>NC_138944.1:37065000-37407500 GCF_965226115.1 Aulonocara stuartgranti
CAATACTGGAAGAGCATATGGGAGAAGGATGCAACCCATAACGGCAATGCTCAGTGGCTAGAGGATCTGAGGGCAGACCACAGCGACCTCCCTGAACAGGGTCCAGCAACCATCACAGTGGCAGATATCCAAGAAAGGGTCTCCAGTATGAAGAGTTGGACAGCACCAGGGCCCGACATGGTTCACGCCTACTGGCTGAAGAAGCTGACTGCACTCCACGAGCGTCTGGCAGCACAAATGAACCAGCTGCTAGTTAACGAAAGACACCCGGAATGGCTAACTGAAGGCCGGACGGTCCTGATCCCCAAGGACCCCAAGAAGGGACCGGTCCCCTCCAACTACCGACCAATAACCTGCCTCAGTACTACATGGAAGCTCCTGTCAGGCATCATATCGGCTAAGATGAACAGGCACATGGGTCAATACATGAGCGGGACACAGAAAGGAATTGGCAAGAATACCAGAGGTGCAAAACACCAGCTACTGGTAGACAGAACAATCAGCCGAGACTGCAAGACCAGACTGACCAACCTGTGCACTGCCTGGATTGATTACAAGAAGGCCTATGACTCAATGCCCCACAGCTGGATACTGGAATGCCTAGAATTGTACAAGATCAATGGGACCCTAAGAGCCTTCATCAGGAACTCAATGGGGATGTGGCGTACAACACTAGAGGCCAACTCCAAGCCCATAGCACAAGTTACCATCAAGTGCGGGATCTACCAAGGAGATGCTCTGTCCCCACTGCTGTTCTGCATAGGCCTGAACCCCCTCAGTGAGATCATTAACAAGACTGGCTACGGATACCGACTACGGAACGGAGCAGTTGTCAGCCACCTCCTGTACATGGATGACATCAAGCTGTATGCCAAGAGTGAACGAGACATCGATTCACTGATCCACACTACCAGGCTATACAGCAATGACATTGGAATGTCGTTCGGACTGGAGAAGTGTAGTCGGATGGTAACAAAGAGAGGGAAGGTAGTCAGAACTGAGGGGATTGAACTACCAGAAGGCAACATTGCAGACATAGAGGACAGTTACAAGTACCTGGGGATCCCGCAGGCAAATGGGAACCATGAAGAGGCCGCTAGAAAGGCTGCAACCACCAAGTACCTGCAGAGGGTCAGGCAAGTCCTGAGGAGTCAGCTGAATGGTAAGAACAAGATCCGGGCCATCAACACATACGCCCTGCCCGTGATCAGGTACCCTGCTGGGGTAATAAGCTGGCCAAAGGAGGAGATAGAAGCCACTGACATAAAGACAAGAAAGCTCCTGACCATGCATGGAGGGTTTCACCCCAAGTCCAGCACCCTGAGGCTGTACGCTAAGCGGAAGGAAGGGGGCCGGGGACTGGTGAGTGTCAGCACCACAGTCCAGGATGAGACAAGGAACATCCAAGAATACATTGGGAAGATGGCCCCAACTGACCGAGTGCTCAGTGAATACCTCAGGCAGCAGAAACCCAAGAAAGAGGAGGGAGACGAGGAACCATCATGGAAGGACAGGCCCCTGCACGGTATGTACCACCGGCAGATAGAGGAGGTGGCTGATATCCAGAAATCCTACCAGTGGCTGGACAAAGCTGGACTGAAAGACAGCACAGAGGCACTAATCATGGCAGCACAAGAACAAGCTCTGAGTACAAGATCCATAGAGGCTGGGGTCTATCACACCAGGCAAGACCCCAGGTGCAGACTGTGTAAAGATGCCCCAGAGACTATCCAGCACATAACAGCAGGGTGCAAGATGCTAGCAGGCAAGGCATACATGGAACGCCATAACCAAGTGGCCGGCATAGTGTACAGGAACATCTGTGCCGAGTATAACCTGGAAGTCCCGAGGTCAAAATGGGAGATTCCCCCAAGGGTGGTGGAGAATGACCGAGCTAAGATCCTGTGGGACTTCCAGATACAGACGGACAAAATGGTGGTGGCTAACCAACCGGACATAGTGGTGGTAGACAAACAGAAGAAAACGGCCGTAGTGATCGATGTAGCGGTTCCCAATGACAGCAATATCAGGAAGAAGGAACACGAGAAGCTGGAGAAATACCAAGGGCTCAGAGAAGAGCTCGAGAGGATGTGGAGGGTGAAGGTAACGGTGGTCCCCGTGGTAATCGGAGCACTAGGTGCGGTGACTCCCAAGCTAGGCGAGTGGCTCCAGCAGATCCCGGGAAAAACATCGGAGATCTCTGTCCAGAAGAGCGCAGTCCTGGGAACAGCTAAGATACTGCGCAGGACCCTCAAGCTCCCAGGCCTCTGGTAGAGGACCCGAGCTTGAAGGATAAACCGCCCGCAGGGGCGTGCTGGGTGTGTTTTTACATATACATATATATATATATACATATATACATATATATATATATACATATATACATATATACATATATACATATACATATATATATATATATATATATATATATATATATATATATATATACACACACATATATGTATGTGTCCCTTGACCACAGAGGGTTAAGGAGACTCACCTTCTTTCCATTTCCAGAGTGTAGCAACCAATCACCTGTGTGAAGTCTGAAATACCCATGATGTTGATTCAAAATGTGCTCTGGCACAATCATAGGCATTGGTTGCTACTGAAAGCAAGAAATAAAGCCGGTCTGCGCTATGGGCTAAACCATTTCTTAATGGTGGAAGGGGGGGGTGTAACACAATGGAATACATTCAGTTTTAGAATTTATATTTAGTGTTAGCCATATAGATGGCTCAAAGTGTCAATGCTCTTATTTTAATAAACAACAATGTCATATGCAAAACTAGGGTGGTACTATAGGTGACAAGAGATCATTTTAGGGTGGCCACCCCATGCCGCCCTTCTAGATCCGCCCCTACAATAAATCCCTGTACCCGTACAGCTGGAATCCCTGGAAACAGAAAGGAAGTGGACGAGCTCGGCATGGAAGCATCCGATCACCCATTTGGAGAGGAGGTGCCTCTTTTTGATCTTATTGTAAAACTTCTGTTTTCATTTTTTCCCTGTCTGCTGTTGAATGAACATCTGTTTTATAGTCCAGCGTATGCTCGTCTCTGTGTCATGACTCCCAGAAACATGATCACCCTTCAGTGGAGTTGATCTGGAAGGATTCCCATGCTGGAGGCCAGTATGGTGTGACTGGTTCTGTGTTTCATTCAGGTGGAGTGTCTCATGGACCCAGAGGACCCACCAGTTACTACTACATGTTACCCATGAAAGTTCGAGTGCAAGGACTCAAAGTGGCGCTGAGCTCCAAGATGGCTCAGGTAAGAGAAACCCCTTTGTTTCATGTGAAGAGCAAATACAGCTGCTAGTGATGTTAGAGGCTCATAACATCTGTAATAAGAGTTGTAAAACATGCAGTAACATATGACGGTGTCCACAAGCAGCTGTTTTTGTCACCCACTTATCTCAAGCGCTTATTGCTGTTGTTATGATGTCACAGAGACGATAACCCGTACAGATATCTCACACGTGTGAATACAGAAGCCGCACCCACCTATTGTTCAGACCCTTTGTTTGCAGTGGTTAGCCACTTAGAAGAAAGTTTGCTTAAAGAGGGGAGGAGATAAATCCACTTGTTTTAAATGGAGAATTTCTTCACCCTTTATGTTCTCATATCATTTCTTGAGAGTATTTGGTTTGTAGCAGATTGGTGACAGTGACGAACTTGTAAGAAAGAAAGAAAATCCTTTCTTTATCTGTGACACTATAATTAGAGCACATAACAAATGTGAGAATAGGATACACGATGACTTTAACTACATTATTACGTATCCGTAATATTTCTTGACAGCTGAATACTTTCCCCCCTTTTGAACTGCTAGCTGACAAAGGATGATCTTCACATTGTGAACTCCCTGAACATCCCCACACCAGACTCTCAGTACCTGCTTGACCTCATCAGACACAGGGGAGAGTCTGTGTTAATAGTGGATGTGTGAGTATCTTTAGCAGCACTTCTGTACAAATGCGAAGGCGGTCACACTTTTTCTCCTCTCCTCCTTACCCTTATCTTCCTTGCTTAGCCTCTTGTATCCTTGTCTTGTCTCGTGTGTATTACTTTCCCTCGAACAATCTCTCACTGTCGTTCTCTAAAACCTAAAAGAGAATTATGGATTTGATCAACTGGTCTCTGAATGCTATTGACACCCTTTTCTCAACGAGAAGTCTGGGCTCGGGAGAGCCCGAGTGCCCTGGAGGGACTTTCCCTGCCAGATACACGATGTCCTGACAGTCCTGGCGGGACTGTCGATCGAGGACGCTGAAGATACCTACCTATTCGGAACCATGATAACAGGGTTCTTGCTGATCGGAGCTGGCTTGGCCCTGACTTATCAGAGAAATAAGAGAGCGGAACCAGCTGTTCAAACCCCCCCAAGGCTGACTGCTGGAATTGAAGCGATGGGACGAGGCGCGACCTCTCACAACGAACGCAGCATGGTTAACACCTTGGAGACACTTACGGCTGCCGTGAAGACTCAAAATAACAACATTGAGCGTATGATGGGATACATCAGAGAGAGGCCTGCTCAAAATGACACCCTTGAGCGAAAGTTGTGGGGTTGTGGGGTCTCAGAATCAAAAGAATGACAACACCACGGAACAGAAGTTTGATACCATCATGGGGAGGCTCGCGGCTCTCCAACGGGAGATTGAGAGACCAGTGTCAGAGTGTTAAAGAATAGCTTGAAATTCGGAGCTGCTCGCATAAAGGAGAAATCAACAATATTCAACATATGGACACCACGGCGCCAGCTGCTCAGGCCCAAGGCTGGAGCCAATCAACAACTTCCTGATAACGACTGTGTGATGACTATCCTTCCCATCCCATGCAAGGCCACCTGGATTGGCTAGCAGACTGTTTATTTAGCCTGATAGGGCGAAGGACACTGTCTCAGCTGAACTATGGACACGCACACACATACACTTACACTGATAAGCACTCACACATCCCCTGTCCCCTTCCAACGCCTTCGATGCTTGTTGCCTCCTGGGAACACGAGGCGGGTCTGGGCCCGCACTGGAGAGTCGGCGCAGTGGCAGGATGGCTGCTGTGTTGCCTGGGAGAACTCCTTATCCCCTACCGAACCCTGTTACTGGTCACGTGCTCTATAATGTTGTACTGTGGACATTTATGTGCTTTTCTGTGCAGAGGAGTTTTTTTGTTTCCTGTTCTCATGCTGTCCTCCTGTAGCCCAGCATGAGTAGAGGTCTCTTTTTTTCCTCTTGTACCTTTCCCACTGTAGTGTACATTTCAGTGTTTTTTTCTGTAATGCAACCGTTCTCTGACTTGTATCCCCATGTGATGTCTGTGTTGTATGTGTAAGGTCAGGGGGCGGGTTCATTCCACTGCAGGGCAACCTGCCACTGCATGTGGCGAATAAACTTTGAACTCGAAATGATCAACTTTAAAATCTGTTTGAATCTCCACCACTGGACGCCCACTGTTGCTCAGTGCTCACGTTGTTGTTGTTGCTTTCAGAGGTGAAGACTTTTCTGAAAACATCCTTCAGGCCACGGCAAACTTGAAGACAGTGAACATCATTCCAGCAATCGGTAAGTTCACACTGAGTGATTTTTGTCTCTCTTAACTCAGTTTTAGCAGATTAATTCAGTGGTTCCCAAACTTTTTTCGAAGGGCCCCCCTTTGTTTTACAGAAAAATGTTCGCGCCCCCCTCACGCGCACACACACACGCGCGCACTAACACATCCTCCAACCACACACACCCATATTTGCTCAATTGCGGTTTATTTCACACCTCAAACATTTAGTAAACAATTAAGCAAATACAAGTAATCTGCAGGTAGTAAGAAAATAAACTACTAACGCACCTACACGGGTATTTTTGAAAACGCAGCTGTTTCTTCCACACGTAAACGGCGTTTCGAATCACCGAAAACTGAGATTTTTTAAAACGAATTTTTTGCGTTTACGTGTGGACGAGGAATACAGAGTTCTTCACGCAACGTTTATGGTATGTGCCTTTTTTCACATCAGCTGTGCGCCACGTTATTGCTTACATGAGGGGAATTGCAGAATGGCAGATAGTCAGATTAACAGTATTTTGTATATCTTCAGGTTTTACACGCTTACATATAAACACGCAGTTACTGTCCCTCTATTTACAAAGGCAGAGGCATCACGGTGTAATTATTTTACATCCATCCATTCGCTTCTGCTTATCCTTTTCAGGGTCGCGGGGGGCGCTGGAGCCTATCCCAGCTGTCATAGGGCGAGAGGCGGGGTACACCCTGGACAGGTCGCCATTCTGTCGCAGGGCTAACACAGAGAGACAGACAACCATTCGCACTCACATTCACTCGCACATTCACACCTGTGGCTGTAGCTCAGGTGGCAGAGCAGGTCAGCCACTAATCAGAAGGTTGGTGGTTCGATCCCAGGCTGCCTCCTGGCTGCATGCCAAATATCCTTGGGCAAGATACTAACCCCATGTTTGCCTACTGGTGGTAGTCAGAGGGCCCGGTGGCACCAGTGTCCGGCAGCCTCGCTTCTGTCAGTGCGCCCCAGGGCAGCTGTGGCTACAATGTAGCTTGCCATCACCAGTGTGTGAATGTGAGTGTGAATGGTTGTCTGTCTCTCTGTGTTAGCCCTGCGACAGAATGGCGACCTGTCCAGGGTGTACCCCGCTTCTCTGTGAAGCGCTTTGGGGTCCTTAGGGACTAGAAAAGCGCTATACAAATGCAGGCCATTTACCATTTTACACCTAATGGCAATTTGGATTATCCAATTAACCTATCCCCACAAGCTGCATGTCTTTGGATTATTTTACATGTAGTTTTTTTTCCTCCATCCATCCATCCATCCATCCATCTTCATCCGCTTTATCCGAGGCCGGGTCGCAGGGGCAGCAGCCTAAGCAAAGAGGCCCAGACCTCCCTCTCCCCAGCCACCTCCTCCAGCTTATCCGGGGGAATACCAAGGCGTTCCCAGGCCAGCCGAGAGATATAATCTCTCCAGCGTGTCCTGGGTCTGCCCCGGGGCCTCCTCCCGGTGGGACATGCCTGGAACACCTCACCCAGGAGGCGCCCAGGGGGCATCCTTGTCAGATGCCCGAACCACCTCAGCTGGCTCCTTTTGATGTGGAGCAGCAGCTGCTCTACTCTGAGCCCCTCCCGGATGGCTGAACTTCTCACCCTATCTCTAAGGGAGAGGTCAGCCACCCTGTAATAATATTCAACATTGCTATCAATACATTTTTCAAAAAATGCCTCTCTGTGCAAAATATTTCATGCATTGAAGTCTTTGCAGCACTGTGTCTATGGACCCCTAACATGCCAGTTTAATTAAACAGTTGTTAAAAAGCTCAGGGTTTTAAGTGTTATATGTAACAAATCTCTTCTTTAAAACTCACACAGTTTGTCATATTTTCTCTCTCAGGTCTGAATGTCCACAGCATGCTGAAACATGAAGCCATCGTCCTCACTTTGGAAAAGGTTAAGTTTCTGGCACGATGAACGTTACACGCCTCTCTACCCGTTTAAACTAACCTACTCTGACTTTCCTTAAAGAGTGACCTGTAACATATTAACTGAGTTAAGTGAGTCACATTTTCTTTGTTTTTATTTTTTGTAACAAGAAAGTCAATAATAAATAACTCCAATGATAAAAAAAAAAAGCAAAAGTTTAATAAAAATATGTAAAAACAACATGCAGAGTGTAATCATTTGTATGGAAGAAGACCACTGGCCAAATCATTCCTGATCTTCCAGCGAAGTGCTGACCGTTTCTTCTCTGTTGGCACGATGTAGGTGTTGGGTACGTAAACTCTCCGAGGTTTAGGCTGCAAAGACGAGGGATAAACTGTTTAACCACTAAAGCTGATCACTTTCGGATGTTCTGAGTCTCCAACTGTGATCTATGCAACAGCAGGCTCAGATATGTAAGCCACTTAAACAGTTGAGAGACGTTTTGTGTAGATTTTTGATCTCAGTTCTTTACACATCAAGTTAAAGGAAAATTTAGCTCTGTTTGCCAAGTGACCGTTGTGTTTGTTACACGTGGTCAAAGAGATTCAAATAGAAATCTTACTCTGAACACAGTGCTACCTTTATTTACCCTTTAACACTTCTCAGAACATCCACACTCTCCTATAAACAGCTGCCCATTGTGTTCTTGGAAAATATTTGCAGAATGTGTAAAGATCCAAAGATAAGATCCAACCACAGAGGGTTAAGACTTTAAAGGACGGAGATAAAACAATAAACTCTTGTTTCAGACAAAATCTGAAATAAAGAGCTGCAGGTCATTGCACTTGGGACATATTTGCATTTCTTACAAATTCGTCCATGAAATAGATGTACACTACCAGTCAAAAGGTTGAACACACCTTCTCATTTCATGTTTTTCATTTATTTTTATTTTTCCTCTGATACATTTTAACCTTCCGGTTGAGTGAACGCTGGCGCGACTTGCTGCCGCTACTCATCGCTACCTCTGTCGCTACCGGATTCCTGTCCTGTTCCTGTCTCTACGGCCCACCGGTGTCTCTGTCCGGTTCTTCCTGTCCGTGATGTGGCCTCTCAGGATCTATGCACTGTCTGTGTGGGTCTGGATCTTTATGTCATCGATCTTCCGACTTTGCACTGGGATCCATCAGTATACAGCTGATGAGCTCGTCCAAATTCCAAAAATACACCTAGACTTGGTCCCTAATGCTCAATGTAGCTCTTCTGTCTTAATTCCACCCCCTTCTCACTTCCTCTCTGTTTTTCAACTTCCGTCTTTAATTAATATTGCTGAGCTCATCCACAAATCAAAGCCTTCTACCTGCCAGCTTGATCCTATCCCCACTGTCCTTGTCAAAGCCTGTTTACCCCCTCTCCTTCCCCTCATATCTGCTATTATTCACTCTTCACTCACCACTGGAACTGTTCCTGCTTCTTTCGAAGTTGCCGCCATTACCCCAATCCTGAAAAAAACAGGTCTAGATCCCAACAACTTTAACAATTTTCGTCCTATCTCCTAGATTGGAGATAGGACTCATTCCTCTCAAAAATTCTTGAAAAAATAGTTGCTTCACAAGTCCATCTACACCTAACTGATAATAACCTTTACGAACAGTTCCAGTCTGGTTTCCGTCCTCTGCATAGCACCGAAACTGCTCTTATAAAAATAACAAACAATCTTCTTATGGCAAGCTGATTCTGGTCTCCTCTCCATCCTTATTCTCCTTGATCTGAGTGCAGCCTTTGACACCATCTCTCATCCCATTCTTCTTAGCAGATTAGCTTCTATTGGTCTCTCTCATACTCCATTAGCCTGGTTTAAATCATACCTGTCTGACCGCACTCAGTTCATTCAATGAAAATCCTTCACTTCTCAGCCTTCTCTATCTACTGGGGTGCCCCAGGGATCTGTCCTCAGGCCCCTCCTTTTCATCATTTAGCTTCTTCCACTCGGACACATTTTTCGTAAATATAACATTCGGTTCCACTGCTATGCTGATGACACCCAGCTTTACCTCTCTACCAAACCCGATTCTACCCCTTCCTCCACCCTCCCTCACCCTCTGCTTAGCTGAACTCAATTCCTGGTTCTCCTCCAACTTCCTTAAACTCAACAGCAATAAATCAGAACTTCTCATGGTCGGCACTAAACGATTGCTATCCAGAATTAACGATTTCTCTCTCACTATCAATAATTCGCTGGTCCCTATCTCTCCCTCTGTGAAAAGCTTGGGTGTCATTCTTGATAGCACATTGTCCTTTAATTCACATATCAATAATGTCACACGTGCAACATATTTTCAACTCCGTAACATCAATCGCCTCCGCCCTTTCCTCACTCCTCATGCCACTGCCATTCTCGTCCATAATCTTGTTATCTCGCGAATTGATTACTGTAACTCACTATTATTTGGCCTTACACAAAAATCCATTAACAAGCTCCAACGTGTCCAGAACTCCCATATTATTACTAGGACTTTCTCTACCCACCACATCTCCCCACTCCTGAAGTAGCTACACTGGCTCCGGTTAAATTTCGCATCCATTTTAAAATAATCCTTTATACATTTAAGGCTATTCATTCTCTCTCTCCGATTTAGTACAGATGAACTTCCCATCCCGGTGCCTCAGATCTTCATCTTCTCTTTCTCTCTCTGTTCCTTCCGCTCATCTGATTACAATGGGGGCGGGGCTTTTAGTTGTTCTGCCCCTCGACTTTGGAATTTCTTACCCCCTGACCTCAGTAATAGTAGTTCATTCCCTCTTTTTAAGTCCACCCTCAAAACTCATCTGTTTAAAATTGCTTATGTTTAAACCTCTGTATGCTCTTAACTTTTATCTGTTATTCTTATTATTGTGTATATTTCCAGTTTTTGTGTTTTTATTTGTTGTACAGTATCCTTGGGTGCTTTGAAAGGCGCTATTTTTAAATAAAATGTATTATTATTATTATTATTATTATTATTTTTACCATAATTTATTTTATGGTATGGTATACCATATATTTTATGTTTTGAGAGAGATTATCCAAAGTTTGTATTCACACAACTTGTGTACAAAAAGGACAAATGAGAAATAGAAAAAAAAATCTGGAGAAATACTTACTGGTGGAGGCTGATATGTGAGCCGTTGCTGAAAAGAAAAACATACACTCATAAGTACTTCCAATAAACATTGCTGCCCAGGACAATGAAACAAAACAGGAATTTATAAGTCAGATCATTCTATTACTGAGAAAAGCGACGGTGTAATAACTTTATGTCTCATCCCACAAGTATGAAAACAAAGATGATTGAACATCTATGTGAGGAGTGCTAACAACTTGCCTATTGAAGTTATATTTTCTACCTTAATCTCTGAGCGCAGTGCCCTCCTGTCCTTCTCTCCTGAAAGTTTGAACATCTCCCAGAGCTGCTTGTACTGGAAATACCTGCAGATATAAGAAAACCCAGTGAGCAAACATGTAACCATCACATCAATGTGAACCTGATGGGTGTGATTCTTCCAGACTGCTGCTGTATTAAGGAAGTACAAACAGAATGTTACAGAACTGTTATACAACATGAGGATAATCAATTAAAATTACTGTCCTTTATTTGGCATAATTACTGTCTAACTTACACTAACACAAGTTATAGGAAGTACTGAAGTGCTGTATGGAAAGCGATTCCGCTCCCTGAAGACCAACACAGAGAGACTGAGGAGGAGCTTCTTCCCGCAGGCGATACGGTCTCTCAATCACACCACCACACAGTACTGACCCACACATATGGTTCTTACACACACACTGGACTTTCTGGACTTTGGTTTTGCACAACACTGGTCACTATATTCTTCATTTCCGGTTAATACTTGTACAGCTGCTGTTATTGTGTATATATTTATTTATATTTAGATTTCTTCATACATTCTTATATAGATCTATATTGTGTATTGTGTATTTTGTTGTACAGTTATTTTATTTTCAACTTTAATTTATATATTTATCTTTATCTTATTCTTCCCAGTTAAATTTACCCTCCATTCTAATTTGTGTTGTACAGTTATTTCATTTTTAACCTTAATTTATATTTTATTCCTTCCTAGTTAAATTTACCCTTTTTAATTTTTCATATTTATTTCCTTTCTTATTCATAGCCTTTTCCTTTTTTGTTTTCTTTAGGTCACGAGCAGTTGTCCAAGCATTTCACTACATATCGTACTGTGTATGACTGTGTACGTGACAAATAAAAATTTGAATTTTGAATTTGGAAGCATTAAGGTGCTGCACATGAGTCTTCTAATGGAAAAGAAATCATTAAGAAACCTATCAGGAGCCTCTAGAATCATAATTCCACATTATTTCAGGTGTGAATCTCAAACAGAAGTGGCAATCCTTTTCATTTTTTAACCACTGCATTTTGTAACTTACTTGGCTACTGGGTCAGTCTTCTTTATGGTCTGTTGACTCATCACTGGCCGGATGACTGAAATGAAAATCTATGTGAGAAATTATCGAAAGTTCAGAGAAAGCAAAATCTTTATATTGTGCTTTATTGCCAGCTTACAGGACTTTGGTTTGGGCCTTATATCACCATCACTCTTAGTTCGAGTCTGCTTCCACCATAAAGAAAGACAAACAGAAGAAAAAAACAAGATATTACATCTTCAACTGTTATTAACAGAAGAAAATGTGTTAGTTTTATTAATATAATATAGCTATAGATATAATATCGCATAAAATCTCAACAACAGTCTCCTCAAGGCACTTTGTATTGTAAACTAAGACCCTACAACAGGGTAAACCCATAGAGAGAGAACAGCAACAATCAAATGACCCCTTTATGAGCAAGCACTTGGTGACAGTGGGAAGGAAAAAAAATTCCTTTTAACAGGATGAAATATCTGGCAGAACCAGGCTAAGGGAAGGGCAGCTATCCCCCCTCACCCGTTGGCAGGAGGAGCAAGATAGGACAGAAGACACACTTTGAACTCTATTAAATTTCTTAAATCTTAAGAGACTACATTACCCACCATGGTCAAAGGAGCTTGCAAAGAAAAGCGTCTGGACTTCTTTAAGTTGCCTTAACGCCCACTCACATCCTGGGCCATCTGACCTCAGGAATTCGCATGATAAAGTGGGGCCAGGTTTCACAATGAACACACCCGAAACTCTGGCGGATTGGGACCCACGCCCAGTTTCCCACCTTGGCTCAGGCGATTAGAGGATCATCAGGGGGTCCTTTTGTCCCTCTGTGGGGGGTCACTCCCACTAGGTTTATATCTGGGACTCTCCACCATTTGACATTAGAACTGAAGAAGCTTCTCGGATGAGAGGTGAAACGTCTTCAAGCAACTTAAAGAAGTCCAGACGCTTTTCTTTGCAAGCTCCTTTGACTACGATGACCTGGATGACTGAGAACCTTCACAGACATATTACCCACCATGCCTTTCATGTACAATTCAAAAGCGCTTAAAGACACTCTTTCACTCTCAGAGGTCTGAGTGTCGCTCTGATCGTCCAGGTCTTCATTGTCTGACTCAGGTGACTCCTGCTCAGGTGATGTGGCTAAATGAAGTTGAGCCAGTCTTTCTTCCAGACAGCTCGCTGTACCTGCAAACACAAATTACTAACCATCAGCAAACCCAACACTTCACTCTCAGCTACTTTAAAAGAGACATAGTTTGCTTATCTCCAACTCCATATTTGGATTCTTAGCAACTTTGAAGAGAGTAGCAAAGTCTGTGTTAATACATGTATAAATATTAAACTTTCCCTGCTAAAATTAGCAAATTTCCATATTTTTGCCACAATTCAAAATAATTATTTTTAATTTGATAGTGAGCCTTGGTTCTGCTTCAAGGTTCATCTACTCTCTGACAGAATTACATTTTAGTTCCTCTTCCTATAAGTGGCTCCAAGACAACATTCTCCTGATTGGCTGCCCTCAAAGGGTTGAAAAAACGGCCTTAAAATGAGCATTTAGATCAGTGAGAAGCTTAAGTCTCACATCGATTACTAACACACATGAACACCTCATTATTTAAAACACTCGACCTGTTTAACAGAAGTATTTATTTTGTAATAGTACATATATATGTTAGAAAATAAGGGAAAGCATAATCAGCCCACCTTTTAAACTTTTCATATCAACACTAATTGAGAAGTCAATTTACAATTAATGTGATGTTGAAATTTAATACCTGCATTAAAAATGTACATCTTATATCAAGAAATTTAACTCTTTGAAAAATTGTTTTCATACAACATGTATTTATTTTTCTGAATATAAATTCAATAACCTTTTTTTAAATGTCCAAACTGGGATGTAATTTATTATTCAAAGCTGACCTTTTTATGGCTAAATGCCCAAAAACATGTAGCCCATTTCTGAGCCTCTGACCAAACAGCAAAAAAAAACAACCTCCTTACAGTAACAAGTATCATGACGTGCTGATTTAGAAGCTGGAAAACATTTACCCCTGTCCTGTCTGAGGTTTCCTTCCCACTCTGCACACATGTTGCCATACATCATGGTCGAGCTAATGTTCACTCTGGAGTCAATAAACTTGATGTCTTTGTTGCTCGAAGACTCGTCTGGATCTTCACACTCCGCTTTTCCTCCGACGTCTTTCTTGACATTATTGAACCCATGAAGGTCGTGCACCTCTATTTCTTGTTTTTGCTTCTCGTTCAGCCGGAACATGTCTTCAGCCTGAACAGTGCGATGCTGTTCTTTTGGTGCTTTCTTTTCAGATGCCGCATGTAGATCGCACTCCTCCTCACCTGCCTGCTTTTTCTTCTGTTCCGAATGCACTTCTGTGATGTGGATGATTTCTCTACAGCACGCCACATTATCAAAAATCTTGCTGACCTCTAACACAGACAGTTCATTGAAGTCTGGCTTATGTGTAGGTTCAATAAAGTCGCCAAAGCTGCTGAGTGACCGACTGTCCTCTTCGTCCTCTCTCATCTCAGACAGACTATCCTGATCAAACTCTGTTATGGTGTGGTCATCTCTGTACTCTGCTCCCTCCTGCCCCTCTGGTTTGTAGGTCCCGTAGCCAGAGGTCATCAGACTTGGTGCGAGACTATCTGGACTGCTACTACACCTTTCTTCTTCCTCCTCCTCATCGTTATTTGTCTTATCCAAACTTTCCTTGCTGAAGTTGCTCTGGTTGTTCAACCCACTCTTTACCTCCTCTGAAGCCCCCTGAAGTAAATCTTCTGCATCGGTGGCTGGTTTAGAGTCAATCATTCGCTCAATCTCATCCTCTTCTTCTTCTTTCTCCTCATCTCCATCAGACCAAAATGAGGAGGAAAGGGAATTCTTGTCATCTTCACTCTCTTCGTCTGACTGAGTGCTGCACATTTTGTACATGTTGAGTTTGCACTACAACTCAGGTGTATGGAGTGTGTGATCTGAGAAGGCACAGGACTTAAGGAAGTAGCTAAGAGGATTAGCTGAAGCCTCAAAAGCTTCTTCTCACTGGAACAGCGCCCACTGCTGCTGACCAAAAGGAATTACACTGCTGCATTTACTCTTTAATGCTGCTTGTTTCAATAGTTGTTTCTTATTGTGAGACAATGAAGGCCAGGGTTCAACTATAAACATGAAACTTCGGATAAAACTTGTTGTGATCCATAAATACAAACTGGATGTCTACAGCAGTACTCAGTCAATTTATTCTTTCATTTTCTTCTTGAAATTATTTCTGCACTTCAGTTTACCTATTTTTTTTTTATTCTAATCTAGTTATAGTAAAGCTACCTAAAAAAAAAAAATCCCAATTTGATTAATAGTACACAGTACAATTGTACATTACAGCTTTGTGAAAACATAAAATCGAACATTATTACTTATTATTTTAGAACAATAAACCTTAAAGCAGATGATCAGAAGATATTACAGATTTTTGTCCATTAGTTTTTGTTACCTGAGTCTTCACTGTAGACTGATTCATCACAGACAAGTGACTGTCCTTTGTGTTTCCTGAGGGGCGGGAAGCATAATTAGAGTTGAAGACCTTCTCCATTTGGCACATCTGGAACAAGTCATATCTCCACAATAAGTTGACTTGTTCCAGATGTGCCACAAATTCCCTGTTAGTGTTAGCCAATGAAGAAATGATATAAAAAGAGAAGAATATGTCAATGATTAAAAAAACAACTTAAATTTGAATACCGACCTGCGATATAAATTGGAGATCGGTGTCAGAGATGATGAAAAACACGGGTTTTATTTCATATTTATTTAAAATCTTGGGCTAAACTGTAATAAAGTTTAAAGTTTAAATAAACTGTAAAAAAATAAAACAGACTAATCCAGACAGTAAGCACATAGGCCCATAAACCCATAGACTCTTTCACTCGTGAGCCATTAGTGGTTACAGAGCAGAATAACATGAAAAAAACAAACAAAAATAAACAAACAAACTTGTTCTTTGGTAATCAGAACAAAATTGTATCCGGAAAGCTGTTTCCTAGAAATGCATGAAATTCTACTCTTTACGTGCTTTTTTTATTAATACAAAGAAAAATCCAGCTGCTGCTAGTTGGAAAGACAAATAAAACTAAAATTAACTAATGTGTGTGAATGGGTGGATGACTGGATATGTAAAGCGCTTTGGGGTCCTTAGGGACTAGTAAAGCGCTATATAAATACAGGCCATTTACCATTACCAAATTAACTCTGGACAAACAAATGAAAAAATTAGCACACGATTCGTAAAACTACCTCAGAACTTTTCTCTTGATGAAGTGTCTCCCCTGGGTGTCTGGGGTAGATGTGTAGCTATCTGTCAGTGGTGAGTGGATGGTATCCTCAAGATCCTGCTCCACCTGAAGCCTGCTTGGAGCACCTGGAGGGAGCTTGAGCTTCTGGGCCACCGAGTGTTGAGCGTACGAGTCATAGTCTCCGTTATAACAGTTGATGAGCGTCTGGGTGTGACATTACATGCTTTTAATTTATTGCACATGCCTGACACCATTACAATTAAGACTATGTTTGTTGTCCAATCAAAGTAGTGCTACTCATGACATGATTTTATGTGGCAACACATTAACAGCATTTGGCTCAATAGAGCAATGAATGCAAGAATAAATGAATATAATATAAAAACATATCTTGTATGTTATGAGTCATTAATGCTTACCTTTCTGGCATGGTCTGTACTGCCTGCATGTAGGAAGAATGATTCACTAGTGCCTTTAAAGCAGTGTGGACTAACTGTGGAGAAAAACAGAGCTCAAGTTAGATGTTATTAAGTGTTATAAAAGTGAAATACTCAAAATCACAAAGTGAGTGCTCTGACCCTTTTCTTTGGTATAGGCAGGGGGACTTGGCTGAGGTGTAGTTGCCTGAGATTTGGCATTTATCTCATTTGATGAGGAAAGGCCTTTCCACTCCCCTCGTCGAACCAGCTCATCCAGATCTAATCACAGAAATGACAGTTTCCCCTCAATATTTACTGATTAACATGTCTGCAATCATTTCCTGTAATGCCTGTCATTTCCACATCTATTTCTATTATTACACTCTACCAGAGTAGCTCTGCATGATTCACAGTTCAAAATAATCCTTAACTTCTGTGCAGCCCCTCAGTTCATCTATAGTGTGAAACAACTGTTTAATTTCATCTCTCTTTAGGCTAACTTTCCTCTGATTAACTGCGCCTCAGAAACTGATGGTTTGAACAACACGTGTGCCCATACTAGAGTTGTGCTCCTGACATAACCACATAAGGGAAATCCATTATCTAAGACAAGTTACACCCCCTCCCCCAAAAAACAATTACTCAACTCTTTGAAACTCCTAAAGTCTGAGCTTTTTACTCGCAGAGATTACTTACTGAGCTAATTTTTTGAAACTTTGATTATGTTTAATATATGACAGAAAATTACTGAGCTCATTATTTGAAACTTTTATGTTTAATGTGAGTATATGACAGAAAATTAAGAAAAACAAGAGATCAATTCTTAGAATTAAAAATGTAAATAATCAGTGCACAATAAATATATTAAACTGCAAAACAATATGGCAATGTGAGTTGGGAGGTTTAAGAAGGGTTGGTAGATATATGTTTAACCTTGTTTAAATTCACGCAGCCTGTGCTTTGGTATGTTTTTGTAGCCAAGGAGGGCTAACTGTTCTTGAATTTCCTCCTCTGAGAAATCCAGATTGTCCATAATATTTCCAGCTTCCAGTCACTGATATGAAAACAGTCCTACATGAAAAAAAATCTAAATAGAACACAAAGACAAAACCAGATATGCAGGATGCAAGATGTTATGTCATAAACAAAATGTTCTTTTGATACATGTAAAGCTTTTCAAACACGTTTTACGCATGGGCTTTTATCACAGTGTTGGACAATGAGACACACTTTTGGTATGATTACTAGCGCAGTTGCAATTTTAACAAACAGTCTGTAGATACTCTATAACAAATATCAAATAAACCAAGAGTAAATAAATAAGTCTAACATCTGCGTTGATTTCCTACTGTCCTAACAACAATTCAAAACTGATTTTACAACAGCTGTTAGCTAGCTTGACTAGCCGTTCCCAACCAGACATAAAGAGAAACGATGTTAACTAATTTTAACTTGTCCGTTCTCACCTTCACACAAGCCGGTTAGGTGTTAGCGTGAACCCATCCTGCTAATGTTACCGGTGTAGTTTATCGAAGTAGTAGTTGCGCTTTATTGTTTGTACAGAGTTAAACACTCAGCACCAAGACAACGGCCGTAAAGAGCTTTGAAAATGACGCCTGCTAACGTCATTGACATAAACATCCGGTCTTTTTCTTCTTCGTTGTACTATTTAGCGATTGACGAGTCGACGCATTACCACCTCTAACTGGACTGGAAAAGTACAACGACGATAATAAATAGTTCTCACAAATCACATTAATCATCCTCCCAGATAGGAACGCCAGGGCACGGTGTGTGAGAGGAAAATGTTAAAGTTGCTTTAATAATATCTTAAAGTAAATGAGGAACTGATTTTGAGGTAGTATATTGCTGTAGTTTTTAGTTAAAATTGGATATTCAATCTAATTTATCAATGTTGATGTTTTCATCAAATATTAAGCAAAGACATTTGCACAACAGTAATATAATATACTAATATAATTGTAATATATTGAAAATTATTTCTTTAGATGATGTAATTAAAGAAACATGATGGATTGACATTAGAACTGAACATTTACCGTCCGTCCATTGAGCCATTTTCTTATACTTATCTTTATGAGGGTTGCAGGGCTACCGGAGCATATCCCAAGTGCTATAGGGTGAGAGGCAGTTTCCTGCTTCCTGTACAGAATGTCAGTCTGTCGCAGGGCAAACACAGAGAGACAGACAGCCATATGCACTCACATGTACACCTATGGAGAAATTAGAATCGCCACTTAACCTAACCCCACTAATTAATGGTTAGTTAGTGGATTGAAATCTGAGACTTTCCATCTTAAATGCACATATTAAACAAATATGTAGGGCTGCTTTCTTCCATTTCAAGAGTCAAGATTGAAGATTCTTTATTTGTCACATGCATAGTTATACGAGAACAACACGTAGTGAAATGTGTACTGAAAAGCTCCTTGACTGTGCAAAAAGAGAACTTAATAAACAGTAAGTGAATATGTACAAGGATGACATTCAGTAAGTGAGTGAATTACATACATTAAGTAAATGCATTGAGTGTTTCTTCTTCAGTTACCTTTCTCACTCACTATGTCATAATACACCCTCTTAGCATTGAATCATACTTGTTATCAATCTCTGGCTCTCTTCCACAGCATGTCTTTATCCTGTCTTCCTTCTCTCACCCCAGCCAGTTGCAGCAGATGGTCCCGCCCCTCCCTGAGCCTGGTTCTTCCAGAGGTTTCTTCCTGTTAAAAGGGAGTTTTCCCTTCCCACTGTTGTGCTTTCTCAAAGGGGGTCATATGATTGTTGAGTTTTTCTCTTTATATATTATTGTAGGGTCTACCTTACAATATAAAGTACTTTGACGTGACTGTTGTTGGCGCTGTATGAATAAAATTGAATTGAAAAATAAATTGAAGTACAATACAAATAAGTGGTGTAGTTGGGCACAAACATGTAAAGGCCCCCACCTCTATCATTTAAAGCTATACCACCATAGTTCATTTAGGGCTTCTGTTAGCAGAGTTGGACCTTAAGTTGATGTTGAAGGCCCCACAGAAGACTAAAAGGTAAACCTTGAGTTTCGAAATCTTTGGTATTAAAAGTGGAATGAAAGCATCTTACTTTACAGAATGCTGTTATGTTTTATGTAGCAATTTACTGATAAGAACCACAGTAATGTAACAGTTGTGTGTGTATTAAACATTCAGCTTAACCTTTACAAGTAAAGGGAAGTACGTCCCACCCTGTGTGTGCAGGGAACCCCTCCTCCTCCTCC
Source organism: Aulonocara stuartgranti (assembly GCF_965226115.1). Classification (NCBI taxonomy): domain Eukaryota; kingdom Metazoa; phylum Chordata; class Actinopteri; order Cichliformes; family Cichlidae; genus Aulonocara; species Aulonocara stuartgranti. The sequence continues at coordinate 37,084,890 of NC_138944.1, forward strand.
GGCCGGCCTCAGCCTCTCAGAAATAATCAGGACTTTCTAACATCCTCCCCTTCCAACAGGCGGTGGGGTTTCAGTCAGGGGGGACGCTGACAGGTGGACTGCCTGAGAGCCCCATCTGATCTGGAAAAAGGGACTTTCAGTGTCTTCCTCGGTCCGTAGGAAGATCATGGCTCCACCACGAATCTGTCGGGAATCCTTCTTGGTGCTTTTACTGCAAATTGTGTTTATTTGCTCCGCTCAGGTGAGAGATAAGCGTAGATTTTTTTTCTCTTCTCTGAACTGCAAACGTTTTTAAAGTCCTAATGTCCTATGCGTTCATGTGGCAGAGCCGATGTGGTATATTTGATAGGTATTTACGACTCAGAAAGGAGCACACTTTACGGTTCCTAACTGTAGTTTTTACTCCGCTGTGTTTCATATACTTGTGTAGCACTTTAAGTAATCTCATTATGAGTTAAATATTCTTCTTTAACTCTGTGCTCTAACTTTAGACATGTAAAAAGCTTTCTGTGGTGGAAACGTAACTACCCTAAAGCAGTTACTGCAAAATGCACGGTACTTTAAGGCTACTGTACTTTAACATGCTGTATTGATGATTAAATGAATGATTCCAGTGTTTTTGATTAGGTTTTTCTAATGTCAGTTCATCCCAGTGATCGCAACTGGCACCAGTGAAGTCCAGAGGGCAGCAGTAATCTGAGCACATGCGGTTACTTAGGTGGAATAATAGGAAACCTGGTTCTGTGACCTAGCCACTCACATCACGCAGACAATGGGACTCTGTGTGAGCTTACCTTCACACTAGCAGCAGCAGCAGCACTGCTTGGTATTTGGAGATGGATTTCAGTTGGAAAAAAAGTAAAAAATGTTTTCTGTGTTTGTTTTACAGAGAGGCCCAGTCGGTCCCAGAGGCCCTCCAGGGCCACCCGGGATAGGTGGAGTGCCCGGAGTGGACGGTATTGATGTGAGTCTGCTTTTTGGTTCTTCTTTTGTACTGAATTTTATTCCAGGATTAATCAGCTCAGTGAACAGTGAAACCAAACAGCAGCTGATGTTCTCCGACAATAACAAAGCTCTGTCTGTCTCTCTGTCTAAATCATGGTATAGTTGTATCTATGCAGGGCTCGTTGACCTTTTTCAGAAGAACTGCCCTACAGAAAAAGAGAAAGTTGATCATCTTAATCTAAAGTGTGCCATACATTGTGCACTGAAAGTCTGCCTTTTCATTTGGATGCTGGCCTGCTATGGGCTCAAAAAGTTTAAGACAGTCTTTTAAATCCACATTTAATGAAATCATTTGATGGTATCATGATTGCATTGAGCCATTTATGTATCACCTTATAAATGACAATGAAACATAAAGTTATATGTATGATGAATATTTAGTTTTCATTGTATCATCTCCTTCATGTGTCTTCAGGGCGACAGAGGAGAAGACTCTACAGTGACTGGTGCACCAGTGAGTCAGTTTTTGGTTTCTCTTCTCACATGCAGAAGTCTAAGATTAATAAAATCAGTAATGCTGAATCTTCTGCTTCCAGGGACCTGATGGAGAGAATGGCAAAGATGGGACTCCTGGAGCTCCAGGCATCCCAGGGGCAGATGTAAGTAAGACAACATGTCAACACAGGCACAAACTGGTAAAGTGTTTGTCCAGCAGTCATGTTTTATAGCTTAATCATTCGCGGTGTGGTCTCTATAGTCCAAACCAAAATAAAAGACTTTATTAAGTTCTGAATTCACCAGCTAACCTGATCCAGTAGGTCTTAAATTCTCCAATGCGATAATGTATTAAGTGTCCGTAAGATCTGAGCCACATGACTTAAGACATTCAGATCTGCTGCTGTAGGAGCAGTTTATATTGGCCCCAGCTGAGCAAAAGTGTAGAGGAAAAAGAAAGGTCCCTTGAATAAATCAATCTGTTTATTTAGGGTTGAGTCTCAAATAGCGTACTGACAGAAACAGGGGTCTTTTTGTGCACTACTCAAGGAGTTCAGGGAAATCAGCTGCCCAGAGATGGCTGACTGAAGGCTGTACGCTGGGAAAGATGGTGCAGAATGGTCACAGTGTGTTTGCTGTCCTCTATGTGGTGGTGGTACAGAGAACAGACTGAAAGACTCAGAGTTTTATATGTACTGAATTCTTTTTTAGCAAGCCTGCACAACCACTCTGTGATTAATTAAAAACAAAAGTTACACCAATTTCCTTTACTTATAGAAGCAGAATATAGACTTTAATACAATACTAAATGGAAATTTGCTGAGATTTTGACCTTCAGCTTTGAGACAGAAGGAACCTTTTGTCACAGACTGAATGTGTTGACACATTTTATTTCTTAACCTATGCCTTTGACCAAGTGGGGAGTGTTTTGAATGTTGTTAATAAGGAAGGCAGTCAGCGGAAGAGCTAAAGAATGTAAAAACCCTCAACTCGATATCAGACTTATTTCAGTCTCATGTGTCATAATCTGGAGCAATCATCCCTCATGTTTTCTAGCTGTTCCTTCAGCCTATGGTACTTGTCAGTCTCCAGGCTCCTGCTACTCTGAGCTGGACTGTCTCAGTGCCATCTTTGACCAACCTGCAACATGGCTTCTGATGGCTGTGATAGCTTTCTGCCTTGGTGCTTATTGGTGGTTCTTGTGCCACTATGATCAGAGCCCTTATGCTATCCCCAAGGAACTTGTATCTTGATTGTATATCCCATGAATGGCTTACACATATATTTAACATTTCTTTTCTCTTTTTGTCAATGTTATTTATCGTCTGCTATCTCAGACTCTCTTCTCGCAGTTCATCTCAGGGTGCCATCCCCCTGATCTTTTCATTATAGCTCTAACTACCGGTAATCCTCTCTTTGCTGCCTTCATGAAGTGTGATGAGTTTTTGACATCAGTGGTATCTGTCTCCTGCTTTGGCCAGCTCATTATTTATTCTGGGCTTCTAAGTGATGCAAACCCTTGTCCAATCCCTACTTGAGCACCCTTTGTTGCATGCAAAGTGACAAGTTGCCAGGACACAAAGGGCATCACAGCATGCTGTGTTGTATGGTCATTGAACTGTCAGAATGCTCAATTTGCAGTTGTACCTTAGGTCCTGTCTTTCATGTGAATGTTACTTTGATACTAAGCTAATCATTACTGCAATCTAAACCCATCACTTCAAAGCACATCATTGGCCTATTTCAGGATAATAATGCATCCTGACATATTGGAGCAATTCTCCAAGAATAGTCTTAGGAACATAAGGGAATTCAATGGGTTGACTGGACTTTAGCCTGAACGAGCAACTATGGGATGTACTGGAAAAACAAATGTGATTCACATAGGCTACAACTTCCAACATCCAGCATTTAAGGGATCTGCTGTTAACGTCTTGGTGCCTGATATCACAGGAGACCTCCAGAGCTTTTGTAAAGTGTATAAGAAAAAGTAAAGTGTATATTATTGGATACAGAAAGTTACAATTTCTCTTTACACAAGTCCACCAAGTCCACCTATAAATTCTCTAACCTCAGTCCTATACTATGAGACACACACACACACACACACACACACACACACACACACACACACACACACACACACACACACACACACACACACACACACACACACACACACACAGAAATCAAACCAAACAACAATAGGAAAAGAAAAAAATGGTATGGCAGCTAGAGTGCAATATATATTTAAAATATCATTATTGCATGCCAAGATTTGAATGTACTTTGTTTCATGTCCACAGGGACCTGTGGGACCTCCTGGGGATCCAGGCCTCGTGGGCCCAAAAGGCTTAAAAGTAAGTTTATTGTCTCAACATATTTCTCAGTTAGTCATGTTGCTCAGATCTCTAAATCAGTTTTTTCACACTACAGTATAGAGTAGCACCACATATCTGCAAGTATACTGTACTCTGTCCTCATGTGAAATAACATTTCTGTTCTTGCTGGTTTTCAGGGGGAATCTGGAGCACGTGGGCCCCTTGGAGAGCCTGTAAGTACAGATATTCAAATATGTATTGCTTTATATATATTACCTTCTTTTCAATGCAAATTTGACCTCTTTCTTCATTTTAGTTATTACCTATTATATCTTGTACAACCTAGTTTTAAAAAGTGCATTGAGACAATTTGACTAAAGCTAATAAAGCCAGCCAGAAGCTTTGCAAATTTGTAATTATTTCTTACTCTCAGTTTGACACATTGTAATTTAGGACTTTTCTCCCACAGGGCGTAGGACCTGATGGACTTGATGTGAGTACACTGCTGATTTCTAAGTCCTTTTCAGGTTTGCATAAGTATGTACATTAAACAAACGAACAAACAAATCAGTGGTTGCCGATTTGTGTTTACCAGCAACTGAGTGGTTACTGGTTACTTTGTAACATATTTACAGGCTGTTCTGTAGTTCCAGGGCTCTTATACGATATTATTCTTTGGGCAGAGTATGGTGAAAAGATCTAACTTCTGCTAAAAACAAATTTGAATGTTCAATGTTTTTTGAAGCAAGGCTTCATTTGATAAATGATAAATATCTGATCATCTTGTTAATGTCATTTCCACAAATGGGAGCGTTTAAATTATTATTGTGGCTAATATTTTGGTGTGTTTTTGTTAGAATTTATCAGTTCTTCTGTTAAAAACTGCTCAGTGTTGCACAGGTGGAAGTAGAGCTCATTTACAACAATTTATGCTATTTTGCTGTATTTTTTAACAGGGTATTCCTGGTTCTGATGGGCTACCAGGGGAACTGGGAAAAGTAGGACCCCCAGTGAGTATATAAATCATAAATTGCCTAAATACAATTTCTTAGCTTTTGTAGAATAAAAAGTTTTTATCTTTGAAAGAGCCAATACCTTCAGTACAAACAAAGTCAACAATCATCACAAAACATGTCCTGCTGGTGACTACACAACTGATTAATAAAAACACATCTATCTGCTGCAGGGAGCAAGAGGGAGAAGAGGTCAAGTTGGTCTTCCTGGTCCTCGTGGTCCAAGAGTAAGTATCCCAGTTTCTGTGTACACTGCTAATGAACATCATCAGGGAAAAAAAGATAATAAAGGTTAATGATCTGGTAATTTATTTTAATGAATAGATGAGGTCTGTATTGAAAATAAAAATAAGATGATTTAAGCTCAGACACTTTTTTCTAGGGGCCTCCGGCTGTCTATGAAGGCAAAGACCTGGTAAGTAGATAAACCTGCAACTATTTGTTTGTAAAACCACAATTTTACATTTGGCTTACATACCAGGGAAACATACTAAGAACAGAACATGAATAGACTTAATGATGTGATTAGCAGCAAAATTATCATTCCTTTGTTAATTTCAAAATATTATTATTATTGTTCTTATCGTAACATTTGTAATAAAAGAATTCCCCAAATCTAGAATAAAGTATTATCTTATCTTAAAAGCTGATTATCTTGACTGTGAGATTACAGCGTTGTTTTAGCTGTCAGTGGAGCCCCCTGGTGGGAGGGCGTTTCCATGACCTCAAATAGGCTGTTGTATTTTCCAGTGTCCCAATGCCTGCCCCTTAGGTATTACTGGATATTCTGGCCTCCCAGGCATGAAAGTAAGTTGATCAATTATTAGCATATTTAATTAGCTTTTTGTTGATAACTTCTAACATTTAGTTTCTGTTTATAGGGTCACAAAGGGGTTAAAGGTGAATCAGGTGAGCCGGGAAGACAAGGACACAAGGTAACCTTATGCTAACATCTTAGTTTTCACTACATGAAAAAATTAAGCATTGATATCAAATCCTGACATTTCTGGGACGTTCATTTCTCAGGGAGATGAGGGTGAACAGGGACTGGCTGGTGAAGTTGGATCTCAAGGACTACCAGTAAACTAATTCATCATTCTCTTGTGACCCTAAAAATCTGAATGCATACAGAAATTGCTCCATGCAGTCAAACATATTAACACTCCTCTATCTGCTGAGTAATTCTAGGGCCCAGCTGGATCAAGAGGCCTCCCAGGAATAATGGGCCCTAAAGGTGACAGGGTGAGAGGACGCACACTGCATACAGTTTCATGGATTGTATTTGTAAACGTAAACAGTAAAGTTTGAGCCAAAAGGGCATATATTAAGGGACAGTCCAATGTAAAAAAAAAAATACCTCTAAGGAAGTTTGTGCAAGTTGCTTATTGTAGTCCATAGCTACAGACGTATTTACAAACTATTATATGAAAAGGGGCAGCACAGTGGTTAGCACTGCTGCCTCAAGAGAAAAGGCCCTGAGTTTCTGTGAGGAGAGTGCATGTTCTCCCCAAAAAATCGTTATTAATAAAGCTCAGTAATGGTGTTGATTTAGCTCAGTGGGATATACAGGCACTCATATGCCATATGGATGGAAAGCAGTAGCCCTGGGTTCACGTCCAACCCCCGGCCCTTTGCTGCAGTCTTTCCCCACTTTCCTGTCTTTCTACACGGTCTCTATCCAATACAGCCTAAAAGACCCAAAACGCAGTAATTTCATGATCTAAGACGTGCACTGGAAAGTGAATCATGTATACTTTTAATAGAAAAAAAATGTATTAACTTAATTTGACTTATGTCCATTTTTCCGTTACTATAAACAGGGACCTCGTGGAAACCCGGGCGACATAGGCCCTCGTGGAATCCAGGGAGCTCCGGTGAGTGGAAGCTTACTATTATCTCTGCACAGTCCTTTGTGTTACTTGGATAAAATCCTGATGAAAACTGACCATTTTTAGGGGGATCCAGGCCAGAGAGGACCCATTGGTGAGAACGGCCCAAAAGGAGTGCTGGTAAGATCACAAATAAAAAAAAAGAAAAGAAATTTAGCATCAGCCAAAGTTTTCTTTTAACTCTCCGTTTCCACTTGAAATACATCACCCAGTATGAACTTAGCATGAAATGAACTTAGGCCTGTCATCATGTGAATTTGTTTGCAGTTAATTGCAGTTTGTTATTTCATAGGGGGACCGAGGTCCACCAGGAATCAGAGGAGTTCCTGGGCCAAAAGGAGACCCTGTGAGCACAGATATGTCTTATACATGCTAGAATCAATCAGTCAATGAATCTTTTCTTCTATGTCTTCTTGCTGACCTGCTTTTCTGTTGTTTTCTACTTCTAAAACCATCCGACCATTGTCTGTTGAATTCATATTGTTATCCTCCTTTCCCACCTGTATTCTATGGACGAGTTTTCCTGTGTCTTTGTCTTGCTAGAATTCAGAATTTAATTGCAATAACGCTCTTATTGTGCTGTTTAGCTATCATGACTGACCGTATTGGGTTTAAATAGCTTTATCTCTACACATATTCCTTCTCTACCAAATATAACATCTTCCTCTTTTTCTTACTGTGGAACTTTGATTTAAATGTGTGAAATAAGCTTTGTAATGAGATCCCTCTTATCTTGCCAACAGGGCCTTCCTGGTCCAGATGGTCGTGAAGGAATTCCTGGACTGCCAGGGTCCAAGGTAACTGTTTTAATTAATATCTAATTAATAATGAACAGAAGTCTAGATTCTCAAAAGACTGCTTTTAGTTTAGCCTTCAGTCTAAGTCTGTAGACATTTCCTTAGGAATTACTTTTAGCAACAATAATACAATAACAATAAAGGTGTTTAGCAGTTCCTCCTCCTTTAGCAGTTCAATTGTTTTTATTTTTAGGGTCTTCCAGGAAAAAATGGGGCTCCAGGTGATGCTGGCCCACAGGGACTTCCTGTAAGTGACGTCTGACAGCCTGATTCCTCATTAACATCTTTTCTTGACTCAGATATTTTCACTTATTACAATTTTCTTCATGTAGGGTTTGCCGGGAGCTTATGGTCAAAAAGGACACGGAGGTGCAAAGGTATGATCAATGCTTCTGTACCAACACCTCGTGAAAAACAAAACTATGTTTGCAAAAAGACAGGAGTTCCACAGTAAGATGAGCCAATGATGTTCTGTTTGTCTCTCTGTGTCACCAGGGTAACGCAGGCGATCCAGGAGTTGTTGGTTTGATGGGGTCTCCAGGGAAACAAGTAAGTTTGAAGCAAGGCGAGATGCATCAGGTTCATTAAATTGTTACGCAAAAGTCTCAATAGACGCATGTAAAAGCACATTAAACTACTGTACCTTACCGGGTTAAAGGTACCAACTAATGGATTAGTCAGATAACTTTTACTATGAGTAGATGACAAAAATTCTTGCCTTTTGGAGCTCTGATGATTATCTTGTCTGATATCTTGTTCACTAGGGTGAACGTGGTGATCAAGGAGAGGTGGGACCCATTGGGCTCAGAGGAGGACCAGTAAGTCTCTGAAATTCATGTACTTGGTTTTCACTTTAACCTCCAAAATAGTTGTTTTCCCTTCGTAAACCAGAAGATCCCCTCCTGTTTGCTTCCAGCCCTTCATGATGCCCCAATATCTACTATTTATCTCACCTAAGTCCTGACTTCCACCTTCCTGTGGGCAAAACACAACAGCCAGAAGCAGTCACCTGTTAGCTTTGCCTACATGGCCTACTTGCAGGGCATGGTGCAAACACGTCTAAAGAAATTGTTTGAGCCTTGTTATTTTATGCTAGAAGCTTTAGTATTATAGCCTCTGTAAATCTGATCAATATGAACAGAGGAAGCAAACTGTTGCAGAGTAAAGGAAACTCCATGATGTAAGTAACTGTTCATCTTCCTCAGTAGGGTAAGATTAAAGAGATAGAAGCCAGCTGATCAAACACACACAAACCCACACATGTGCAATAAGGCTAAGTGCAATATTCTTTTCTGACAAAGTTGTATTTTTACTCAGTTGTATATAGAATTTGTATTCTATTTTTATCCTATTGTATATTTTATTCTACTCTATATAGTATTTTATTTCATTCTATTGTATTCTGTACAGTTGTGCACAGTATATCATTTGTATTGTATTCTAATTTTTGCTATATAACTTTTGCACTGTCCACTTTCTGCTGTGACAAAACTAATTTCCCACATGTGGGACTAATAAAGGTTATCTTATCTTATCTTAACAGTAACTTCAGCAGGATGAGAAATGAGATGAGAGGGAAAACAGTGCACCTATGCTGGTCTCCATTCAGAACATACACAAACAGATGCAAAGTCCGCTGCCTCAAATTTGATTAAACGATATTTATTGAATGAGAAATTGAGAGCAAACAGTCATGTAGAGAAGAAATGCATTTATAGATTTATAATCAGAAGGAGAGTGTACCCGGACATCTGTTAGCCAAAAGCTCAGGCTTCAAATTTGAGTGACAGCATATTCTTAGACACACAACCTTTAGGAGCGCCAGCCAATTAGAAAAAAATCAAATATCCCAGTCAAACCCAGAGGATCGACTGGGATATATGATAAATAAGGATGTTAATATACGGTGACTTGTTCAACTATAAAAATAATGAGCTGTAAACGATAAGGATATAAAAGATTCCCTGTAATAGCTACAGGACAGTTGACCTAAAAATATCATCACATACAGTATATCAAACATGACAAGTTACCAAACTGCATTTCTTTTTGTTTATTTCACTTGCGTTTTGACTCACTTCTGTCTGTATTTCCAGATGTGACCATAGCTCTTCTGTGTTTTAGGGTGGACAAGGAGAAAGAGGACCCGATGGGCCCCCGGGATTATCAGGAGCCAGGGTAAGACCTGAGGGAAAGCCGTCTTTTCTCTTGGGGACATTATGTTTTGAAAAAAAATATGGGAGAAAAAGAATTTAACATAGTAACACAAGTAAGATTCTTCTTAAATGTAAGATATTTAAAAATTTTATTTGAGATCTTATTTTCTGCAAAGAGTCCTGTCTGGGAAATGTGCTAAAAATCAATATTGCTTGCTTGCTGAGGTCCTGGTTTTACTGTAACTTCCGTGATCTTTGTTGCATTCATTTACAGTAGTTCCCAGTGCAACAGTCACACTCTAAGTAAAGGCTTTTAGTTTAGTCTGAAATCTGAGATATATGTGACAATAACGGAAAATCATCAGAAATCTTGATGGTACATATAGTTTTTTTGCCTGTAGCGCTAGGTATTCATCTAGATTTTTTGGAGTGAAAACTATTTTATCTCTTAGTGAACATCACTGAACACAAGAAAGCAACTGTCTGACTTCATGAAAACTGAGCTGTAACATTAGCTTCCTGCTAGTGCTCCTTTGGGTTGGTGAATTCAGACAGGAAAAAAAAAACAGTCCAAAGAGCTCCAACAGATTTGTAGATTTTGGTTTCTATAAAGACATTTTGCTGTAGATTTTTTTAGATGTATGCTGACATATTGTTTTGGTTCTAATATTGATGGAAAACACAAGGGTTGTATAGACTGGAAAGGCTTTAATAATACATGGTAAAAGGACATCAACAGGTATCCATGCTTTTATTATGCTGGAGTTTAACTGTATTGCATAATATACTGACACATCAACACGATTTAAGGATCTGAGCTGAATGTTATGGAACGCCAGGACTGCCATAATGAATTAATTAAATACACCATTAAATAATTAATTAAATGTGGCAATAATTAATTAAAATTGGAATTAATTAATTAAATAAATAGTTATGACACATGTAATTAATTAATTATTGACACATTTAATTAATTATTTATGTATTTCACATTTTAATTAATTATTGACACATTTAATTAATTATTTAATGATATATTTATTTATTTCATTTTGGCAGTCCTGGCGCCTGGCTCTCATCATGAAATAATTTTATCTGTCAGCCTCACCCATCAAACTCAGGGGGCGGGGTTAACGCTGATCGAGTCAAAACCATTGCTTTGGCCTGGTGGCCATTGTTTCTAGCACACAACAACCGACATGTGGAAGCTAACAGAACTGAGCTTTGAAAAACCCTGTTTGTGTGTCACCAAATACCGTTTTAATATTTTTTTTAGCCGAGAATGTAGTGGTTTAATCTTCATGTGTCTGGTCGGTTTGTCAAGATACAGCCTCTTTGCAAAAGTGTTTCGATGATTTCGGAGATGTCTGCCCAGTCTCACGGCAAAGCGTGGGATAGACCCGCTCGCCTCGCAAGCAATCCCACCGACAAAGCGCAGGCCCCGGTACACAGCTGTAGTAACCCCCGCTGACTTCTTTTACTGAGGTTATATTTATCGGTGTTTTATTTCCTGATGTTCTTATGTGTCCTACGTGTTTCAGTCGCCAATTCTGAATTATAACTAACATTAAAAACATGTTTAAGGAGGAGAGAGAGCAAATAAATCTGTTTAACATCTGATCTTTGGGTTTTTGTTCAGTAATCAGCGTGACCTGTGTATAAACACATAAAAGAGATAACGTTGGTGTTTCTGTCATGTAGTAACTGCTGGCTTTAACTGTACAAAGGTTGTTCGACACTATGAAACACATACAGACTTCATGATGTTCGGCTAATATTTTTATTGTGAATATTAATCATGCTGACCTCGCTCTGTACACCATGCAGCGAGGTCAGCATGTCCACGATATCCACGATATCCTCAGCTCCATGAGTTAACACAAAGTTTCCCACCTGACTATCTAACTTCCAACTATTCCAGAGACGTGAAAATATACAGCATAAAGAAAAGTGTAAGAGACTCAGCAGCAGATTAGAATAACAGTTATAGATTTAATAAATCACCAAATGAATCCAAGAAACGAGCAAACCTGTTCCGACAATTTGAGTTTGTATTCCCTCAGCTGCAGACTGTTTAAATGTTTGAAAAGGAAGATTAGATATAAAAAACGTCAAACATAGACTCAGTCTGCCTTCACATTTGATATGAGGCCAGCATGTATAGTGGCCTCAGCTATTACTGAAATACACGTGCTATATCATAAACTATGATATAAATAGGGAGGTCCTATTAACATGTTTAGTTTTAAAGGACACCTTCCTGCCTTTAGTCTCATTCATGAGCAGTATTAGTTTTCTTCTAACATCCAGAAGTCTGCACGATGTGTTTCATAGTTTGTAACAAGCCTTTGACAGGTAAACATAACATGACCGAAAAAGCAAAAAAAAAAAAAAAAAAAAAAAGAGAGAGAGAGAGAGAGTGTTGAGATAAGAAGAGAAAATGCTCTCAATTATGGAGACAGGCAAATGGTTCATTTATGTTTGATGTGTGTTTATTCCTCCCTAAATATCGTCGGTGAAGTTCGCCATGCACGTCAGATTTTCCTGCGCATTTTTATACCTCTGCCAACAGAGAGAGAAAAAAAATCACATTCTAACAGACAGCTGGTGCTTAGAATACAGTTGAATAACTATTAAAAAACAGATGATATTTAGATGATAGTTCAGTCTAACACATGTGCCAGTGAACCATTAAACGTCTGTGAAACTATGCAGTTATGAAACGTAACTTTAACCTCAGCCAAACCGATTTGCTCAGTTGTAAATAAAACAGCGAAGTAAACGTGACCCGACAGACAGAACCTGAGTGAATGAAGTCCAGCGTTTAACCACTGAGAGCTAAAACTCAGCTGAGGTTTCAAAGCTGTGTGCCGGTGATTGGACATCAGCCGCTGATGAAGCTGTTCGCCTATAAAGTGCTCTGTAAGGAAACAAGCTCCAGCAGCTCTGCGCTCGGGGAAAACACTATATTTACTTATCTTGTGCAGAAAAATGCGCTGACATTGCGTTATATCGAGCACCGGCTGCCCAGTTAAACTGTGACTATCACCAGGTAACTAGGCGTGTTTCTTGAATTAGCAGCAGGTGTTAAACAGCTGACAGATGAGGAGGAGGATGCATGCAGGTAAACTGAGGGTCTGTTGAGCTGATCGCTGGTTTCGTGAGAAAAATGTCAGCTCGTTCTTTATGTTACAGAAGCACAGAGACACAAGACCAGGCGGAAAGAGACAATCGTTCGGTGAAAATGAGAATCTGCGAATGCAACATGTGGAACAGGGAGAGTGGAATATGTAAACAAACCGGTTAACGTAACCCCCTCGGTGCACTCTGCATGCTAATTGTTAGCAGAGCTAGTGAAATCTCTGAAAACATCTGAGCACTTTTGCAAAAATATTCTATGTTGACAACCTGACCAGACATACGGCGCGACATTCGCGGCTAAAACACTGTTAAAAGTGTAGCTGGTGACAGAAAAACGGGGTATTTTAAAACTACACCACCACCATTGCTGCCTGTGATTTGATCTGCATTCTGGGATACCTGGCTGCCCCAAGTCTACACAAGCAATCGATTATCTAGGATCGACCTGTTTTGACTTACTTTGCACGGCAACCAATCAAATGTTAGAGAAGCTGCATGGGCAGCGTTAACCCCGCCTCCTGAGTTTGATGGGTGAGGCTGACAGATAAAATTATTTCATGATGAGAGCCAGGCGCCAGGACTGCCAAAATGAAATAAATAAATATATCATTAAATAATTAATTAAATGTGTCAATAATTAATTAAAATGTGAAATACATAAATAATTAATTAAATGTGTCAATAATTAATTAATTACATGTGTCATAACTATTTAATTAATTAATTCCAATTTTAATTAATTATTGCCACATTTAATTAATTATTTAATGGTGTATTTAATTAATTCATTATGGCAGTCCTGGTGTTCCATAGAATGTCTACAGAAGAATTTATTTATGTTAATTAATTAGTGGGAAAATAAAAGAAAACTCTGATTTAGATCATGAAAGGGTAGAAAAGTTGTATTTAATTGTTTCTTTTTACAGTCATATAAATGCACAGTTCCTGAGATCTCCTGCTGGCAGACAGACAGATCAACAAATCTGGGTTAAAAGCAATGCTTTTTGTTAGAACCGAGTCCGCCTGAGTGAAAAACAACAGGATTATGATAGTGCTGTTGTGGGAAAAGAAACAGGAGACGCTGTACAGAGAGGAAATGTTCAGATAACGATAACTTCAAACAAGCAAAAAAAATTAAAAAGTAGAACGCAATAATTTCCAAGGTCTGATGGGCCTTGAGAAAAGTACACGCTGGTCTTTTTTGCTTGTCACTGGGAGAGCAAAAATCAGTAAGAAATGAGCGCCTCGAAACTGAAAGCCAAGCAGACACAGTGTTCATAAATACAATCCATCCTGAAAGTATTATTCGACACGAGAATAATCCGGTAAAGAAAAACCTTGTATCTGCTCAGATATTCATTGCAGGAAAGCAGAGTCATGTTTTTGTGCTTTTAATAAAGAGCTGAACGTCTTTATGAACGCCTGTCCCTGCAGTTAAGTCTCTAATCCACTGGTGAGTGGGCATGAATGGTCTCTTGTGTTACAGACTTTTATTTTTTCTGCAGCTCAGGGGGGATTCAGGACAGGAAAATAACCCGAGAAACCCTGAAAGAAATCTCTGTTCCCCAGGAATGCCCACATCCCCACATGTTATCCCTTGAAACCCTAACACATCCAAGGGAGGGTGGATGCTTGGGGTGCTGGTGGGTCCAGCCTGTGGTTCAGAATGATGTAAAGCTGGAAATGTTTTTTTCCCTTGTAGATATGGTTAGATTAAGTTGGGGGTGGTATGGTACCTGCTCTAGGCTTCACACAGTGTGTTCTGTGTTGTGATTTTGAGTGTGTGTATTATATGTTAAGAGGAGGTTATGTCTGTGTGTGGCTATTTTTAAAAAAAAAAAAATAGGGGAGCAAAGGAAATCCAGGCCTACCCGGACTCCCTGGCCCTGCTGGTTTCCGTGGTCAGAAAGGAGACAGGGTAAGAGACACAAAATGAAACAAGATAAAAACAGATCTGATTTAAACCGAAGTCATGTGAATGCAACAGTCCAAAATAAGTAGTCACATGTACCGTGGCTCACAGCACTACCTCACTCTACTTATTAAGTTGCACACTAATGTTATTTTTGTTGAACAATATGGGAATTGAATTTGTGTGGGGATATGGTTGAGATCTGCTGATATCAAAAGAAGCAAACAGATATAAATGATCCTCTTTAAAGGTGGGTGCAAACCCAACAAGACATTTTCACTCTGCTCAGTTCGTGTTCAGACCTGCAGAGCAGAGAGAGAGTCAGATCAGCTGATCACTTGCGGGGGTGGGGTGGAGGGTGTGCGGAGAATATACGAAGTTAACATAGCAAATGTTTACAGTGTGTATTAACCCCCCGAAACCTTGGCTGATTGTGACCCACACCCATTTTCACACCTTGGCTCGTGTGATTAGGTAGGGGATCAATAGGGGGTCCATGACCCTCTTGGGGGACACTCCCATAGGGCTTAAAATCTGGGACTCTCCACCAATTGCTCTTAGAACTGAAGAAGCTTCTCCGATGTGAGGTGAAACGTCTCCACAGAAACCTAAAGAAGTCCAGACACGTTTCTTTCCAAGCTCCTTAGACTATGATGACCTGGATCACTGAGAACCTTCCCAGACAAATCCTTAATTCTATTGTTTGCAGGCTTTCTGGTGTAACTGGAACTAAGTAGGTGAATTGGATGAAGTTTTGTATAAAATTTTATAGCAGGAACAATTGTGTGTTTTTACCCCTGAGTTGAAAAAAGGCTGATGGAGTGTTGTTGTGACTCTGCAGATGACCAGTATCAGGCCCCAGTCAGGAAATACTGCACATACAACTGATAGATGGCTTCAGATTAGCTTTCCAAATACATTTGTCAGAATGGGTTACTGCTGTGTGTGATCACCACACTAAAATGACAATTCTATTAACTCATTCACTGCCATTGACGTCTATAGCCGTCAATTGCAGTGAATGAGTCAATGGGTTTAACTCATTCACTGCCAATGGCTGGCAGTGAATGAGTTAAAAATTCATCGAAAATTGTAAAAATAATAAATAACTGATACAGACAAAAAGTCCAGACGCTTTTCTTTCCAAGCTCCTTAGACTAATAAATAATTGATCCAATATCCCACACTGTCCTAATGCAGGTCCATTTAAAGTCATATCTTTTTTTGACTCAGGCAGCTTCAATCAGATAAATGAAGTCTGGATCAGATCTAGATTAGCAAATTGGATTATTGTGGGTATTGGTGCACTAAATTTATTTATTTCCAGTTAATACTATCAAACTCCCAAAAATAATTATCTTGCTTTTTTGTTTTTCTCAGGGTGCAGTCGGTCTTGATGGTCCAAAGGGAGACCAGGTATTTTTATTTATTTATTAAACTGTAATATCATTATCATTATTATTAGACAAATCACAGAGTGGGATTTGAGCTAAAAATCTGCACATTTTAATATTTTTAGGGACTTCCAGGAGCTGAGGGAACAGCAGGAGAGAGAGGAGATGTGGTGAGTTATCAACTACTGAAAGTACCAAGAAGTGGGAAAACAGACATGCTCGCAGTGATGCCATTAAGAAGGATGTAGTTGTTAACAGTGTCAAGAATCACTTGAGTTTGCAAAATCTGTTGTGGGAAATACTCCTTTGTGACAAAGTGACACAGCTTTGCAGAATAATAAAATATGATACGTATCTGGTAGAAATATCTTCGGATGTTTCTGCATGCATGTAGTTATTTACGCCTGCTTTCTTTTTTTCAGGGTGAACCAGGAGAATCTGGAGAGAAAGGATCGGTATGTTCATCTAACCAAGTGTATCCTATCCTTAAATATTGGAGTTTTTTTTTCCCATAACTTAGTTCAAAAAGGTAAACTTTCATATATGCTAGCTTCCTTACGCATAAAGTGAAATATTCGCTGACGATTATGGTTTATATGTTCTTAAAAATGAGAACCCACCTAATTTTTTAGATTGATCAAAATGTATTATTGTATTATTCTGTCCAGTGTTTTCCATCTTACTCCACAGATTCCCACTTCTCTTCCCTTTTTTCTGTTGAAGTCATCTGTTTGGTGCTATTTTTTGTAGTCAGGCCCACCAGGAGAGACAGGAAATAAAGGACCCGAGGGCAGCCGAGGACTGCCAGGTAAAGAGGGCAAGTTGGGCCAACCAGGACCCCGTGGCATGCAGGGGGACATGGGGGTGCCTGGCCTGCCGGGAATACAGGGACCAGCGGTGAGAAATTTTTATCTCTGTACTGTTCTGTTACAACTCTCTGTTGAATCATGGTCGATTATTGAACAGCATGTTCGCTCAAGTGAAATACAATGCTTGTTATTTTGAATTTTCAATAAATGGATTGTTGGAGAAAGGGAATATGATACATCCAGTGTTAATTATTAGTATTCAATTAAAAAATACTTGTTCAGTATTTTTGCAGAATGTTTAATGAGACTATAAATATCCAATCTTCTCAAGAAACACCTTGAGAACACCAGAATTTCCTCAGTAACCATCACTCATCACTATCAACGATCTGTTTGTTCAGGGAAAATCACCAACAGATACACACATCAAACAAGTCTGCATGAGGGTAATGCAAGGTAAGCGTTCTATCGGCTGGTTACCACTAGGTGTAGTTACTGAAGACAGTGTGCTTTACAGTCATTTGGATAAAAGAGCTTTTCAAACCAATCTGTGGCAAACACAAAATGTTTGTTATTTTACATCTATATATCCACCGATTAACACAGAAAATTAAAAAATTAAATTCTCCTGTGCCACAGATCAGTTTGCCCAGCTAGCAGCTAGCTTGACCAGGCCTGAGTCAGGTATTGGTGGGATGCCCGGTCCTCCAGGCCCACCTGGACCTCCAGGCCCCACAGGAGAGAATGGTTTCCCAGGTCACACCGGATCAAGAGGTCTGCCTGGTCTGAAAGGGCCACCTGGACTGATGGGAATCAAAGGACCTAAGGGTGAGCTTTATCTTGGCAGTTGAAGATTGTTGGAGTAGCGCAACCCCTAATGTGCAAGTCCAGTGAGTACAAAGACCGCAAAACTGTCTGACTTAAGTTGGTGATAAGTCACCGCTAACAAGCATATAATAGCACATTTCTTATTCTCTGCCTTTTTTTGGTGCATCACTGAGTTTCTTGGTGCATTACTGCCATCTGTAGATCAGTTCAAAAATAATGGGAAACCACTGGCAGAGGTGTGCATTTCAGGTGCATATATATGAAAACAGGCAAGGTTAAACCAAACATGGAATCACATGCAAACTCAAAATTAAAAATAAATCTTTCATGCTTAACTCTAGTATTGAGATACACAGCTATGATGTATTTGTAATTTAGACAGAGGAAATCTGGAGCTTATCAGGAGGATTACTATTACTGAATCAGAAAAATAAAAGCAAATGACTCATGTGTAAGCTGCAAGCCTGTGGGATTATCGAAATTAACTGACAGTCATTTATATTCATGTTGTTTTGACCCGTAGCTCCTCAGGGACAAATCATCTGAATGAGGGACCAGATGTGGTGTGAAGCCTGAGTTTGAACCTCATGCTAAACACAGCTAAATATAGTAACTTTAATTATGTGTTTCCCATTGGTGATAATTACTTTCCCTCCCCACAGGTGACCAGGGTGATAAAGGGGACAGGGGACCCATAACGAGAGGACCCAAAGGAGAACCAGGTGCACCTGGTTTACCAGGTAATTGACAAGATAGCTGTACATAGAATAAATGAACTAAATGTCTCAGTCAAGCATCAGGTAGTGAAGATTATGTAATATTGTCCAAAAGAAAAATGCCGTTTGGATGAACAATAATGCTGGACAAAAACCCCCCAGATCTGAGCTCAATTACACAAAGCCTTTTATATTAATTAACAGCAAAAATATCCCTTTCTGTCCTCCCGAGTGCATAAAGTCTTATAGGTTAATAATATTATAATTTTCAAATCAAATCAAATCAAATCACTTTTATTGTCACATCACATGTGCAGGTACATTGGTACAGCACATGTGAGTGAAATTCTTGTGTGCGAGCTTCACAAGCAACAGAGTTGTGCAAAATACAATAATGTAAACAAGCAAAATACAAGAATGGCTACATCTGAAACTAATAAATATATGTACAATATATAATAGTATATGCATTTCTGGATGTGTATACTAAATATTTTTCTACGTGTGTGTGTGTGTGTGTGTGTGTGTGTGTGTGTACACATATTTTACAAATTAAATAGAGTAAACAATAAATAAAATATATAAAATAAATAAAATAAAATATACAGAGTGAGACGTGCAAAACAGTGGCATTACTGTACAGTATGGAGTGCATAATGTTAAAGTTCCAGTAGTGAAGCTGAGGTGTCTATGACGTGTTCAGCAGTCTGATGGCCTGATGGAAAAAGCTGTCTCTCAGTCTGCTGGTACAGGACCGGATGCTGCAGAACCTCCTTCCTGATGGAAGTAGTCTGAACAGTTTATGGCTGGGGTGACTGGAGTCCTTGATGATCCTCCCCGCTTTCCTCAGGCAGCGCTTCCTGTAGATGTCTTGGAGGGAGGGAAGCTTACCTCCAATTATCCGTTCAGAGCACCGCACTACTCGCTGGAGAGCTTTGCAGTTGTAGGCGGTGCTGTTGCCATACCAGGTGGTGATGCATCCAGTGAGGATGCTCTCAATGGCACAGTGATAGAAGGTCCTGAGGATGCGGGGGCTCATGCCGAATCTTTTCAGTCTCCTGAGAAAGAAGAGGCACTGCTGCGCCTTCTTCACTGTTTTGTTTGTGTGTACTGACCACAAACAAAACACACAAAACTGACCACGTAAGATCCTCAGCCAGGTGTACGCCAAGGAACCGGAAGCTGCTCACTCTCTCCACAGCAGCGCCGTTGATGGTGATGGGGGTGTGTACTTCTCTGCACCTCCGGAAGTCCACTATCAACTCCTTTGTCTTTGCGACGTTGAGGGTGAGATGGTTGTCTTGACACCAGTGGGTCAGGGCGCTGACCTCCTCCCTGTAAGCCGTCTCATCACCATTGGTGATAAGACCCACCACTTTAGTGTCGTCCGCAAACTTCACAATGATGTTGGAGTTGTTAGTGGCTGTGCAGTCGTAGGTGTAGAGTGAGTATAGGAGAGGGCTCAGTACACACCCCTGTGGAGCACCAGTGTTCAGTGTGACGGGGGATGAGGTGATGCTGCCCAGTCTGACCACTTGGCGTCTGTCAGACAGGAAGCTAAGGATCCAGCTGCAGAGGGAGCTGCTCAGTCCTAGATCCTGCAGTTTCCTGTCCAGCTTCGAGGGAACGATGGTATTGAATGCTGAGCTGTAATCTACAAACAGCATTCTCACATACGTGTCTCTCTTCTCCAGGTGTGACAGGGCAGTGTGTAGTGTCAGGGCTATGGCATCATCAGTGGACCTGTTGTGGTGGTATGCGAACTGTAGAGGGTCCAGTGAGTCGGGTAGTGCAGAGCAGATGAAGTCCCTGACCAGCTTCTCGAAGCATTTGCTTACGATGGGGGTCAGGGCTACAGGTCGCCAGTCGTTCAGTGAGGAGATGGTGGAGGATTTGGGTACAGGGACGATGGTGGCCATTTTGAAGCAGGCTGGGACTACAGACAGAGAAAGGGAAAGGTTGAAGATGTACGTGAACACTCCAGCCAGCTGAGCCGCGCATGACTTGAGGACGCAGCCGGGAATCCCGTCCGGACCAGTAGCTTTGCGTGCGTTCACCTTCCTGAAGCACCTCCGCACATCCTCCTCAGACACAGTGTGCGCACTGACGTCATCCGCGGTGCGCACACTGTCCGGTCTCATGGTGTTCGCTGTGTTGAATCTAGCGTAGAATACGTTTAGATCCTCACACAGAGAGGCCGTGGTCTGCGGTGCTGCTGGTTTTCCCTCTAAAGTCTGTGATCGTGTTTAGTCCCTGCCACATACTCCGAGGGTTGTCAAACTGTTGCTCCACCCTGTCCCGTGAATGCTGCATTTACACCGTGAATGCTGCATTCAGTCATTGTAAAAAATGTTTTTTAATTAGAGGCATGGAAAGCTCTGCAATTCAAAGAAAGGGTGCACATTAAATAAAAAACAGTATCACTTTGACAGTTAAATAGTTTATATTTAGGAGAATAAGTACACTTCTCAAAACAACTGTTCAAAGGAAGACTTTGAAAACACATCAGATCTTAATGGGGAAAAAATCCATCCATCCATCTTCATCCGCTTTATCCGAGGCCGGGTCGCGGGGGCAGCAGCCTAAGCTGAGAGGCCCAGACCTCCCTCTCCCCAGCCACCTCCTCCAGCTATCCCAGGCCAGCCGAGAGATATAATTTCTCCAGCGTGTCCTGGGTCTGCCCCGGGGCCTCCTGGAACACCTCACCCAGGAGGCGCCCAGGAGGCATCCTTGTCAGATGCCCGAACCACCTCAGTTGGCTCCTTTCGATGTGGAGCAGCAGCGGCTCTACTCTGAGCCCCTCCCAGATGGCCGAACTTCTCACCCTATCTCTAAGGGAGAGGCCAGCCACCCTTCGGAGGAAGCTCATTTCTGCCGCTTGTATCCGCGATCTCGTTCTTTCGGTCACTACCCACAGCTCGTGGCCATAGGTGAGGGTAGGGACGTAGATCGACCGGTAAATTGAGAGCTTTGCTTTTACACTCAGCTCCCTCTTCACCACGACGGACCGGTGCAGCGTCCGCATTACTGCAGCCCCAATCCGTCTTTCGATCTCCGGTTCCCTTCTCCCATCACTCGCGAACAAGACCCTGAGATACTTGAACTCCTCCACTTGGGGCAGGAACTCATCCCCGACCCAGAGTGGGCACGCCACCCTTTTCCGGCTGAGAACCATGGCCTCAGATTTGGAGGTGCTGATCCTCATTCCCGCTGCTTCACACTCGGCTGCGAACCGTTCCAGTCCAAGCTGGAGGTCCCCACCCGATGAAGCCAACAGAACCACATCATCCGCAAAAAGCAGAGATGAGATTCTGAGGCCACCAAAATGAAAGCCCTCTGCCACTTGGCTGCGCCTAGAAATCCTGTCCATAAAAATTATGAACAGAACCAGTGACAAAGGGCAGCCCTGGCGGAGCCCATCACCCACCGGGAACGAGTCCAACATTCTATATATAACATTGTGGTGTCAGATGGATCGAAACATGGCGTCCCAAAGATGTTCTATTGGCTTTAGGTCAGGTGAGCATGTAGTCAATCAATGGCATCAATTTGTTCATTCTCCAGAAATTTCCTGCAGAGTTTTGTCAGATGAGGTTGGGCATTGTCATACATCAGGAGGAACTCAGGACCCACTGCACCAGCATAGGGTCCGACAGTTGGTCCAAGGGTGCTGTTGCCTAGCCTCTATAGGGTGTGTGTGCCTTTTCAGACCAAACCATGCTGAATGATGTTACAGGGAGAATAATGTTTTCCACACCTTCTCCAGATCCTTTCCTCTCTCTCACGTGTGCTCAGCGTGAACCTACTCTTATCTGTGAAAAACACAGGACATCAGCAGATCTGCCAAATCTGGTAGTGTATGCCAAATGCCAACTGGGCTCTATTAGCAGTAGTGACAGTGCCCCTAGTTGTATGCAAAACAAGTGAAGAAAAAAAATGCCAGTGTCCTGCACCTTCAAAACCATTCCTGTTTTGGTGGTTGTTTCATTGTTGCCCCTCTAGTTCCCCTGTTGTTAATTTCACAAACACAAAAGCAGCTGAAGCTTATTGACAGACAACCCCCTCTGCTGCTAAACTGACCAGATCAATATCCCACAAGTTTAACTGACTTGATTGCTATAGTGATTAAAAATTGTTCATTTCATTTTTGTAGTCGTGTACTTTACTCTGCAAATAATGATGTTAATTATTACAGAACTGCTTTAACACATCATGTTTAGAACTTTCTAGATACCCAGGGCCTAGTAACTTGTTGATATTCATCTGATACATGAGTTTTAATGCCAGCAGTGCCAAACATGACACATTTTAAGTGTAATGAGAAGCTGCAAAAATTCACAGCACTTGACTACTACTGGGTTAGATACTTGGCCTAAGGTTTTCCACATAGTTGACAAAGGCAGATATTCTATGCAAACTGAACATGGGAAACTTTTGAATATATTTATATTTCCTCATATTTTGTGTTTTTCTTTGCACTGCTCTTGTGCAATCATTACATTTGACATACTAACTGAAGGTTTATGGATAATCTTCCTGGACTGTATTGCAAAAATTTGTAAATTAGTGCTTGCAACTAAACTAAATCAGTGTATCACCCACAATCTTGTAAAATAGAGTGAATTTATTGACAACCAGTCATAGAAAGAAGGTGGGCATAGCAATATCACAGTGCAGTGTAAAAAGTCAGGTCCAGGGGCTGCATCAATGTAGTCTATAGGATGATTACAGAAAAACGTGGATGTTTAACTTCTGATCCTCTGTCATTCTGTTTGCAGGCAATCCTGGTCGACCAGCTTATGGCAGAGACGGTCGTGACGGAGAGAGGGGACCTCGTGGGGTTGCTGGTACAGCTGGCGTTCCTGGACCTCCTGGTCCTCCTGGTTTGAACAGTTACTGTGAGCCGTCGCAGTGCATCCTTCCCATGGTGGCATCACCGGTTTCGGCAAAGGACTCCAGCATGAAAGGTCCCACTGAGATGTGAGGAGGGACCACAGCTGCATTAGGCGGAAAACTGACAGAGTGGAGGAGAAACTACAACTCTGTAGAAAATGTGTCCATTTGAGTTTTGAAGCTTGGTGTGTGTGTGTGTGTGTGTGTGTGAGTGTGTTGTTGTGTTTTTAAATGTAGTCAGCTGATTTGGAACTAGATTTATTTTTAAGCCATCTTTGTGGTTATAAAGTCATATTATGGTGGACACTGAAAAACACCCATCAGCTTTTGAAACTCCTTTATATGACAAAAAAAATAATTTTACCTCAACTTTGCCATCTCTGTACTGTAAAAGTAAAAGGAGGGTTTATTTTTGAGAAATTAAAAGCTCCCTCTACAAACCTTCTAGCCCCTTCTCGATTCAAACAACACGGCAATATTTTCTGTGTGTTTATGTAAATGTGTCAATATGCAAATTATACTGATGAAAAACATACATTAGTTTGTGAGTATCTTTGTTGGTTGTCCACTTAAATCCCCACTTGTGCTTTTTGCTCTTAATGTAGGAGAATGTTTGATAATTTCTGTCTCTGTGTGGTTTTGATTAGACGTTGGCCATGTTTGAAAACCTCTCTGGCAGTTTTATATGACTTCTTATTTATTATATCAAAGTTTGACGTGACATCTTCAAGTTGTACAAAGGAGGGAAATAAAAACATTTTGATAACCCCTGGCATGTTTTGTATGAACAAGGAAAATAAAAATGAAGTGCACTTAAAACAAAACGTAAACTTGAATCACTACGATGAAAAACTCAAAGCTGTTTGTTACTTTAAAACACACCAAGTTCAGACAAAAGGATTAAAAAGTATCAGAAAGCCGATCTCATGAAGACGTGCTTAACCATGCTTACTAAAATGAGTGCTTTTACAGTGTCATTAAAATTGTCATTGATATTGCATCCTGTTTCCTCACTGTAAATATTTCAAATATTTCATTAAAATTTTAGGTGGTCTCTGCCAAGCTTTCACCTAATTTTTTTATTTTACTTTTATCTTCATTTACTGAAACCAGGGCAAACCAAACTATTTTGGTAGGTTTTAATTTTCTTTAATCCTTTGACTTAACCCGAATATAAACAGTTGTGTACACTGCCAGTGTTGGTCAAGTTACTTGAAAAAAGTAATTAGTTACTAATTACTGATTACTTCTCCAAAAAGTAATCCTGTTACTTTGCTGATTACTTATTTCCAAAAGTAATTAGTTACTTTATTACTTAGTTATTTATTAAAAAGATGATACACAACCTGAATATGTAATCAAGCAATAGACCCAATTCTGTTTTTTTGCATATAAAATTCAAAAAGTCTCTTTTTAAAACTTGTTTGATTAGTTTTAATCTTTTAACTTTATGCATCAAGCAAAAAATAAATTATATGTAATATTCTCTGACTTGAAGACATTTGTTTAGCATTTAAACCTATTTTCTGCATATTCCAGCATACAGAATAAAATAATGTTCTGTGTTTACACTCTTTCAAATAGATGCAAGTAAAACGGAGCAAAATAAATAAATTAAATCAAAGACTCAGTGGCACTAAGTCCTGTCGCTCTTAAAGCTATTGTCACCTGTTTAGCAGGGGTGGGGCAGGAGGTGGAGGTTTGCCCGGTGCTGCAGAGGTCATGTCAGTGAGAGGATTTGGGGGTTTCTTTTAGAATTTTACATTCTCATGGCAGCTTGCTCGGTGCTTGCTCAGATTTGAAGTTTAATTTTTTTGCTGTAGAAAGAAGTTTTCTTCCCACACTGAGTGAACAGCGGACGCTAATGTTTGTGTCACTTTTTACGGAATCAAACTCAAAGTAATGTCAGTACTTCCAAACTTTAAATGCAGCATGGATGGACTCTCTCCCGCACTCCATATTATCCATTGATCTACACACGTCTGTTGCCACGGATGTCACACACTCGTACGGCACTGTCATGAGACACTCTCACAAACAAAATCACGGTTTAGTAACATGCTTATGGGAAAGCAACTGCAATCTAATTACTGTTTTGCAATAGTAATCCCCTACTTTACTCGTTACTTGAAAAAAGTAATCAGATTACACGTTACTGCCCATCTCTGTATACTTGAAATTCACTGTGTCCTCCCCCTTTTTGAATACTCTTTCTCAAAGTTATTCCAAAACGTACACCAGAGGTTGTAGCGGACCGTTACAGGCTCATTTTCAAATCTTTGACAAAAATATCTAATCAGCCACTTAAATGGCAGCAACTCATTGCATTTAGGAATGTAGACAACCTGCTGACGTTCAAATGACGCATGAAGAAAACGGGTGATTCGAGTGACTTTCATGTGTAATGGTTGTTGGTGCCAGACAGGCTGGCCTAATTAATTCAGAAACTGCTGATCTACTGGGATTTTCCCACACAAGCATTCAGACAATTGTCTAAAAAGGAAAATATCCAGTAATCAGCAGTTCCATGAATAGAAATGCCTTGTTGGTGTCAGAGGTCAGGGGAGATTGGGCCCGATAGCATTGAACTAATAGTAAGAAACTAACTCGAATGTTACAGCTAAGTTTTTGTAAATATTGAAGCAGATGGGCTCCAGCAACAGAAGATCACGTTGAGTGCCACGCTTGTCAGCCAAGAACAGGAAACTGAGGCTTAAATTCATGTAGGCTCCCCCAAACTGAATAATAAAAGATCAGAATCATGTTGCCTGGTCTGATGAGTGCTGAATTTTACTGTGACATTCAGATGGGTCACAGAATTTAACATATACAATATGAAGACATGGATTCATCCAACCATGCATTAATATTTCAGGCTGTAATGATCTATACTATCAGTCAAAAGTTTGGACACACCTTCTCATTTTGTGTTTTTTCTTTATTTTTACTACTTTCTACACTGTAGATACAAACTGAAGACATTGAATATATGGCGCATAAATCCAGATATAAATGTAATATATATCTGGATTTATGTAGCAAAGGCAAAATGATAAATAACTCTAAATATGTCCTATATTTTAGATTCCTGAAAGTAGCCACCCTTCGCTTTGTTGATAGCGCTGCAAACCCTTGTCAGGGTTCATTTGTTGAGTTTCTTGCCTTCTTAGTGGGGTTGGGACCCCACTCTTAAAATTCATATTATGGCAAGAACAAATCAGCTAATTAAAGAGAAACAACAGTCCATCATTACTATAAGAACTGAATGTTAGTCAGTAGGTAAAACTGCTAAAACTTTGAATGTGCAGTTGCAAAAACCATCAAGCGCTCTGTCAAAGCTGGCTCACAAGCTACTGAGGATAAATTTATCCAAGTCACCAGCCTCAGAAATTGCAAGTTAACATCCCCTCAGATCAGAGCCCAGATAAATGCCACACAGAGTTCCAGTAGCAGACACATCTCTACATCAACTGTACAGAGCAGACTGTGTGAATTAGGCCTTTATGGTCAAACAGCTGCTAAGAAACCACCACGGAGGAAAAACAACAAGCAGAAGAGATTTGTTTGGGACGAAAAACACAAGGAGTGGACATTAGACCAGTGGAAATTTGTGCTTTGGTCTGATGAGTCCAATTTGAGATCTTTGGTCGACCTGCCATGTCTTTGTGCGATGCAGAAAAGGTGAATGGATGGTCTCTACATGCATGGTTCTCACTGTGAAGCATGGCTGAGGAGGTATCACTGTTGGGGATTTATTCAAACTGAAGGCACAATGAACCAGGGGCCTGTTCTTCGTACCTCGCTAAGTAAGTTAGCTGGATTAGATTGTTGACGATTTCGCGTGATCCTGGATCGTTCGGTTCCCCGAAGCCCATCCGGGACTTGCTGTCATAGCAACAGAGCCGTAAGCGTAAACCTGCTGGGGAGCAGGTTTACTTTATGTAAACAGGATTAGATCGCGGCCACGCAGGTATGCCCGCGTCATTCATACGAAAGCAACAGCGATATTCCACCACTGTTTCACCATAAATAAATAACATCAATGTAACTAAAGACAATGCAGCACCTGATCCATTTATTGATTTCACACAGGTCATTTCCTAAAAAAGGGAAATGTACTATTAACATTCTATTACATGTATGTGATTATTACAGAATTAATTCATATTTCAGAGTAGCAATTGTAAATTACTTCATGTAATCAAGATGAGAGACCACGGCTATAAAAGCGAAGGTGGATTTGGGATTTGGCCATGTCCTGTCCGTATACGCGAGCCACCCATTGCGGAAGGTGCAAGATTGATAAGGAGAGTCCTCAGAATTCAGCGTATATTGCGGGACAGACAGGATCCTTTAGCTCAGCGCGACAGTGTGCTCATAGAGAGATATCGATTTTCCCGTGAGGGTATTATTTACTTAACCAACTTGTTGACGAGGGGGTGCAGGACCACCACCTGTCTTTTGTTGCTCTGCCCTTTTCTTGGTTGCTGTTATAAACAAACAGATTATTCCAGGGTCTCTTTCCAAGAGACTAAAAGCAATATAAGTGATAAATATTACCATTCTGTAGAATATTCTTATATTTCACTTTTACCTGTTCCCATGTTCTAGTGGGTCCTGTCGTGGCTCTAATGTGACAGAGGATAAAATATAACATATTATAATATAATGTAATATAATATTGGATAATATAGTGTAATATAATAAATCTACCCTACCGCCTACTGGTGTTGGCCAGAGGGGCCGATGGCGCGATATGGCAGCCTGGCTTCTGTCAGTCTGCCCCAGGGCAGCTGTGGCTACAACTGTAGCTGCCTCCACCAGTGTGTGAATGTGAGAGTGACTGAATAGTGGCATTGTACAGCGCTTTGGGTGCCTTGAAAAGCGCTATATCAATCCACTCCATTATTATTGTTATTATTAAATTACTTACGAGTTTAATTTGTCAGCAACTTCCTGCCAGCCCTCGCTCCTTGCTTTTGCAGCCTTTGCAGTGTTCCCTTGCGTTCTGATTAAACTCTGAAACTCCTGAAATCCCTCACTCAAGAGTTCTTGCTCTGCTGCCGAAAAATACCGAGCCGAGCGCGCTCCGTCGACATTTTCGCCGACCAATCAGAGGGTTGCCGATCAATGTTTCTACTATCGATGCGTAGCCCCTTTTACGACACCCAGTGATGTCACATTACTGCGTCCAGCTGTACTAATCGTCAACAGCAGGTGTGTTCGGGGAACCGGATTAGCGCGCTCACGGTTAGCGCGATGGTTTGGTCTTGGATGTTTCATTTGATCTTGGATGTAGTAAGCGACGTACGAAGCACAGGGCCCAGCATGGCTACCACAACATCCTGCAGCGACATCCCATCCAATCCAGTTTGTGTTTAGTTTGACCATCATTTATTTTTCATCAGGACAATGACCCCAAACACACCGCCAGGCTGTGTAAGGGAGGGAGAAGGAGAGTGATGGTGTGCTGCGTCAGATGGCCTGGGGCCCGTTCTTCGTACGTGGCTTATTACATCCAACATCAAATGACACATCCAAGACCAAATCATCGCGCTAACCGTGAGCTCGCTAATCCGGTTCTCCGAACACACCTGCTGTTGACGATTAGTACAGCTGGATGAAGTAATGTGAGATCACTGGGTGTCGTAAAAGGGGCTACGCATCGATAGTGGAAACATTGATCGGCAACCCTCTGATTGGTCGGCGAAAATGTCGAAGGAGCGCGCTCGGTATTTTTCGGCAGCAGAGCAAGAACTCCTGAGTGAGGGATTTCAGGAGTTTCAGAGTTTAATCAGAACGCAAGGGAACACTGCAAAGGCTGCAAAAGCAAGGAGAGAGGGCTGGCAGAAAGTTGCTGACAAATTAAACTCGTAAGTAATTTAATAATAACAATAATAATGGAGTGGATTTATATAGCGCTTTTCAAGGCACCCAAAGCGCATGACAATGCCACTATTCAGTCACTCTCACATTCACACACTGGTGGAGGCAGCTACGGTTGTAGCCACAGCTGCCCTGGGGCAGACTGACAGAAGCCAGGCTGCCATATTGCGCCATCGGCCCCTCTGGCCAACACCAGTAGGCGGTAGGGTAGATTTATCATATCACACTATATTATCCAATATTATATTACATTATATTATATTATAATATGTTATATTATATCCCCTTTAACATTAGAGCCACAACAGGACCCACTAGAACATGGGAACAAGTAAAAGTGAAATATAAGAATATTCTACAGAATGGTAATATTTATCACTTATATTGCTTTTCGTCTCTTGGAAAGAGACCCTGGAATAATCTGTTTGTTTGTTTATAACAGCAACCAAGAAAAGGGCAGAGCAAACAAAGACAGGTGGTGGTCCTGCACCCCCTCGTCAACAAGTTGGTTAAGTAGACCTAAATAATACCCTCACGGGAAAATCGATATCTCTCAATGAGCACACTGTCGCGCTGAGCTAAAGGATCCTGTCTGTCCCGCAATATACGCTGAATTCTGAAAACTCTCCTTATCAATCTTGCACCTTCCGCAATGGGCTGCTCGCGTATACGGACAGGACATGGCTGCGACAGGCTTCCCAAATCCACCTTCGCTTTTATAGCCGTGGTCTCTCATCTTGATTACACGAAGTAATTAGTGTGAATGCTTGAAAAGCATTCACAGTATTGTTATTCGAATCTTTATTATTAGTGTGAATGCTTGAAAAGCATTCACAGTATTGTTATTCTAATCTTTATTATTAGTGTGAATGCTTGAAAAGCATTCACAGTATTGTTCTTCTAATCTTTATTCTATTTTTTTATTTATTATTATTCTGTATTCCGTACGTTTTTTGTAATCTATCTCCTTCAAAACCGTTCAACTTAGAAAAACCATTCAAACACCGTTAGATTCCTATTCTTTTGGACAACACTGCTTCTATTTTTCTCATTTTTAACATTTATATTTTTAATTTTATTCAACTTTTTTCAACAAAAATTTATAATGTATTTCAATGGGGAGACCCTTCAAATTCTCATTCAACTTCCTCCTCTTTAAACTGTATCTACTTCCACATACATTGACATAGAGCCACCATTCAAACTTTAAAACGAAGACAAGACATTCAACTATTCAACTTGTATTTATCTTTTCAATATCTATTATACTTTTTCTTCAGTTCCAGTTTAAGTTTCATGATGTTTTTTCACCCGTTTCAAAGTTTATAATGGGTGTGTATGGGACGGAATGTTGGGGCTAGAGTGAGACAGCTCAACTGCTAGAGTGAGAGGAGCAAAAAAATTAATCTTAAAATCTTTTTTAAAACTGCTGCTGTGTCCGCAGCGTTTGCTCTACAGGTATGATTTTACCCTCAAAACGTAGCCATCGCTGTCCTCTTTCATCCAATGTGTTTACTATTGTACTAGGTGTTATGGTTCTTTCGTAAATGTCACCAATGCACAGCCTCCTCCCTCCAACTCTTCCATAGACTCTAATGTTAAAATGGCTCAGAAGGTTCGTTTGAAAATCAGAAGAGCATGGTGTATTTACACTGTCACCACGTCCATATAATAAACTCCACAGGCATGAAAACTGAGAATTCAGTAGACTAGAAGCTGCTGTCGCTCACGGTGAAAGAATTTCGTCAATACGACCTATACTTTTCATTTGGGAACGATTTGTTTCGCCCTGACTTTTCTGTTCATTTTAAGGAGCAAAAGTGAGGCGCATGTCTGTGTACGTGTGTATGGAGCCATTGGGTGCAGTCACTATAGCAACCAGGCTCACACCTGCCTGCTTAACGAGCTCTGCCTGCCACTGTACCAAGATTCATCTTAAACACTTCTCTTTCAACTGCTGCTGTGTCCACAGTGTTACAGCCATCATTTTACCCTCAAAATGTCGCCATTATTGTTCTCTTTCCAACACAGTGTCTTTCAAAGCTCAGACATTTAAACTTTTTAAACTGTGTGGATCAAAGTGGAGGGATCACATTTGAGTCATTCAGTGATTCAAAGAATATGACCTTTTAATATTCTTTCAGATGTTTTCTGACTCTAAATGTTCTTTTCTCATTTCTTAGGGTTTTCTAATTTACATTTAAAACATTTTCAGCTTTTTTTCCTTTTTTTTTTTTTTTTTTTTTTTTTCTAAATGACATCAGAAACAGCAGTATGCGACATTACGTGATGGCAGAGCTTCAGTTCATCCTTTGTCATTTTTTTTTTTTTTTTTTTTTTTAATAAATAGGACAGGGGGAATGAATGAGAGAGAGAGGGGGAGAGAAAGAAAGAAAACCAAAGGGGAGAAGAGACGGTGAGAAGGGGGGGGAAGAGAGAGAAAAAAAAAAAAAAAAACTCCTGGGTCACTTGTATGGAGAAAAAAAAAAACAAACAAACAAAAACAAACAGAGGAGACAGCAAACAACAAAGAGCAACATAATAATAGAGAAAACAAAGCACCATCACAATAAACTAGCTAGTCATAGATATCAGTATTTACTAAGTAATAAACGATATTGTGCAGCACGCAAGATAGACAGTGCACAGTGTGCTTTGAGGCAGCAGCCAAGAAAGCTTTAGTCCGCGTCTGTGAATACCCATGTGTGCATACCTGTGTGGATCAGCATGCTTGCATTCCAAAGGTTTCTCCATGTAATGATCTGCTAGGGAGTGTGGGGGGTCCACAACCCCGTCCTCCAGGGTGTGAAGCGGGTATGGAGGAGATCAAAACTCCAGACATCCAGAGGCCCCCAGAACACAAGAGACCATGGAAGACCAACAGAGGGGCAGCCGCGCCACTGTCCCAGTAAGAGCTGAGGAGAGTCCCAGATGAGGGCTCGCCCAGCAGCCGCGGAGCAGAAGCCAGGGGGAGTTGCAGTGACGCGCCCGTGAGCTCCGCCGGCCCCCAGCTGCGCCTGAGTGACCGAGCCCTAGGCCGAGAGGCTGGGGGCACCCCACCTCCAAAGGGGCCCGAGCGAGCCCCAGGCCCCAGGCCCCGACAAGCGGCCGCCAAGGAGTGAGCCGGTGTGTACCCGGACGCCCACCCCCAGACACAAAGAACCACCAACACACCGACACCTGAGGGAGTCCGCCACCGGCAGGGGAAGTGGTGGTGGGTGGAGATAGGCCTCCAAACCTTGGAGGGCCTGAGGTGTCCCCAGAGAGGTGGCGTCTGATACCCAACCTGACATATAGACACAGACATACAGGCACACACAGACACAAACATCCATTCCCACCCTCATGCTCTCATATGCACTCACTCCACACTCAACCAACGTGGAGACAGACATAAAGAGACGCTGTACACACAATCACACTCCCCAAGCGTACTCTACAAACCGGGTCTAGGTACCCTTGCCCCTGGAGGGGGGAATTGCACCCAGACCCAGGTGGTGTTACCCTTTTCCCTGCGGTGGGGAGAGCTTTTTTCCAACTTCTGCTTCTGTGTAACCTTCAGCTTTTAGCAGTTCAGCACCTTTGTTTTCAGGTTAAATTTGGTTGTTTTTTTTGTTGTGTTTTTTATTTCATTCAATATTTTTAACTCAAAATTCAGCAATTAATTCATTGCAGTGCATACATTCAGATTCAAGCATTCACACTGCAGTTTCTTCAGAAAATGCACTTTCTAGTTAGTGTGAATGCTTGAAAAGCATTCACAGTATTGTTCTTCTAATCTTTATTCTATTTTATTAGTGTGAATGCTTGAAAAGCATTCACAGTATTGTTATTCTAATCTTTATTATTAGTGTGAATGCTTGAAAAGCATTCACAGTATTGTTATTCTAATCTTTATTATTATTATTATATTTTATTCTGTATTCCGTACGTTTTTTGTAATCCTACTCCTTCAAAACCGTTCAACTTAGAAAAACCATTCAAACACCGTTAGATTCCTATTCTTTTGGACAACACTGCTTCTATTTTTCATATTTTTAACATTTATATTTTTAATTTTATTCAACTTTATTCAACAAAAATTTATAATGTATTTCAATGGGGAGACCCTTCAAATCCTCATTCAACTTACTCATTTTTAAACTCTTACTACTTCCACATACATTGACATAGAGCCACCATTCAAACTTTAAAACGAAGACAAGACATTCAACTATTCAACTTGTATTTATCTTTTCAATATCTATTATACTTTTTCTTCAGTTCCAGTTTAAGTTTCATGATGTTTTTTCACCCGTTTCAGAGTTTATAATGGGTGTGTATGGGACGGAATGTTGGGGCTAGAGTGAGACAGCTCAACTGCTAGAGTGAGAGGAGCAAAAAAATTAATCTTAAAATCTGTTTTAAAACTGCTGCTGTGTCCGCAGCGTTTGCTCTACAGGTATGATTTTACCCTCAAAACGTAGCCATGGCTGTCCTCTTTCATCCAATGTGTTTACTATTGTACTAGGTGTTATGGTTCTTTCATAAATGTCACCAATGCACAGCCTCCTCCCTCCAACTCTTCCATAGACTCTAATGTTAAAATGGCTCAGAAGGTTCGTTTGAAAATCAGAAGAGCATGGTGTCTTTACACTGTCACCACGTCCATATAATAAACTCCACAGGCATGAAAACTGAGAATTAGGTAGACTAGACATGGCTGTCGCTCACGGTGAAAGAATGTTGTCAATACGACATGTACTTTTCATTTGGGAAGAATTTGTTTGGGCCTGACTTTTCTGTTCATTTTAAGCAGCAAAAGTGAGGTGCATGTCTGTGTACGTGTGTATGGAGCCCTTGGGTGCAGTCACTATAGCAACCAGGCTCACACCTGCCTGCTTAACGAGCTCTGCCTGCCACTGTACCAAGATTCATCTTAAGCACTTCTCTTTCAACTGCTGCTGTGTCCACAGTGTTACAGCCATCATTTTACCCTCAAATTGTCGCCATTATTGTTCTCTTTCCAACACCGTGTCTTTCAAAGCTCAGGCATTTAAACTTTTTAAACTGTGTGGATCAAAGTGGAGGGATCACATTTGAGTCATTCAGTGATTCAAAGAATATGACCTTTTGATATTCATTCAGATGTTTTCTGACTCTAAATGTTCTTTTCTCATTTCTTAGGGTTTTCTAATTTACATTTAAAACATTTTCAGTTTTTTTCCAACTCCTTCTTCTGTGTAACCTTCAGCTTTTAGCAGTTCAGCACTTTTGTTTTCAGGTTAAATTTGGTTTTTTTTTTTTGGTTTTTTTTTTATTTCATTCAATATTTTTAACTCAAAATTCAGCAATTAATTCATTTCAGTGCATACATTCAGATTCAAGCATTCACACTGCAGTTTCTTCAGAAAATGCACTTTCTAGTTATCATTAGTGTGAATGCTTGAAAAGCATTCACAGTATTGTTCTTCTAATCTTTATTATTATATTTTATCTATTCCGTACGTTTTTTGAAAGCCTACTCCTTCAAAACCGTTCAACTTAGAAAAACCATTCAAACACCATTAGATTCCTATTATTTTGGACATGATTGCTTGTATTTTTCTCATTTTTAACATTTATATTTTTAATTTTATTCAACTTTATTCAACAAAAATTTCCCATGTATTTCAATGGGGAGACCCTTCAAATTCTCATTCAACTTACTCATTTTTAAACTCTTACTACTTCCACATACATTGACATAGAGCCACCATTCAAACTTTAAAACGAAGACAAGACATTCAACTATTCAACTTGTATTTATCTTTTCAATATCTATTATACTTTTTCTTCAGTTCCAGTTTAAGTTTCATGATGTTTTTTCACCCGTTTCAGAGTTTATAATGGGTGTGTATGGGACGGAATGTTGGGGCTAGAGTGAGGCAGCTCAACTGCTAGAGTGAGAGGAGCAAAAAAATTAATCTTAAAATCTTTTTTAAAACTGCTGCTGTGTCCGCAGCGTTTGCTCTACAGGTATGATTTTACCCTCAAAACGTAGCCATGGCTGTCCTCTTTCATCCAATGTGTTTACTATTGTACTAGGTGTTATGGTTCTTTCATACATGTCACCAATGCACAGCCTCCTCCCTCCAACTCTTCCATAGACTCTAATGTTAAAATGGCTCAGAAGGTTCGTTTGAAAATCAGAAGAGCATGGTGTCTTTCCACTGTCACCACGTCCATATAATAAGCTCCACAGGCATGAAAACTGAGAATTTGGTAGACTAGACATTGCTGTCGCTCACAGTGAAAGAATTTTGTCAATACGACTTTTACTTTTCATTTGGGAACGATTTGTTTCGGCCTGACTTTTCTGTTCATTTTAAGCAGCAAAAGTGAGGTGCATGTCTGTGTACGTGTGTATGGAGCCATTGGGTGCGGTCACTATAGCAACCAGGCTCACACCTGCCTGCTTAACGAGCTCTCTCTGCCACTCTGCCAAAATTCATCTTAAACACTTCTCTTTCAACTGCTGCTGTGTCCACAGTGTTAAAGCCATCATTTTACCCTCAAAACGTCGCCATCGTTGTTCTTTTTCCAACATCTTGTCTTTCAAAGCTCAGAGATGTAAACTTTTTAAACTGTGTGGGTCCAAGTGGAGGGATCACATTTTAGTCATTCAGTGATTCAAAGAATATGACCTTTTAATATTCTTTCAGATGTTTTCTGACTCTAAATGTTCTTTTCTCATTTCTTAGGTTTTTCTAATTTACAATTAAAACATTTTCAGCTTTTTTCCAACTTCTTCTTCTGTGTAACCTTCAGCTTTTAGCAGTTCAGCACTTTTGTTTTTAGGTTAAATTCGGGGTTTTTTTTTATCTCATTCAAGATTTTTAACTTAAATTCAGTAACTAATTCATTTCAGTGCATACATTCAGATTCAAGCATTCACACTGCAGTTTCTTCAGAAAATGCACTTTCTAGTTATTATATTTTATTCTGTATTCCGTACGTTTTTTGTAATCCTACTCCTTCAAAACCGTTCAACTTAGAAAAACCATTCAAACACCGTTAGATTCCTATTCTTTTGGACAACACTGCTTCTATTTTTCATATTTTTAACATTTATATTTTTAATTTTATTCAACTTTATTCAACAAAAATTTATAATGTATTTCAATGGGGAGACCCTTCAAATCCTCATTCAACTTACTCATTTTTAAACTCTTACTACTTCCACATACATTGACATAGAGCCACCATTCAAACTTTAAAACGAAGACAAGACATTCAACTATTCAACTTGTATTTATCTTTTCAATATCTATTATACTTTTTCTTCAGTTCCAGTTTAAGTTTCATGATGTTTTTTCACCCGTTTCAGAGTTTATAATGGGTGTGTATGGGACGGAATGTTGGGGCTAGAGTGAGGCAGCTCAACTGCTAGAGTGAGAGGAGCAAAAAAATTAATCTTAAAATCTTTTTTAAAACTGCTGCTGTGTCTGCAGCGTTTGCTCTACAGGTATGATTTTACCCTCAAAACGTAGCCATGGCTGTCCTCTTTCATCCAATGTGTTTACTATTGTCCTAGGTGTTATGGTTCTTTCATAAATGTCACCAATGCACAGCCTCCTCCCTCCAACTCTTCCATAGACTCTAATGTTAAAATGGCTCAGAAGGTTCGTTTGAAAATCAGAAGAGCATGGTGTCTTTCCACTGTCACCACGTCCATATAATAAACTCCACAGACATGAAAACTGAGAATTAGGTAGACTAGACATTGCTGTCGCTCACGGTGAAAGAATTTCGTCAATACGACTTTTACTTTTCATTTGGGAGCGATTTGTTTCGGCCTGACTTTTCTGTTCATTTTAAGCAGCAAAAGTGAGGTGCATGTCTGTGTACGTGTGTATGGAGCCCTTGGGTGCAGTCACTATAGCAACCAGGCTCACACCTGCCTGCTTAACGAGCTCTCTCTCTCACTCTGCCAAGATTCATCTTAAACACTTCTCTTTCAACTGCTGCTGTGTCCACAGTGTTAAAGCCATCATTTTACCCTCAAAACGTCGCCATCGTTGTTCTTTTTCCAACATCTTGTCTTTCAAAGCTCAGAGATGTAAACTTTTTAAACTGTGTGGGTCCAAGTGGAGGGATCACATTTTAGTCATTCAGTGATTCAAAGAATATGACCTTTTAATATTCTTTCAGATGTTTTCTGACTCTAAATATTCTTTTCTCATTTCTTAGGTTTTTCTAATTTACAATTAAAACATTTTCAGCTTTTTTCCAACTTCTTCTTCTGTGTAACCTTCAGCTTTTAGCAGTTCAGCACTGTTGTTTTCAGGTTAAATTCAGGTTGTTTTTTTTTTATTTTTTATCTCATTCAAAATTTTTAACTCAAAATTCAGCAATTAATTCATTTCAGTGCATACATTCAGATTCAAGCATTCACACTGCAGTTTCTTCAGAAAATGCACTTTCTAGTTAGTGTGAATGCTTGAAAAGCATTCACAGTATTGTTCTTCTAATCTTTATTATTATTATTAGTGTGAATGCTTGAAAAGCATTCACAGTATTGTTCTTCTAATCTTTATTCTATTTTTTTATTTATTATTATTCTGTATTCCGTACGTTTTTTGTAATCTATCTCCTTCAAAACCGTTCAACTTAGAAAAACCATTCAAACACCGTTAGATTCCTATTCTTTTGGACAACACTGCTTCTATTTTTCTCATTTTTAACATTTATATTTTTTATTTTATTCAACTTTATTTAACAAAAATTTATAATGTATTTCAATGGAGAGACCCTTCAAATTCTCATTCAAATTCCTCCTCTTTAAACTGTATCTACTTCCACATACATTGACATAGAGCCACCATTCAAACTTTAAAACGAAGACAAGACATTCAACTATTCAACTTGTATTTATCTTTTCAATATCTATTATACTTTTTCTTCAGTTCCAGTTTAAGTTTCATGATGTTTTTTCACCCGTTTCAGAGTTTATAATGGGTGTGTATGGGACGGAATGTTGGG
This sequence comes from Aulonocara stuartgranti, assembly GCF_965226115.1. NCBI lineage: Eukaryota > Metazoa > Chordata > Actinopteri > Cichliformes > Cichlidae > Aulonocara > Aulonocara stuartgranti. Next base: position 37,123,091 of record NC_138944.1, read on the forward strand.
GCTAGAGTGAGGCAGCTCAACTGCTAGAGTGAGAGGAGCAAAAAAATTAATCTTAAAATCTTTTTTAAAACTGCTGCTGTGTCCGCAGCGTTTGCTCTACAGGTATGATTTTACCCTCAAAACGTAGCCATGGCTGTCCTCTTTCATCCAATGTGTTTACTATTGTCCTAGGTGTTATGGTTCTTTCATAAATGTCACCAATGCACAGCCTCCTCCCTCCAACTCTTCCATAGACTCTAATGTTAAAATGGCTCAGAAGGTTCGTTTGAAAATCAGAAGAGCATGGTGTCTTTCCACTGTCACCACGTCCATATAATAAGCTCCACAGGCATGAAAACTGAGAATTAGGTAGACTAGACATTGCTGTCGCTCACGGTGAAAGAATTTTGTCAATACGACTTTTACTTTTCATTTGGGAGCGATTTGTTTCGGCCTGACTTTTCTGTTCATTTTAAGCAGCAAAAGTGAGGCGCATGTCTGTGTACGTGTGTATGGAGCCATTGGGTGCAGTCACTATAGCAACCAGGCTCACACCTGCCTGCTTAACGAGCTCTGCCTGCCACTGTACCAAGATTCATCTTAAGCACGTCTCTTTCAGCTGCTGCTGTCTCCACAGTGTTAAAGCCATCATTTTACCCTCAAAACGTAGCCATCGTTGTTCTCTTTCCAACACTGTTTTTCAAAGCTCAGACTTTTACATTTTTTAAACTGTGTGGATCCAAGCAGAGGGATCAGATTTTAGTCATTCAGTGATTCAAAGAATATGACCTTTTAATATTCATTCAGATGTTTTCTGACTCTAAATGTTCTTTTCTCATTTCTTAGGTTTTTCTAATTTACAATTAAAACATTTTCAGCTTTTTTCCAACTTCTTCTTCTGTGTAACCTTCAGCTTTTAGCAGTTCAGCACTTTTGTTTTCAGGTTAAATTCGGGTTTTTTTTTTTTATCTCATTCAAGATTTTTAACTTAAATTCAGTAATTAATTCATTTCAGTGCATACATTCAGATTCAAGCATTCACACTGCAGTTTCTTCAGAAAATGCACTTTCTAGTTATTATTATTATTATATTTTATTCTGTATTCCGTACGTTTTTTGTAATCCTATAACTTCAAAACCGTTCAACTTAGAAAAACCATTCAAACACCGTTAGATTCCTATTCTTTTGAACAACACTGCTTCTATTTTTCATATTTTTAACATTTATATTTTTAATTTTATTCAACTTTATTCAACAAAAATTTATAATGTATTTCAATGGGGAGACCCTTCAAATCCTCATTCAACTTACTCATTTTTAAACTCTTACTACTTCCACATACATTGACATAGAGCCACCATTCAAACTTTAAAACGAAGACAAGACATTCAACTATTCAACTTGTATTTATCTTTTCAATATCTATTATACTTTTTCTTCAGTTCCAGTTTAAGTTTCATGATGTTTTTTCACCCGTTTCAGAGTTTATAATGGGTGTGTATGGGACGGAATGTTGGGGCTAGAGTGAGACAGCTCAACTGCTAGAGTGAGAGGAGCAAAAAAATTAATCTTAAAATCTTTTTTAAAACTGCTGCTGTGTCCACAGCGTTTGCTCTACAGGTATGATTTTACCCTCAAAACGTAGCCATGGCTGTCCTCTTTCATCCAATGTGTTTACTATTGTACTAGGTGTTATGGTTCTTTCATAAATGTCACCAATGCACAGCCTCCTCCCTCCAACTCTTCCATAGACTCTAATGTTAAAATGGCTCAGAAGGTTCGTTTGAAAATCAGAAGAGCATGGTGTCTTTACACTGTCACCACGTCCATATAATAAACTCCACAGGCATGAAAACTGAGAATTCAGTAGACTAGAAGCTGCTGTCGCTCACGGTGAAAGAATTTCGTCAATACGACTTGTACTTTTCATATGGGAACGATTTGTTTCGGCCTGACTTTTCTGTTCATTTTAAGCAGCAAAAGTGAGGTGCATGTCTGTGCAGGCTCACACCTGCCTGCTTAACGAGCTCTCTCTCACTCTGCCAAGGTTAAACCTAAAAATGTTAGATTGTAGTAAGATTAACTTTTTCAAAAGTACAATAAGACAGATTTGACAGGGTTTTGCCACAGATTAATTAGTATATGCCAACTAAGTAGAGCATTGTGATTGGCACAAAGGTTTTTCAGATCTGGGCAGTTGGAGTCAGTTGATGACTTCAAAATCATCCTTTCTGACTGGATAATTAAAGCTCTCAGCATCTATCGGTCTGTAGTTAATTTCCCCACCTTTTAACTAACGTTTAACTAACCTAATCTCATTTAATGTCTCTGTTTATAGTCTGTATAGTTTATCTCCCCACGAATACACTCAAAGTAGTCTTAAAATAAAACCCACAAAACAGTTCAAGATTTAATACTTTTTATTTGCTCATTTAATGCCAGTTGCCCTGTTTTTCTGTATGTCACTCATTCGCTTATACTTGGGCAAAAAGGACCAATTTGTACACTAGTATAGTGTATTTTTTCCCTCTATCTCTCTATGTCTGTCACACACACAGAGACCAACACACAGACATGTATATGCTCATTATTGCTGTTCAAACTGATGGTCAAATTTCCAAGCACCACCTGAACGCCTCATCTGTTTTTAACCTATCACTGGACCAACTGTCGTCATTCCGCTTTGCTCTCTGCTGTGGTAAGTACAATACACTCAGTACTGCAGTGTTTTATTTTTATGATGGAAAAAATACATGTTTGACATTTAAACTCACATATCAAGTCCAACAGAGTTAAAAACAATTCAAAGAAGAAAGAAAGAAAAAAAATAACCTTCGCTATCATTTATATACGTTTATTACATTTTGCTGTTAGCAGCAGTGCTAATGCTAGCTTCAATGCTAATGCTAGCAACAATGCTAACGCTAGCTATAGTGCTAACACTAGCCTTAGCAGTTGTTAACTGACAAAACTAATATTCCTGTGATATTTCTTGCCGGTCAGTGAGACAAAAGTAAGAAATTAGCTTTATTATTGCCATTGTGGCTCAGTTTTAACAGTAAGAGTGCTAGCGCTAGCGCTAGCAGCATTGCTAGCGCTAGCAGCATTGCTAACGCTAGCTGCAATGCTAACGCTAGCTGCAATGCTAACACTAACTGAAGTGCTAATGCTAGCCGGAATGCTAGCGCTAGCAGCAATGCTAAGGCTAGTAACAGTCTAACAGTAGCCTTACATAAGTGGCAATACTTCAGTTAACTAGTTTGAATTGTAAAATGACTGCTGTATCAGTTGGTGTGCTATATTACTCTATAATTACCCTGCTGACTAGAAGTTCAGTGTATCATGTCGTGTGGGCTTTGTATTTCTGTTAGTCTGATAACACTGTACAGACAACTAACGTATTATTTCTCGTTTCTTTCAGGAACCTGACTGACACTGTGCTTTGCCTGGTAGGTGTGCACATACTGTAAGAGAAGTAGACCAAAATAAAAAAATAATATGACTAATATAAGCTGTAAAGTGATGGGTTCAAACTTTGTGCTAGACCTTTTAAACACAATTTTATAATAAATACACATAAGTGCAGCTTAACAATTGGGCTAAAATATTTTTTTCGTACATTTTTGTAGTCACACTACATGTGATTAATTAATGATTCACTCAATCATATTTGTATTTAAAAATATTATTGCTGAATTTAATTAAATATTTATTCTTTTAAAAAGTGCCCAATTATGCAACTTTTTGCACATGGCAGCCGACAACAGTTTAGCTTGAATATTTGTTTTGTCCTTTTGCAGTAGTCACATTTAGTTCATACAATTACCATGTGATATAATTTTAATAAAATTATTTTTTTTTCTTGTTTTTTGTTCAGAGTGTGTAGAAGAAGAAGAACAAGGACCAGATCTCCAGTCTTCTCTCTCACATCCCAACCCCCCAACCCCTCTATCCTCTGTCCTGCTCCACCTATTGTCTCTGCCTTCTTTCCATCTGTATTTCACTCTGTGGTTTGTGAGAAATTTTGCCAAACCAACAATCCTTTTGCGGTTTGATTTAAAGCCGTGTCTCTCCTGCTCTGTCTGTTCTCTCTGCTAAATTTTCTCTCTACCTGTTTTTCACTCTTGGCTTGCTGCTGAAAAACGCACAAGCCAATAAAACAATAAAGAGTGCATATTTTGCCTCAACCTATGAACAAACTGAACAAACAAAGAAAAATCTGCGGTTTGATTTAAAGCCGTGTCTCTCCTGCTCTGCCTGTTCTCTCTTCTAAATTTTCTCTCTACCTGTTTTTCACTCTTGGCTTGCTGCTGAAAAACGCCAAGCCATTAAAGCAATAAAGAGTGCATATATTGCCTCTACCTGAGAACAAACTGAACAAACAAAGAAAACTAATTCACGGTTTGATTGTGATTTCCCAGCCGTGTCTCTCCTGCTCTGCCTGTTCTCTCTTCTAAATTTTCTCTCTACCTGTTTTTCACTCTTGGCTTGCTGCTGAAAAATGCCAAGCCAATAAAGAGAGTGCATAATATTCTCTCAACTGAAGAACAAACTGTCAAACGAAAGACAACTGTTTAAGACAAATAAAAACTGAAATATAAAAACAAAGACAACATCTCCTGGTGTGTGCCACTCTTATCTTGTGAACATATTTTCTAAAGACTAAGAAACACTTGCAGGTGTGTGAAAATGCCAAGGAAGCAGAAAAAGTCACAAGCTGCAAAACAACGCTGGAAGAAGTTTCATGAGTTTCACAAAGTACCAACATGTGAACAAGCTGAGTTTGATTTTCCTCAGAGCTCTGCAGAAGACAGTGTGTCTACAAAGACCAATTCTGACAGTGTCAAACAGGCAGGTCAACATGTTCCTGCACATGTACAACAGGTATCTTATGCTGATGCTGTAAAGAGTGGACTGCAGCATAAAGTTAATGAACAACATGAGGTGTCAAGTGCCCCACAGGTGGGTTATGCTGACTTTTTGAAAAGAGGCTGTCACAGTGATGTGGCAGGACCATCTCATGCAGAAAGAGTGAACCTTGAAAACCAGCCCTCTATTACACTTGTCTGTGCATCTCACAGCCAGGCACATCCTAAATATGGAGACTCCAGAAACAAGCAGTGCACATGCAACTCACTCACATTTCTTGCATTCCTTCATGAGAATGAAAACATGACTACAGCTGACCTTAATCTGGTCTTGGATAAAGGTGATGTGATGTACAAAGAGGCCAAGAAAAGATTTCCTAAAAATATTCATTTGGCAACCGATGAGCTGCCAGACAAAGTTGATGCTCGCTGGTCTATGTATGATGTCGACATGACACAGCCTTCCCGGTATGGGACATTTGAAGAACCTCCAGAGGAGGCAGTAGATACCTTTCTCAGCTTAGAAGCAGGACTGAGCTGCCTGTTGTCAGATGTGCAGTATGCCTTATTGATTATGAGTGGATTGTGTATCGCAGTGTTCAGATCCACATCAGGCAAATATGGTTTCTTTGATCCACACTCCAGAACACCCAGTGGTCTTCCTCTATTACTACAGTCACGTAATCGTGGTACAGCAGTGATGCTGAAATTCACACTCCTCAGTGACATGATTAAGAGGATCCAAGATTCTTATGAAATGATGGAGATATCACCCTCTTGTAACTATGAACTGAAGCCTGTGCAGTTCTACAGTATGAGCACAGTCAACCTGAGTGATACTATCACAGACACAGTCTGCAGACCAACAGCTGCCACTGCTGTGGCACCTACTCACTCTGATACAACTGTTGATGAAGCAAACTCCTCTTCTCCAAGGAGAAACACAACGACTGATCTGACTGAGAACATCTTTTGTCAAATGTCCATTTGTACGCCACCGGTGAAACAAAAAGAAGTTCACGTGACTCAGTTCACATCATATGAAGATCAGAATGAACCTCCTAATATACCAACTGAAGAACTATGCAGTGAATTAAGTTTCCTTCCATCAAGGGATGCTTTTTTATGTCAATCAAATGCTGCAATAACAAATGTTGCTTCCTGTGATCTTTCTGATATAGTTTTACAAAAACTGAAAAAAGTTAATAAACAACAAAGGCACAAAATGAAAAGAAGATTAATGGCATCAGAGAAACCCAGAAATCAGAGAAAAGAAAACCAAAAAAGGAAAGAACGACAAAAGTATGCTTCAAACAAAGAGTACAAAGAAAAGAAAAAGTCTTGCACAAGCGAGGCATATAAAAACAATCCTGAAGTCAGACAGAAAAAACAACAGTATATGAAAAGACGTTATTGTGAGAATGATGAATTGAGACAGAAACAACAGAGATATATTAGAAGACGTTACTGTGAAAATGATGAATTCAGAAAGAAACAAAAACAATATGTTAAAAAACGTTTTTCTGAGAATGCTACAGTTAGAAAGAAACAACAACAATATATTAAAAGACGCTACTGTGAGAACGATGAATTCAGAAAGAAACAACAACAATATATTAAAAGACGCTACTGTGAGAACGATGAATTCAGAAAGAAACAACAACAATATATTAAAAGACGCTACTGTGAGAACGATGAATTCAGAAAGAAACAACAACAATATATTAAAAGACGCTACTGTGAGAACGATGAATTCAGAAAGAAACAACAACAATATATTAAAAGACGCTACTGTGAGAACGATGAATTCAGAAAGAAACAACAACAATATATTAAAAGACGCTACTGTGAGAACGATGAATTCAGAAAGAAACAACAACAATATATTAAAAGACGCTACTGTGACAATGCTGAATTTAGACAAAAACAAAAAAACTATATAACTAAAAGGTATCAAGAAAACCCTGAATTCAGAGAGAGACAGAGATCTCGAGTGACTCAGCGTTATGCACGTGATAACGCATTCAGAGTAAGACACAGACAACTAATGAAAAAACTAATGCGAGACAGGTATCAAAGTAATCTTGCATTCAGGATTATGCACAACATGAGATGTGCAATGAAAATAAAAAGGAAATACAGATGGGTGAACAGACAAACCCAAGAGAGTGACAACAGTGTGATCAACGAGGCCATATCTGTGTTCAAATCACAAATCAAAGTTGGACCATCATACCCATGTACTGTATGTTTCAAGGCTTCATTTCCAAACCAAGTACGACCCTGCAGAAGGTCAAATTATGTCAAAAACCCACATGTGGTTGCAACATGTTTGACAGGAAAGTATGTTCATGTTTGTGATGAAAACTGCAGAAATGAGCAGTGCAATGTGCCCGATGAGAGAAAGAGAGAGTGGATTTGTCACACCTGCCACGATCATCTTAAAAATGGATCCATGCCAGCACTTGCTGTTGCCAATAAACTGAATCTTGCTGATATTCCAGCTGAATTGTCTGATCTCAACATACTGGAGAGACATCTCATAGCCAAGTGCATACCATTTGCCAAGATCATTCCTCTTCCCAAAGGCAGACAAAGAGCAATTAGAGGAAATGTGGTCTGTGTCCCATCAGAGGTACAGGAAACTGTTGAAGCACTACCTCGATTGAGAATTAATTCTCAGGTGATGAGAATAAAATTGAAGAGACGCTTGTCTTACAAAGGTCATCAGCTGTTTCAGACTGTAAGCTGGTCTAAACTTGTGCAAGCACTGCATAAACTCAAGCAGATTCATCCACAGTATAAGGATGTGAGCATCAGAGATGATCCTGAGCTGTGTGACCCAACACTTCCTGATGAAGATGAGGAGGAGGAGGATGATGAAAACATGAATGAGGACGATTATGATGAGGCTGATTTAATGGAAATTGACAGCTGTGAGAAAAATGCACTGAGTGAAGCACAAAATAAAAATGAACAGGATATTGACATGTTACCCTGTGATGGTGAACAATCACATGAACAGATGAGAGATGATTCAGAGCAAGCGGATGGACTGACTAATGGTGGTTTTTCACTCGAGTCCTGTTTGCAGCCCCCTGATGTGGCTGAGGAGATATTATGTTTCAGTGAAGGAATCTACTCTGTTGCTCCTGCAGAGAGAAACAATCCAATAAGTTTTTTCAAAACACCTAAACTGGAGGCCATGGCCTTCCCTGTGCAGTTTCCTACAGGCCAAAACACACTTGATGAAAGAAGGCTGATCAAAGTATCCCCCAGTGGGTATTTCAAATCAAGACTTTTCTGCATTGATGATCGTTTTGCCAAAGACACAAACTATTTGTTCTTTGCACAGTTTGTGACTGAAATACACTTGGCTACTTCCAGCATGACAATACAGTTAAGGAAGGCAAAGCCTCTGACCAGAGATGGTAGAAAAATAACCTCAGGCATGTTACAAGATAAACATGAGGTGGAGAAACTGGTGCGAAATAAAGATGCAGTGAGATTCATGCAGCCTCTGAGAGGAACCCCAGCCTATTGGGAGAAAACAACAAGAGATCTTTTTGCCATGATCAGACAGTTGGGAACTCCCACGTTCTTTTGCACATTTTCAGCTGCTGAAATGCGCTGGCCTGAAGTGATCGAGGCAATAACAAGGCAGCAAGGTGAACAAGTGAATTTTGAAGGACTCGACTGGTCGGCAAAGTGTGACATCCTGAGAAGCAATCCTGTCACAACAATGCGCATGTTTGACAAGAGAGTTGAAGCATTATTCAGAGATTTACTCTTATCTCCCGCAGAGCCACTTGGCAAAGTCATTGACTACTTTTACAGAGTTGAGTTTCAGCACAGAGGAAGCCCACACATACACTGCCTCCTGTGGGTAGAAGGTGCTCCTGTGTTTGAGGAGGATGATGAGCAAACTGTTGTTGATTTTATAAACAAATACATCACAGCTCAGCTGCCTGATCCACATAAACAACCTGAACTGTACAAAAAAGTAACAGAAGTGCAAAAACACAGTAAGAACCACACAAAGACGTGCTTTAGGAGTTTAAGCTCCGGGTGCCGTTTTGGTTTTCCCAAACCACCCTGCAATGAGACAATGATCACAAGACCCAGTGAGGATGATGCACTGGAAGTAGAAACGGCAAAGAACAAGCTCAGACCACTGAACCAGCTGCTAAATGAACCTGAAACTGCTTCCATGAGTTTAGAGCAGCTCTTGGAAAGATGCAAGTTGACACATGCAGAATATGAGAGATACCTGAATAAAATGAACATGAGGAGTACGATCATACTAAAGCGTGATCCAAAAGACTCTTGGATAAACGGCTATAATCCACATCTGCTTGAAGCCTGGAACAGTAATATCGACATAAGCTTTGTTTTAGATGCTTTTGGTGCTGCAAATTATTTAATGAAATATATATCAAAAAAAGAGGGCGGGCTATCTGAGTACCTGAAAACTGTCATTGAGAACTCCCATAAGGACAGTGTAAATGAGTGCGATGAAATGAGAGCCGTCATGCAGGCATATTCAAAGAAGCGAGAGATCAGTGCACAGGAGTGTGTTGCTCGTGCATGTGGTCTTCACATGAAGCAATGCTCACGTGCTGTAATATTCATTCCAACTGATGATAATCCTGTGAAAATGAGTCGTCCCCTGTCAGTTCTGGACAACACAACACCTGAGTCTTCCAATGTTTGGATGACATCTTTGAATGACAAATACAAAGCCAGACCTGAAACACCAGAGTATGAGGAGATGTGCATGGCAGACTTTGCTGCTACTTGCAGGATTGTCTATGGCCAACAGAAAAAAGGTAAAGATGTTTTGCCCCTTCTCAATGAGATGGGGTTTGTGCAAAGGCGCAAAAACAATAAGCCTGCTATCATCAGATTTCACCGCTGCTCACAAGAAAAACATCCAGAGCAATATTACGGAAGACTGCTTAAACTGTACCTTCCTCATCGTTCAGACCACGAACTGAAAACACCATCGTTGCCAACCTATCAGGCTTTCTATGGTGCTGGCTGTGTACAGCTACCAGGTACTGACCATCTTGAGTACGTGCAACACATTGTCAAAAGAAACAGAGAAAAATATGAGAAAAACAGTGAGGAGATCGAGAGCGCTGTTGAGGAATATGAGCAGAACAGAGGTGTGACTGACGAATGGTGTAATCTGGCACCTGAATCAGATCTCGTAAGGTTGCCACTTGTCGAACAAGAAAGAGAGCGAGACAATGAAAATGAACAGGAAGATGTGCCCGACTACAGCCGTCAGGCTGATGCTTCAACAGAAGTCAGAGCCATCAGGGAACCCCCTGCTATTGATCCCACATTGTTACGTCAGATGTTTCAAAATCTGAATAAGAAGCAAGCCTGCATATTTTATGCAGTTAGAGACTGGTGCATTAAAAGAGTCTGTGCTCTAAATCCAGAGCAGTTTTTCTTTTATATTAATGGTGGTGCTGGAACAGGAAAATCACATCTAATCAAATGCATCTACTCAGAAGCATCTAAGATACTGAGCAAAGTGCCCAGATATGCAGACGACGTTGACATATCAAAACCCACCGTCCTGTTAACTGCTTTCACTGGGACTGCAGCTTTTAACATTTCTGGAACAACACTGCATTCTCTTCTCAAGCTGCCTAGAAGCTTAAAACCTCCCATTCAGGGACTTGGCAATCAGCTGGATGAAGTCAGATCAGAACTTTTGAATGCTGAAATAATCGTCATTGACGAAGTGTCTATGGTGTCAAGACATCTGTTTGCATATGTAGATGCAAGACTCAAACAGATCAAAGGGACTCGGAGACCCTTTGGAGGCATGTCAGTCATTGCTGTCGGAGACTTCTATCAGCTACCCCCAGTGCGACAGTCTAAACCTCTCTGTGTGCACGACCCGTCTGAGATCGACCTGTGGCGGGAGCATTTTCAGATGATCACTCTGACTGAGATTATGCGTCAGAAAGATGATGTTGTCTTTGCTGAGATGCTGAACAGAATTCGTGTAAAAGGAAAGTTGGATGAGCTTTGCGAAGCAGATAGAAATTTGTTGTTACAGGCCATAACTGAACCAGCCCATTGTCCGACTGATGCATTGCACATTTTTGCAACTAATAAAGAAGTGGATGCACACAACTCTTCAACACTGGCTCTGCTCCACACTCATATCATTGACATCCATGCAGATGATTATAGAAAAGATCCTAGAACTGGCAGAATGGCACTTCAAGACAGACCATTGAAAGGAGGTAAAAACGAGTTACCAGACACACTGAAAGTTGCAGAAGGAGCTCGTGTCATGCTCACCAGAAACATTGACATACAAAATGGTTTGGTTAATGGAGCTTTTGGAATACTACTTAGAGTAGTTTACTCTGAAAATGACCAACACATCATCAAGCTTGGACTTAAAATGGATAATGAGACATCTGGAAAGAATAACCGCACACCAGCAGACGATATGGTGTACATTGAGAGAGCAGAGGAGAATCTGAAGCAGAAAGGAGTGGTACGAAGACAGTTCCCAGTGAAGCTGGCCTTTGCATGTACAATACATAAGGTACAGGGTATGACAACTACATCAGCTGTTGTCTCTCTTAAGAGCATTTTTGAGCCCGGCATGGCCTACGTAGCTGTCAGTAGAGTGACGTCTCTCAGTGGACTGTATCTTCTTGATATGGAGGAGAAAAAAATATTCACCAACCCAGAAATCACTGCAGCGCTTGAGAACATGAGACAAGCCAACCTTGATGACATGATGCCTCTTCTACACGTGAGGCAAACACTGAGCAGGTCAGAGGTTTTCACCATTGTTCATCATAATACAGAGGGACTGCCAGCTCACATTAATGACATCAAAAGTCACCATGAATTGTGTCTAGCAGATGTTTTGTGCCTAACAGAAACACACCTGCGGGGCTCTTTTGTCGCAGAGAGTCTCCACTTGGAAAATTACAATTTGTTCAAACGCAACAGACACCTGTCCTACACAAACTTTCCCCAGATGGCAAACAGAAGTGGTGGTGGAGTTGCTGTTTATGTGAAAAGTGACATTCAAGTGCATGAAAAACAGTACATCCATAATGTAACTGACCTTGAATTTCTGGCTTTAAAGGTTGAAGCACCAGTCAGTGCTCTGATTGCAGTTGTATACAGACCTCCAGACTACACTCTGAGGCCATTCCTGAAAAACCTGGTAAGCCTATTAGACTCATTGGAGATCATGGACTGTCATCCCATCATAGTTTGTGGTGATTTTAATGAGAATGTTTTATCCAGTGCAAACAAACCAATCATGGAGTTGTTTGAGTCTAGGGGATACGCACAGGTCATCACTGCCCCTACCACAGAGAAGAACACACTGCTTGACCTAATTTTCATTTCTCAGCCAGATCGATGTCTCCATTTTGGAGTCATGAAGACATACCATAGTTACCATGACCCAGTATACTGTGTATTGTCCTGTGATGATTCATGATCTAGATCTTTGAATACAGTAAGTAATTTCTATATTGTTGAATGACTTAAGAAAGTAGAGCGATATTTAAAAGTTGACGCTCTGCATTGCAGTATAATGGTTGAATTGTTTACATAAAATACAATTACATGAATTAAGTAATGATATCAGTAAAAGATGACAATTTTATTTATCACAGAAAATCTAAAATTCACTAACAGTAACCTATAAATGTCAGAAAAATCAAATATAGCAGTTTAAAATGAATAGTGTAGGCATATCCTCTCTGCAGCCAGGCTTCAACATCCTGCCAGGCTGCCCCAGTCTCACCGTGGCTGGGAGGGAGGGAGGGTGGACCAGAGGATTGCCTACACAACACATAAATGTTCAACAGCTTCTTCATTGTTTCTGAGAGAACAATAATGACTAAAGGTTGCTTTTTAAAAAAACAAACAAACAAACAAACAAACAAACAAACCTAATTACAGCAATAATGACAGTTAAGCCACTTTATGTGTGCCTCTATTTTGAAATACTATTTACAAAAATGTTATTATTTTGGTTTGTTATAAACTTTAAACTTTTTCAAAAGTATACGATTATATTTTTGGACAAATCTTTCGATGAAACATACATTTTTATGAGCTTTTATCATGTTTCGGCCAGTGCAATCATCAGGGTGGGTCTGGGTTGATAACTGCACATTTCTGGCCAGAAATGTTTCAGCAGTGTTACATAAGTAGTACATATGTAACACTTGCTTTCTGTTACCAGCTGATACCCTACATTTGTATAGACATTGGATGGTGTGAGGTTGGGGAGTTGAGTGGGGGGGGGGGGGGGTTTACCGTGGGAGCTGAGGGGGGGGGGTGTTAGGTTTCCTTTTTTCTTTTTCTTTTTTAAGAGAGACACAGTCCTCCTGTGTCTTCTCCAAGCTTCACATGTAAGATCCAACAGTGTGAAGCACATAGCAGCTAGAAACTGTAATGCCACAGATCAGAGAGGCTTCATCATCACCATCTTCATCGCCGTACGATCAGAGCGTGAGACTTCACATCTGGAGCACAGGAGACATTCTGTGATAAGTCCTCCTTCTAGCTTGTCCCACAAGCAGTCGGTGAGATTTACTCACAACAAAAAGGGTTAATGACATAATTTCCATGAAAACATGTATTCATTCTTTGTAAAGTGTTTAAATTGTGTTTTCACTTGACCTTAGGAGTGTTAGAGTGTATTGTAATGTCTGTACTCAGGTGTTTCCCTCTGTGATCCATCCCCATCACAGCTGAGACACTCAGGACTGAACAGACTGCACAGTTTCTGTGACCGAGCCTCCAAAACACCTTCTTTGAAACCACTCATGATAGAAGGGCTTCATATTTGCAGCAGCACTACTACAGGTATTCAGTTTATTACAGGATGTGTTTGTTTCTTAGGACCAGCTCTGAGTGCACACTACCTAACATATACACCTTTCTGTTCATTACAAACCAACTACTCTGGATCATATGGCCAGTTGGCAGGAATGTTGCTGCAGGAAAACATCCCTGGAGATCACCATCATTGTCAGACTGACTGTGCCTCCTCTGTGCAGTGTCAAGATCCTCTCTAAATGAGTGTGTAAGTTAACATTTTCATTATTTTATTCCCTTTGACAAGACAAGTATCACTGATATTTACATTTACAACTACATATGTTCCCGTTTTCTGCTCTTCTTTTAAAGTCCTCAGCTATCCTGCTTCTGTGCTGCTTGCCACACATCAAACACTGGCCGGATGACAGGGAGGATCCACTCTGAAGTCACTGGACGTGATGAGGATCATATGGGACTTCATAGTTTCACAGAAACATTGTGCTCTGTGATTACAGGTTTTAAATGGACATAATGACTGCCTCTCTCTGATCAACAGGCTAAAGGATTGTTTTCATTGTTAGTGCTCTGTACAATGTATGCTTATTTAGTATTTCATCACAGAGCAAACCTTTATTTATTTAACATTTTTTTATTTTGTTTTAATGTTGAATTAACTGTAGGGATTTTTTTAAGTGGGCACTTGGGATGTCATATGACCAGAAATGTGGTAACTGGAATTCAACAGTATGGAAGAAAAAATCTGCTGAGAACGAAACACATACAAAAACCCCCAAGAAAATTCAAATTCATTCCATGTAATCCAATCTAAAACATTTTAAACTGCTGAACAGCAACACAAACAGTGTTAAAAAACAGTGTTAACAGAATGATTATGATGATTTTGTACCAAAGTTTCAGGTCACATGGCACACCTAGTGTGTAGTGTGGGGTATCAGCTGGTAAGTATAGGTTTTTTCATATTTGTGTCCTTAGAGTTTAGATAGATAAAGCCTTGTGTATAATAATTAGTCATAACCACAACTCAAAGTCAGGGACTAACTAAATTTGGGACTTTGTGTCTGAGCCCAGGTTAAAACAATGTGTAAAAAAGCATTTAGTGGCATGGCTGAACAATGCTGTATTGATACTTATTTATCCATGTTCACAAAAAGGACTAATGTGTTTATTTGATTATTTGCATGTGTTAAACTGTGTCACCACCTTAGGCTTTCATTTGAGTTTACTCACAAATCTCTATACAGTTCTCTTTTACCACTGTGTGGACTCTGTTTACATTAAAACATAAAAAAGAATGAGTAATAAAAAGATGTGTAGACAGATCAGAAGATTAAGTAGACCGATAGAAACAGCTGTTCAGCCATGTTCTAAGAAACCAACACAATTTAAAGGTTCAGGATTGTGGTTTTAAAAGTTGAATTTTCATGTATTTCATATGTTGCTCATTATTTTTTATTTAGTTATTTAATTTAGTTATTTTTCTTTATTCTACCAGTCCTTTTCAGAAAGAAGCTGTAAAATATGACTTAAGATTTTTATGTTATTTTCTATGACATACAAAACAAATTGATGTATGTAATACTATTAAACATGATATACACATGTGTATATGTCTGAAAAACATCATGCTGTATATTAAAGTTTGTATTTTCTGCAGAATGTTTGTTCATCTTTTAAGTTCATTTCAATTAGAAGAATATGAACTTTTAATATTCATTCAGAGGTTTTCTGACTCTAAATTTTCTTTTCTCATTACTCATCTTTTTATTATTTACATTTTAAACATGCTTAGCTTTTTCCAACTTCTTCTGTGTGAACATCAGCTTTCAAAAGTTCTGCACTTTTATTTTCAGGTTAAAAATTCTGTATTCTCCAGCTCATTCAGATTTTTAACTTAACATTCAGCAATTAATTCATTTCAGTGCATACATTCAGATTCAAGCATTCACACTGCAGTTTCTTCAGAAAATGCACTTTCTAGTTATTAGTGTGAATGCTTGAAAAGCATTCACAGTATTGTTCTTCTAATCTTTCTTATTAGTGTGAATGCTTGAAAAGCATTCACAGTATTGTTCTTCAAATCTTTATTATTATATATTCCGTACGTTTTTTGGCATCTAACTCCTTCAAAACCGTTCAACTTAGAAAAACCATTCAAACATCGTTAGATTCCTATTCTTTTGGACATGACTGCTTCTACTTTTCTCATTTTTAACATTTATATTTTTAATTTTATTCAACTTTATTCAACAAAAATTTCCCATGTATTTCAATGGGGAGACCCTTCAAATTCTCATTCAACTTACTCATTTTTAAACTCTTACTACTTCCACATACATTGACATAGAGCCACCATTCAAACTTTAAAACGAAGACAAGACATTCAACTATTCAACTTGTATTTATCTTTTCAATATCTATTAAACTTTTTCTTCAGTTCCAGTTTAAGTTTCATGATGTTTTTTCACCCGTTTCAGAGTTTATAATGGGTGTGTATGGGACGGAATGTTGGGGCTAGAGTGAGACAGCTCAACTGCTAGAGTGAGAGGAGCAAAAAAATTAATCTTAAAATATTTTTTAAAACTGCTGCTGTGTCCGCAGCGTTTGCTCTACAGGTATGATTTTACCCTCAAAACGTAGCCATGGCTGTCCTCTTTCATCCAATGTGTTTACTATTGTACTAGGTGTTATGGTTCTTTCATAAATGTCACCAATGCACAGCCTCCTCCCTCCAACTCTTCCATAGACTCTAATGTTAAAATGGCTCAGAAGGTTCGTTTGAAAATCAGAAGAGCATGGTGTCTTTCCACTGTCACCACGTCCATATAATAAGCTCCACAGGCATGAAAACTGAGAATTAGGTAGACTAGACATTGCTGTCGCTCACAGTGAAAGAATTTTGTCAATACGACTTTTACTTTTCATTTGGGAGCGATTTGTTTCGGCCTGACTTTTCTGTTCATTTTAAGCAGCAAAAGTGAGGTGCATGTCTGTGTACGTGTGTATGGAGCCATTGGGTGCGGTCACTATAGCAACCAGGCTCACACCTGCCTGCTTAACGAGCTCTCTCTGCCACTCTGCCAAAATTCATCTTAAACACTTCTCTTTCAACTGCTGCTGTGTCCACAGTGTTAAAGCCATCATTTTACCCTCAAAACGTCGCCATCGTTGTTCTTTTTCCAACATCTTGTCTTTCAAAGCTCAGAGATGTAAACTTTTTAAACTGTGTGGGTCCAAGTGGAGGGATCACATTTTAGTCATTCAGTGATTCAAAGAATATGACCTTTTAATATTCTTTCAGATGTTTTCTGACTCTAAATGTTCTTTTCTCATTTCTTAGGTTTTTCTAATTTACAATTAAAACATTTTCAGCTTTTTTCCAACTTCTTCTTCTGTGTAACCTTCAGCTTTTAGCAGTTCAGCACTTTTGTTTTTAGGTTAAATTCGGGGTTTTTTTTTTATCTCATTCAAGATTTTTAACTTAAATTCAGTAACTAATTCATTTCAGTGCATACATTCAGATTCAAGCATTCACACTGCAGTTTCTTCAGAAAATGCACTTTCTAGTTATCTATTATTCCATATTCCGTACGTTTTTTGGCATCTAACTCCTTCAAAACCGTTCAACTTAGAAAAACCATTCAAACACCATTAGATTCCTATTCTTTTGGACATGACTGCTTCTATTTTTCTCATTTTTAACATTTATATTTTTAATTTTATTCAACTTTATTCAACAAAAATTTATAATGTATTTCAATGGGGAGACCCTTCAAATCCTCATTCAAATTCCTCCTCTTTAAACTGTATCTACTTCCACATACATTGACATAGAGCCACCATTCAAACTTTAAAACGAAGACAAGACATTCAACTATTCAACTTGTATTTATCTTTTCAATATCTATTATACTTTTTCTTCAGTTCCAGTTTAAGTTTCATGATGTTTTTTCACCCGTTTCAGAGTTTATAATGGGTGTGTATGGGACGGAATGTTGGGGCTAGAGTGAGGCAGCTCAACTGCTAGAGTGAGAGGAGCAAAAAAATTAATCTTAAAATCTTTTTTAAAACTGCTGCTGTGTCCGCAGCGTTTGCTCTACAGGTATGATTTTACCCTCAAAACGTAGCCATCGCTGTCCTCTTTAATCCAATGTGTTTACTATTGTCCTAGGTGTTATGGTTCTTTCGTAAATGTCACCAATGCACAGCCTCCTCCCTCCAACTCTTCCATAGACTCTAATGTTAAAATGGCTCAGAAGGTTCGTTTGAAAATCAGAAGAGCATGGTGTCTTTCCACTGTCACCACGTCCATATAATAAGCTCCACAGGCATGAAAACTGAGAATTAGGTAGACTAGACATTGCTGTCGCTCACGGTGAAAGAATTTTGTCAATACGACTTTTACTTTTCATTTGGGAGCGATTTGTTTCGGCCTGACTTTTCTGTTCATTTTAAGCAGCAAAAGTGAGGTGCATGTCTGTGTACGTGTGTATGGAGCCCTTGGGTGCAGTCACTATAGCAACCAGGCTCACACCTGCCTGCTTAACGAGCTCTCTCTCTCACTCTGCCAAGATTCATCTTAAACACTTCTCTTTCAACTGCTGCTGTGTCCACAGTGTTAAAGCCATCATTTTACCCTCAAAACGTCGCCATCGTTGTTCTCTTTCCAACATCTTGTCTTTCAAAGCTCAGAGATGTAAACTTTTTAAACTGTGTGGATCCAAGTGGAGGGATCACATTTTAGTCATTCAGTGATTCAAAGAATATGACCTTTTAATATTCTTTCAGATGTTTTCTGACTCTAAATGTTCTTTTCTCATTTCTTAGGTTTTTCTAATTTACAATTAAAACATTTTCAGCTTTTTTCCAACTTCTTCTTCTGTGTAACCTTCAGCTTTTAGCAGTTCAGCACTTTCGTTTTCAGGTTAAATTTGGTTTTTTTTTTTTATCTCATTAAAAAAGTTTTAACTCAAAATTCAGCAATTAATTCATTTCAGTGCATACATTCAGATTCAAGCATTCACACTGCAGTTTCTTCAGAAAATGCACTTTCTAGTTATCTATTATTCCATATTCCGTACGTTTTTTGGCATCTAACTCCTTCAAAACCGTTCAACTTAGAAAAACGATTCAAACACCGTTAGATTCCTATTCTTTTGGACATGACTGCTTCTATTTTTCTCATTTTTAACATTTATATTTTTAATTTTATTCAACTTTATTTAACAAAAATTTATAATGTATTTCAATGGAGAGACCCTTCAAATTCTCATTCAAATTCCTCCTCTTTAAACTGTATCTACTTCCACATACATTGACATAGAGCCACCATTCAAACTTTAAAACGAAGACAAGACATTCAACTATTCAACTTGTATTTATCTTTTCAATATCTATTATACTTTTTCTTCAGTTCCAGTTTAAGTTTCATGATGTTTTTTCACCCGTTTCAGAGTTTATAATGGGTGTGTATGGGACGGAATGTTGGGGCTAGAGTGAGGCAGCTCAACTGCTAGAGTGAGAGGAGCAAAAAAATTAATCTTAAAATCTTTTTTAAAACTGCTGCTGTGTCCGCAGCGTTTGCTCTACAGGTATGATTTTACCCTCAAAACGTAGCCATCGCTGTCCTCTTTCATCCAATGTGTTTACTATTGTCCTAGGTGTTATGGTTCTTTCGTAAATGTCACCAATGCACAGCCTCCTCCCTCCAACTCTTCCATAGACTCTAATGTTAAAATGGCTCAGAAGGTTCGTTTGAAAATCAGAAGAGCATGGTGTTTTTACACTGTCACCACGTCCATATAATAAACTCCACAGGCATGAAAACTGAGAATTCAGTAGACTAGAAGCTGCTGTCGCTCACGGTGAAAGAATTTTGTCAATACGACTTTTACTTTTCATTTGGGAACGATTTGTTTCGGCCTGACTTTTCTGTTCATTTTAAGCAGCAAAAGTGAGGCGCATGTCTGTGTACGTGTGTATGGAGCCATTGGGTGCGGTCACTATAGCAACCAGGCTCACACCTGCCTGCTTAACGAGCTCTGCCTGCCACTGTACCAAGATTCATCTTAAGCACTTCTCTTTCAACTGCGGCTGTGTCCACAGTGTTACAGCCATCATTTTACCCTCAAATTGTCGCCATTATTGTTCTCTTTCCAACACCGTATCTTTCAAAGCTCAGGCATTTAAACTTTTTAAACTGTGTGGATCAAAGTGGAGGGATCACATTTGAGTCATTCAGTGATTCAAAGAATATGATCTTTTAATATTCATTCAGATGTTTTCTGACTCTAAATGTTCTTTTCTCATTTCTTAGGGTTTTCTAATTTACAATTAAAACATTTTCAGCTTTTTTCCAACTTCCTCTTCTGTGTAACCTTCAGCTTTTAGCAGTTCAGGACTTTTATTTTCAGGTTAAATTCGGAGTTTTTTTTTTTTTATCTCATTCAATATTTTTAACTCAAAATTCAGCAATTAATTCATTTCAGTGCATACATTCAGATTCAAGCATTCACACTGCAGTTTCTTCAGAAAATGCACTTTCTAGTTATTATTATTATTATATATTCCGTACGTTTTTTGGCATCTCACTCCTTCAAAACCGTTCAACTTAGAAAAACCATTCCAACACCGTTAGATTCCTATTCTTTTGGACAACACTGCTTCTATTTTTCATATTTTTAACATTTATATTTTTAATTTTATTCAACTTTATTCAACAAAAATTTATAATGTATTTCAATGGGGAGACCCTTCAAATCCTCATTCAACTTACTCATTTTTAAACTCTTACTACTTCCACATACATTGACATAGAGCCACCATTCAAACTTTAAAACGAAGACAAGACATTCAACTATTCAACTTGTATTTATCTTTTCAATATCTATTATACTTTTTCTTCAGTTCCAGTTTAAGTTTCATGATGTTTTTTCACCCGTTTCAGAGTTTATAATGGGTGTGTATGGGACGGAATGTTGGGGCTAGAGTGAGGCAGCTCAACTGCTAGAGTGAGAGGAGCAAAAAAAATAATCTTAAAATCTTTTTTAAAACTGCTGCTGTGTCCGCAGCGTTTGCTCTACAGGTATGATTTTACCCTCAAAACGTAGCCATGGCTGTCCTCTTTCATCCAATGTGTTTACTATTGTACTAGGTGTTATGGTTCTTTCATAAATGTCACCAATGCACAGCCTCCTCCCGCCAACTCTTCCATAGACTCTAATGTTAAAATGGCTCAGAAGGTTCGTTTGAAAATCAGAAGAGCATGGTGTCTTTCCACTGTCACCACGTCCGTATAATAAACTCCACAGACATGAAAACTGAGAATTTGGTAGACTAGACATTGCTGTCGCTCACAGTGAAAGAATTTTGTCAATACGACTTTTACTTTTCATTTGGGAACGATTTGTTTCGGCCTGACTTTTCTGTTCATTTTAAGCAGCAAAAGTGAGGTGCATGTCTGTGTCCGTGTGTATGGAGCCATTGGGTGCAGTCACTATAGCAACCAGGCTCACACCTGCCTGCTTAACGAGCTCTCTCTGCCACTCTGCCAAAATTAATCTTAAACACTTCTCTTTCAACTGCTGCTGTGTCCACAGTGTTAAAGCCATCATTTTACCCTCAAATTGTCGCCATCGTTGTTCTTTTTCCAACATCTTGTCTTTCAAAGCTCAGAGATGTAAACTTTTTAAACTGTGTGGGTCCAAGTGGAGGGATCACATTTTAGTCATTCAGTGATTCAAAGAATATGACCTTTTAATATTCTTTCAGATGTTTTCTGACTCTAAATGTTCTTTTCTCATTTCTTAGGTTTTTCTAATTTACAATTAAAACATTTTCAGCTTTTTTCCAACTTCTTCTTCTGTGTAACCTTCAGCTTTTAGCAGTTCAGCACCTTTGTTTTCAGGTTAAATTCGGGTTGTTTTTTTTTATCTCATTCAAAATTTTTAACTTAAATTCAGTAATTATTTCATTTCAATGCATACATTCAGATTCAAGCATTCACACTGCAGTTTCTTCAGAAAATGCACTTTCTAGTTATTATTATATATTCCGTACGTTTTTTGGCATCTCACTCCTTCAAAACCGTTCAACTTAGAAAAACCATTCAAACACCGTTAGATTCCTATTCTTTTGGACAACACTGCTTCTATTTTTCATATTTTTAACATTTATATTTTTAATTTTATTCAACTTTATTCAACAAAAATTTATAATGTATTTCAATGGGGAGACCCTTCAAATCCTCATTCAACTTACTCATTTTTAAACTCTTACTACTTCCACATACATTGACATAGAGCCACCATTCAAACTTTAAAACGAAGACAAGACATTCAACTATTCAACTTGTATTTATCTTTTCAATATCTATTATACTTTTTCTTCAGTTCCAGTTTAAGTTTCATGATGTTTTTTCACCCGTTTCAGAGTTTATAATGGGTGTGTATGGGACGGAATGTTGGGGCTAGAGTGAGACAGCTCAACTGCTAGAGTGAGAGGAGCAAAAAAATTAATCTTAAAATCTTTTTTAAAACTGCTGCTGTGTCCGCAGCGTTTGCTCTACAGGTATGATTTTACCCTCAAAACGTAGCCATGGCTGTCCTCTTTCATCCAATGTGTTTACTATTGTCCTAGGTGTTATGGTTCTTTCATAAATGTCACCAATGCACAGCCTCCTCCCTCCAACTCTTCCATAGACTCTAATGTTAAAATGGCTCAGAAGGTTCGTTTGAAAATCAGAAGAGCATGGTGTCTTTCCACTGTCACCACGTCCATATAATAAGCTCCACAGGCATGAAAACTGAGAATTAGGTAGACTAGACATTGCTGTCGCTCACGGTGAAAGAATTTTGTCAATACGACTTTTACTTTTCATTTGGGAGCGATTTGTTTGGGCCTGACTTTTCTGTTCATTTTAAGCAGCAAAAGTGAGGCGCATGTCTGTGTACGTGTGTATGGAGCCCTTGGGTGCAGTCACTATAGCAACCAGGCTCACACCTGCCTGCTTAACGAGCTCTGCCTGCCACTGTACCAAGATTCATCTTAAGCACTTCTCTTTCAACTGCTGCTGTGTCCACAGTGTTACAGCCATCATTTTACCCTCAAATTGTCGCCATTATTGTTCTCTTTCCAACACCGTATATTTCAAAGCTCAGGCATTTAAACTTTTTAAACTGTGTGGATCAAAGTGGAGGGATCACATTTGAGTCATTCAGTGATTCAAAGAATATGACCTTTTAATATTCATTCAGATGTTTTCTGACTCTAAATGTTCTTTTCTCATTTCTTAGGGTTTTCTAATTTACATTTAAAACATTTTCAGTTTTTTTCCAACTCCTTCTTCTGTGTAACCTTCAGCTTTTAGCAGTTCAGCACCTTTGTTTTCAGGTTAAATTCGTTTTTTTTTTTTGTTTTTTTTTATCTCATTCAATATTTTTAACTCAAAATTCAGCAATTAATTCATTTCAGTGCATACATTCAGATTCAAGCATTCACACTGCAGTTTCTTCAGAAAATGCACTTTCTAGTTATTATTATTAGTGTGAATGCTTGAAAAGCATTCACAGTATTGTTCTTCTAATCTTTATTATTATATCATCTTCCGTACATTTTTTGGCATCTAACTCCTTCAAAACCGTTCAACTTAGAAAAACCATTCAAACACCATTAGATTCCTATTCTTTTGGACATGACTGCTTCTATTTTTCTCATTTTTAACATTTATATTTTTAATTTTATTCAACTTTATTCAACAAAAATTTCCAATGTATTTCAATGGGGAGTCCCTTCAAATTCTCATTCAACTTACTCATTTTTAAACTCTTACTACTTCAACATACGTTCACATAGAGCCACCATTCAAACTTTAAAACGAAGACAAGACATTCAACTATTCAACTTGTATTTATCTTTTCAATATCTATTATACTTTTTCTTCAGTTCCAGTTTAAGTTTCATGATGTTTTTTCACCCGTTTCAGAGTTTATAATGGGTGTGTATGGGACGGAATGTTGGGGCTAGAGTGAGGCAGCTCAACTGCTAGAGTGAGAGGAGCAAAAAAATTAATCTTAAAATCTTTTTTAAAACTGCTGCTGTATCCGCAGCGTTTGCTCTACAGGTATGATTTTACCCTCAAAACGTAGCCATGGCTGTCCTCTTTCATCCAATGTGTTTACTATTGTACTAGGTGTTATGGTTCTTTCATAAATGTCACCAATGCACAGCCTCCTCCCTCCAACTCTTCCATAGACTCTAATGTTAAAATGGCTCAGAAGGTTCGTTTGAAAATCAGAAGAGCATGGTGTTTTTACACTGTCACCACGTCCATATAATAAACTCCACAGGCATGAAAACTGAGAATTAGGTAGACTAGACATTGCTGCCGCTCACGGTGAAAGAATTTCGTCAATACGACTTTTACTTTTCATTTGGGAGCGATTTGTTTCGGCCTGACTTTTCTGTTCATTTTAAGCAGCAAAAGTGAGGCGCATGTCTGTGTACGTGTGTATGGAGCCATTGGGTGCGGTCACTATAGCAACCAGGCTCACACCTGCCTGCTTAACGATCTCTGCCTGCCACTGTACCAAGATTCATCTTTAGCACTTCTCTTTCAACTGCTGCTGTGTCCACAGTGTTACAGCCATCATTTTACCCTCAAATTGTCGCCATTATTGTTCTCTTTCCAACACCGTATCTTTCAAAGCTCAGGCATTTAAACTTTTTAAACTGTGTGGATCAAAGTGGAGGGATCACATTTGAGTCATTCAGTGATTCAAAGAATATGACCTTTTAATATTCATTCAGATGTTTTCTGACTCTAAATGTTCTTTTCTCATTTCTTAGGGTTTTCTAATTTACAATTAAAACATTTTCAGTTTTTTTCCAACTCCTTCTTCTGTGTAACCTTCAGCTTTTAGCAGTTCAGCACTTTTGTTTTCAGGTTAAATTAGGGTTTTTTTTTTTGTTTTTTTTTAATCTCATTCAAGATTTTTAACTTAAATTCAGTAATTAATTCATTTCAGTGCATACATTCAGATTCAAGCATTCACACTGCAGTTTCTTCAGAAAATGCACTTTCTAGTTATTATTATTATATATTCCGTATGTTTTTTGGCATCTCACTCCTTCAAAACCGTTCAACTTAGAAAAACCATTCAAACACCGTTAGATTCCTATTCTTTTGGACAACACTGCTTCTATTTTTCATATTTTTAACATTTATATTTTTAATTTTATTCAACTTTATTCAACAAAAATTTATAATGTATTTCAATGGGGAGACCCTTCAAATCCTCATTCAACTTACTCATTTTTAAACTCTTACTACTTCCACATACATTGACATAGAGCCACCATTCAAACTTTAAAACGAAGACAAGACATTCAACTATTCAACTTGTATTTATCTTTTCAATATCTATTATACTTTTTCTTCAGTTCCAGTTTAAGTTTCATGATGTTTTTTCACCCGTTTCAGAGTTTATAATGGGTGTGTATGGGACGGAATGTTGGGGCTAGAGTGAGGCAGCTCAACTGCTAGAGTGAGAGGAGCAAAAAAATTATTCTTAAAATCTTTTTTAAAACTGCTGCTGTGTCCGCAGCGTTTGCTCTACAGGTATGATTTTACCCTCAAAACGTAGCCATCGCTGTCCTCTTTCATCCAATGTGTTTACTATTGTACTAGGTGTTATGGTTCTTTCATAAATGTCACCAATGCACAGCCTCCTCCCTCCAACTCTTCCATAGACTCTAATGTTAAAACGGCTCAGAAGGTTGGTTTGAAAATCAGAAGAGCATGGTGTCTTTCCACTGTCACCACGTCCATATAATAAACTCCACAGGCATGAAAACTGAGAATTAGGTAGACTAGACATTGCTGCCGCTCACGGTGAAAGAATTTCGTCAATACGACCTATACTTTTCATTTGGGAGCGATTTGTTTCGGCCTGACTTTTCTGTTCATTTTAAGCAGCAAAAGTGAGGCGCATGTCTGTGTACGTGTGTATGGAGCCATTGGGTGCGGTCACTATAGCAACCAGGCTCACACCTGCCTGCTTAACGAGCTCTGCCTGCCACTGTACCAAGATTCATCTTAAGCACTTCTCTTTCAACTGCTGCTGTGTCCACAGTGTTACAGCCATCATTTTACCCTCAAATTGTCGCCATTATTGTTCTCTTTCCAACACCGTATCTTTCAAAGCTCAGGCATTTAAACTTTTTAAACTGTGTGGATCAAAGTGGAGGGATCACATTTGAGTCATTCAGGGATTCAAAGAATATGACCTTTTAATATTCTTTCAGATGTTTTCTGACTCTAAATGTTCTTTTCTCATTTCTTAGGGTTTTCTAATTTACATTTAAAACATTTTCAGTTTTTTTCCAACTCCTTCTTCTGTGTAACCTTCAGCTTTTAGCAGTTCAGCACCTTTGTTTTCAGGTTAAATTCGTTTTTTTTTTTGTTTTTTTTTTATCTCATTCAATATTTTTAACTCAAAATTCAGCAATTAATTCATTTCAGTGCATACATTCAGATTCAAGCATTCACACTGCAGTTTCTTCAGAAAATGCACTTTCTAGTCTTTATTGTGTGGATGCTTTAAGCATCCACACTATTGAGTTCCTGTTTCTCTTTATTCTTTATTGTGTGGATGCTTTAAGCATCCACACTATTGAGTTCCTGTTTCTCTTTATTCTTTATTATTATTATTCCGGGTGTTTCCGTACACTTTTCGCCGTAGAACTACTTCCACAATTTTCAGCCGATTTTCACCGTTCAAATTTTAAACTATTCAACTATTTTTGCTAATGCCGGCTATGACTTTTGGTATTTTTAACTATTATACTTTTTAAAATATTCCACTTTTTTCCTTTAATTTGTCCCATTGAAATGAATGGGAAACTTCAGCAATTCTGCTAAAATTTGCTTGTTTTTGAAACTTAACTACTTCCTCATACTTTCACCTAGAACAACCATTCAAATTTTAAAATGTTCACAAATTATTGGGCTATTCAGGTATGATTCAGCTTTTTCAAATCTTTTACTGTTTTACTTTTATGCCTCTTAAAGTTTTGAGTTGCAAAATTGTGATTTTTCACAAAATACATGTGTTGTTATGGTTGCTATGCTCTTGGCTTCCAGTGTGCCACTGAAGGTTTTGCAATTTTCGCTTCATGTCCGAACAACTGTTTGCTACTTGCTCAATTTTCACTCAACTTCCACAAATTATACATCAAAACGTAGGTATTTTTGCTGGCTTTCAGAAAATGTCACTATCATTGTTGTGGTATTCATAGAACTTTCGCAAATCTCCTCAGACTAACACAAGGTCAGAAAACTCTCCATATAAAGTCAATGGAGAGTTTGTTCAAAATCACCGCTGCATTTCTGGAATGAGAGGCATATTCGAATCGTCATATCTCCTTAACGAAGCAAAGTTAAGACATGAGGCTTGTCCCGGCATATCTTCAGAAACTCCTGACGCTCACAATTCAAGAATTTCTTTCTCAACTATTACCGTTCTGAAATGAGTTGGACTTGTTTGAGGGTAGGAAATTCGTCCTTCGCTCAGATTTCTTCAGATTTCAAAGTCTGGAAATGAACCACTTTTTTCTCTCGTCATAACTTTTTGTTGGATTTCCACAGAGACCTGAAAATTTCCATGATTGTTCACCAAAGCCTGCTGTCTCTTACGGTGAAAGAATGATATCGATACTCCAAACAGATTTCAAGTTACAAATCGTTGTTTGAGGGCAAGTCAAGGCAGTTTTTGCTTCGCTCTACTCAGTTATGGTGCATTAGAAGTCAAATATCTTTAATAATTCATATTTTAATGATAAATTGTAAACACTGGAAGATTCCCCCATCTCTTCTGAACAAAACGGTGTAAGAATGACCGCTCTAGCCCCTACGGTTAGGAAATTATGGTCATTTGTTTGAGGGGAGTCGTCACTATGAGAAATACACTGCAATAATCCTGTGCCTCTCTGTGCTGCGTGTGTAAAAAGATGCACCTTTTTTGGCGGGAAAATGTAAACAGCCACTCTGATTGGTGGATTTAAATTCAGCAGCTCTCTCCCTCTGTGTCTGTCTGTGTGTGTGTGTGTGTGTGTGTGTGTGTGTGTGTGTGTGTGTGTGTGTGTGTTTAGTGGGAGAGAGAGGACCCTGCCCTTATTTGGCAGCATGTCATTGTAGGATTTAAATTGAATATAGTTAGACTGATTGACTGGATTAGAGCCTGTGTTTGTGTGACCCTCTCTGCATTTCTGTTTCAATATGCCTCCATATTTGTAATTTTGTAAGTTATTGCTATTCTGCTAAATCATAGTATTTCTGGTACTTTTCGGTACTTGTGCTAAATACAGTATTTCTGCTAAATTATAGTATTTCTGCTTTATTATACTATTTGTGCTAAAACATAGTATTTCTACTAAATGTAGTATTTCTGCTTTTTATACTATTTGTGCTAAATTATAATATTTCTGCTTTTTATACTATTTGTGCTAAATTATAATATTTCTGCTTTTTATACTATTTGTGCTAAATTATAATATTTCTGCTTTTTATACTATTTGTGCTAAAACATAGTATTTCTACTAAATGTAGTATTTCTGCTTTTTATACTATTTGTGCTAAATTATAATATTTCTGCTTTTTATACTATTTGTGCTAAATTATAATATTTCTGCTTTTTATACTATTTGTGCTAAATTATAATATTTCTGCTTTTTATACTATTTGTGCTAAATTATAATATTTCTGCTTTTTATAGTATTTGTGCTAAAACATAGTATTTCTACTAAATGTAGTATTTATGCTTAATCATAGTATTTCTATATATATCTGCCAGGTCCCCAGGCAGCCAATCCTCTGTGAGGACTGAGAAATTCAAATTTTCAAATCAGGGCCTGCACGGCTTCCCAGCCAATCATATATGTGTCCTGAGGCATTCAAATTTGCATATTGGGGCCTTCATGGCTTCTAAGCCAGCCAATCATATCTGAGGGCTGAGGAATTCAAATCCACAAATCAGGGCCTGCACAGCTTCCCAGCCAGCCAATCATGTATGTGGGCTCCAGGTATTCAAATTTGCATATTGGGGAATTCGTGGCTTCTAAGTCAACAAGTCATCCATGTCATATATCTCTAAAAATTCATATTTTAATGATAAATTGTCAACACTTGAAGATTCCCCCATCTCTTCTGAACAAAACGGTGTAAGAATGACCGCTCTAGCCCCTATGGTTAGGAAATTATGGTCATTTGTTTGAGGGGAATCCTCACTATGTGAAATAAACTGAAAGAAGCAGGTCTATGTCTCTGTGCTGCGTGTGTAAAAAGATGCACCTGTTTTGGCGGGAAAACGTAAACAGCCTCTCTGATTGGTGGATTCAAATTCAGCAGCTCCCAGGCTGACCTAGAAACTTAGTCCTCTCTCCCTGTGTGTGTGTGTGTGTGTGTGTGTGTGTGTGTGTGTGTGTGTGTGTGTGTGTGTGTGTTTAGTGGGAGAGAGAGGACCCTGCCCTTATTTGACAGCATGTCATTGTAGGATTTAAATTGAACATAGTTAGACTGGTTGACTGGATTAGAGCCTGTGTTTGTGTGTCCCTCTGTGCATTTGTGTTTCAATAAGTTATTACTATTCTGCTAAATCATAGTATTTCTGGTACTTTTCGGTACTTGTGCTAAACACAGTATTTCTGTTAAATCATAATATTTCTGCTTTTCATAGGATTTATGCCTAATATAGTATTTCTGCTAAATTATAGTATTTCTGCTTTTTATAGGATTTGTGCCTAACATAGTATTTCTGCTAAATTATAGTATTTCTGCTTTTTATAGGATTTGTGCCTAACATAGTATTTCTGCTAAATTATAGTATTTCTGCTTTTTATACTATTTGTTCTAAATTATAGTATTTCTGCTTTTTATAGGATTTGTGCTTAATATAGTATTTCTGCTAAATTATAGTTTTTCTTCTTTTTATAATATTTGTGCTAAAACATAGTATTTCTACTAAATGTAGTATTTATGCTTAATAATAGTATTTCTATATATTTCTGCCAGGTCCCCAGGCAGCCAATCCTCTGTGAGGACTGAGACATTCAAATTTTCAAATCAGGGCCTGCACAGTTTCCCAGCCAATCAAATAAGTGTCCTGAGGCATTCAAATTTGCATATTGGGGCCTTCGTGGCTTCTAAGCCAGCCAATCATATCTGAGGGCTGAGGAATTCAAATCCACAAATCAGGGCCTGCACGGCTTCCCAGCCAGCCAATCACATATGTGGTCTCAGGCATTCAAATTTGCATATTGGGGAATTAGTGGCTTCTAAGTCAACAAGTCATCCATGTCATATATCTCTAAAAATTCATATTTTAATATTAAATTGTCAACACTTGAAGATTCCCCCATCTCTTCTGAACAAAACGGTGTAAGAATGACCGTTCTAGCCCCTACGGTTAGGAAATTACGGTCATTTGTTTGAGGGGAGTCGTCACTATGAGAAATAGACTGCAAAAATCCTGTGTCTCTCTGTGCTGCTGCGTGTGTAAACAGATGCACCTGTTTTGGTGGGGAAAAGTGCACAGCCTCTCTGATTGGTGGATTCAAATTCACCAGCTCCCAGGCTGACCTAGAAACTTACTTCTCTCTCCCTGTGTGTGTGTGTGTGTGTGTGTGTGTGTGTGTGTGTGTGTGTGTGTGTGTGTGTGACAGAGAGATAGAGAGAGAGAGAGAGAGAGAGAGAGAGAGAGAGAGAGAGGCTTTTAATGGGATGATCTCATTCTAAGATTTAAATTCAATATATTTAGACTGGTTGACTGAATTGGATCTTGTGTGTGGGTCTCTCTGTGCATGTGTGTTTCCTCATGTGTACATATTTGTGATTGTGTGGCTGTAATAAATTTTTTTGCAGATTTTTGTCATTTAACAAGTATATTTGAGGGACCCTCAGCATGTTCAGCATTTTTTCAGCTGTCCATTTTGCTTTTCCAATTTTTCTGTTTAACTTATTACTATTGTGCTAAATCATACTATTTCTGCTTTTATAGGATTTGTGCTTAATATAGTATTTATGCTAAATGTAGTATTTATGCTTAATCATACTATTTCTGCTTTTCATAGTATTTGTGCTTAATATAGTATTTCTGCTAAATTTAGTATTTCTGATTAATTATAGTTTTTCTACTAAATCATAGTACAGTATTTCTGCTTTTTATGGGATTTGTGCTAAAACAAAGTATTTCTACTAAATGTAGTATTTGTGCTTAATCATACCATTTCTGCTTTTTATAGGATTTGTGCTTAATATAGTATTTCTGCTAAATTATAGTATTTCTGCCAAATTATAATATTTGTGCTAAAACATAGTCTCAATTTAAAATTACAATATTCATAGTTCATCACAGTGTCTCTGGTAAATCACAATATTTCTGCTCTGTTGTACTATTTTTCTAAATCATAGTGTTTCTGTAATGTTTAAGTATTTTTGGCTAAATATATTCTTTCTGTTATCTTATACTATTTCTCCTAAATTCTTGTATTTTTGAGAAGTTATCATGTTTCTGGTAAGTTACAATATTTCTGCTAAATTCTGCTATGCTATTGTATTTCTGCCAAGTATTATGTTTCCTCTAAGATATTGCAGTTCTGCTAAGTTATTCCATTTTAGCAAACTTCTTTTGCTTCTGCAAAGTTTTTACAATTTCTGCAACTTTTCAGCTTTTTCAGCTACTTTTTGCATACAGCTTCAGCTTTAAGCATCCACACTGCATTTTCGCAGGAAATGCAAATTTTTCTAGTTGTGTGGATGCTTAAGCATCCACACTATTGAGTTCCTGTTTCTCTTTATTCTTTATTATTGTGTGGATGCTTTAAGCATCCACACTATTGAGTTCCTGTTTCTCTTTATTGTGTGGATGCTTTAAGCATCCACACTATTGAGTTCCTGTTTCTCTTTATTGGGTGGATGCCGTAGGCATCCACACTATTGAGATCCTGTTTCTCTTTATTCTTTATCCTTTATTATTCTAGTTGCTCCGTTTCTTTGCCGCTTAACTACTCCCTCAGTTTTCAGCCGATTTTTACCATTCAAACTCTAAACTGTTCTGCTATTTCTGCTTTCGACTGCTATATCTTTTGGTACTTATTACTATTATACTTTTTAAAATATTACACTTTTTTCCTTTAATTTGTCCCATTGAAATGAATGGGAAACTTCTACAATTCTGCTAAAACTTGCTTGTCTTTGAAACTTAACTACTTCCTCATACTTTCACCTAGAAACTCCATTCAAACTTTAAAACGTTCTCAGATGATTGGGCTATTCCTGTGTGATTCAGCTTTTTCATATCTGTTACCGTTTTCATGTAATGACTCTTTAAGTTTTCAGTTACAACTTTGTGATTTTTCAGAAAATACATGTGTTGCTATGGTTGCTATGCAATTAACTCCCACTGCACACTCGTCCGTTCTGAATTTTCTCTTCATGTCTGAACAACTCCTTGCTACTCGCTCAATTTCCACTCAACTTCCACAAATTATACATCAAAACGTAGGTATTTTTGCTGGCTTTAAGACAGTGTCACTATAATTATTGTGAGAGTTACGTTTTTTTCACAATTTGCCTCGAAGTGACACATGGTCTAAAAACTCCCCATTCAAAGTCTATGGGGAGGTTGTGAAACTCAGAGCTGAAATACTGAAACTGAAGGCATTTTCAAATCGTCATATCTCCTTAACGAAGCAAAGTTAAGACATGAGGCTTGTCCCTGTATATCTTCAGACACTCCTGACACTCACAATTCAAGAATTATTTTCTCACCTATTACCGTTCTGAGATGAGTTAGACTTGTTTGAGGGGTGGAAATCTGTCCTCCTCTCATTTTTCAAATTCCGAAAATGAAGCCGTTTCTTCTCTCGTCATATCTCCGCGACGGAGATACAAAGAGCTATGTAAATCGCAGTCAAAGTACACCAAAGTCCGCTGATTCACCCAGTGCAAGAATTATGCTTCTATCCCACCTAGTTTTTGAGTTACACGACGTTTTGTAACTCCAAAAAACGGCGTTTTTCGCGTCTCACCGCGATCTAATTCTGACTCCTCATCACCCTTTTTTTCAAAGCGCCCGCCCCCTTAGAGGTGGCGCGATTGGTAATGACACCGCTCTTCAGACCAGAGGTCGTGGGTTCGATTCCACCTTGGCCCACATGTTTTTTTTTTAACTACAAATTTATACACTATCACAGACCGGTAATTCATATTGATAATTTATTACAATTCTGCAAAGTTTAATGATTTTAGCAGCTTTTCTAATATGGACCTCAGATTCTGGTTAACAGTCTATGGCAGAAATACATACAAGTACACAGCCTGATGAAGCAGACAGAAGCAGTACCTCTGATTGGTTCCGCAGTTTCACCTCTTATCAGCACAAATCTCACCCTCTTCTGCTGTTTTCACCTCTTTTCTGCTAATTTGAGCTTCTGTTCCACAGTGCACTCAGCCTCTTCTGCTGTTTTCATTAGAATTTTAAGCTTTTCCACCTTTTTTCAGTTACGTGAGAACCAGTTTGGCTCAATGAGTAGCTGAAAAATATCAGCCTCTTCTGCTGTTTTAGCAGGATTTCAGAGTTCAGCTTTTTCACTTGTTTTAAGCACAAATTTCAGTTTCTTTACCTCATTTCACAACAAAGTTCTTCCTCTTCACCTCTTTTCTGCTAATTTGAGCTGCTGCTCCACAGTGCACATTTTCCCTCTCATCATATCTTTGCTTGTGACCAGAACTCATTTGGCTCAGAGGGTAGGGCATCTGTCGTGAGACCCGGTGGCAGAGGTTCGAATCCTACCTGTGACAGCTGCTACACATGTTCACTGCTTGCATGCGCTCTGCTTTCTTGACACTCTCCAGTGTGTCATTACACATACAGCCATCTTCAGCAAGCACTTCTGCTTCTACACTTCTTTTCAACTCGGCTTTTTGCTTCTTTACCTCTTTTCAGCAGAAATTATTCCTCTTCACCTCTTTTCTGCTAATTAGAGCTCCTGCTCCACAGTGCACTTAGCCTCTTCTGCTGTTTTCATTAGAATTTTAAGCTTTTCCACCTTTTTTCAGTTACGTGAGAACCAGTTTGGCTCAGTGAGTAGCTGAAAAATATCAGCCTCTACTACTGTTTTAGCAGGATTTCAGAGTTCAGCTTTTTCACTTGTTTTAAGCACAAATTTCAGTTTCTTTACCTCATTTCACAACAAAGTTCTTCCTCTTCACCTCTTTTCTGCTAATTTGAGCTTCTGCTCCACAGTGCACATTTTCTCTCTCATCATATATTTGCTTGAGACCAGAACTCATTTGGCTCAGAGGGTAGGGCAGCTGCCGTGAGACCCGGGGGCAGAGTTTCGAATCCTACCTGTGACAGTTGCTACACATGTTCCCTGCTTGCATGCGCTCTGCTTTCTTGACACTCTCCAGTGTGTCATTACACATACAGCCATCTTCAGCAAGCACTTCTACACCTCTTTTCAACTCATCTTTTTGCTTCTTTACCTCTTTTCAGCAGAACTTCTTCTGATTCACCTCTTTTCTGCTAAATGTTTAGCCTTTTCACCTCTTATTAGCACAATACTAAGCAGCTTCTGCTGATTTCACCAGAATTGTCAGTCTCTCCACCTCTTCTTTGTAAGAATCAGTTTGGTCCAGTAAGGTGAGACGCCGCCTATAGATCAGAAAGGCCAGGTTCGAATCTCGCTCAGGGCAATGTTTTTTGTTTTTTCTGCTTTTTTCAGCAGAAATCTTCAGCGTAAGGCATCCACACAGCATTTTCGCAGGAAATGCAATTTTTTCTAGTTCTTTATTATTCTTAGGACTTCCGTACACTTTTCGCCGTTTAACTACTTCCACAGTTTTTGTGCTATTTTCACCGTTCAAACTTTAAACTATTCAGCTATTTTTGCTAATTCCTGCTATATCTTTTGGTATTTTTAACTATTATACTTTTTAAAATATTCCACTTTTTTCCTTTAATTTGTCCCATTGAAATGAATGGGAAACTTCAGCAATTCTGCTAAAATTTGCTTGTTTTTGAAACTTAACTACTTCCTCATATTTTCACCTAGAACAACCATTCAAACTTTAAAATGTTCACAAATTATTGGGCTATTCAGGTATGATTCAGCTTTTTCAAATCTTTTACTGTTTTACTTTTATGCCTCTTACAGTTTTGAGTTGCAAAATTGTGATTTTTCACAAAATACATGTGTTGTTATGGTTGCTATGCTCTTGGCTTCCAGTGTGCCACTGA
Source organism: Aulonocara stuartgranti (assembly GCF_965226115.1). Lineage (NCBI taxonomy): Eukaryota > Metazoa > Chordata > Actinopteri > Cichliformes > Cichlidae > Aulonocara > Aulonocara stuartgranti. The sequence goes on from NC_138944.1 coordinate 37,158,085, forward strand.
AGGTTTTGCAATTTTCACTTCATGTCCGAACAACTTCCTGCTACTTGCTCAATTTTCACTCAACTTCCACAAATTATACATCAAAACGTAGGTATTTTTGCTGGCTTTCAGAAAATGTCACCATCATTGTTGTGGGATTTATAGAATTTTTGCAAATCTCCTCAGACTAACACAAGGTCAGAAAACTCTCCATATAAAGTGAATGGAGAGCTTGTTCAAAATCACCGCTGGATTTCTGTAATGAGAGGCATATTCGAATCGTCATATCTCCTTAACGAAGCAAAGTTAAGACATGAGGCTTGTCCCCGAATATCTTCAGACACCCCTGACGCTCACAATTCAAGAATTTCTTTCTCACCTATTACCGTTCTGAAATGAGTTGGACTTGTTTGAGGGTAGGAAATTCGTCCTTCGCTCAGATTTCTTCAGATTTCAAACTGTGGAAATGAACCACTTTTTTCTCTCGTCATAACTTTTTGTTGGATTTCCACAGAGACCTGAAAATTTCCATGATTGTTCACCAAAGCCTGCTGTCTCTTACGGTGAAAGAATGATATCGATACTCCAAATAGATTTCAAGTCACAAAGCGTTGTTTGAGGGCAAGTCAAGGCAGTTTTTGCTTCGCTCTACTCAGTTATGGTGCATTACAAGTCAAATATCTTTAATAATTCATATTTTAATGATAAATTGTAAACACTGGAAGATTCCCCCATCTCTTCTGAACAAAACGGTGTAAGAATGACCGCTCTAGCCCCTACGGTTTGGAAATTATGGTCATTTGTTTGAGGGGAGTCGTCACTATGAGAAATAGGCTGCAATAATCCTGTGCCTCTCTGTGCTGCGTGTGTAAAAAGAGGCACATGTTTTGGCGGGAAAAAGTACACAGGCTCTCTGATTGGTGGATTCAAATTCAGCAGCTCCCAGGCTGACCTAGAAACTTACTTCTCTCTCCCTGTGCATTTTTTTGCTGATTTTTTCATTTAACAAGTATATTTGAGGGACCCTCAGCATGTTCAGCATTTTTTCAGCTGTCCATTTTGCTTTTCCAATTTTTCTGTTTAACTTATTACTATTGTGCTAAATAATACTATTTCTGCTATTTTATAAGATTTGTGCCTAATATAGTATTTCTGCTAAATTACAATATTTCTGCTTTTTATACTATTTGTGCTAAAACATAGTATTTCTACTAAATGTAGTATTTATGCTTAATCATACTATTTCTGCTTTTTATGGGATTTGTGCCTAATATAGTATTTCTGCTTTTTATAGGATTTTTGCTCAAACATAGTATTTCTACTAAATGTAGTGTTTATGCTTAATCATCCTATTTCTGCTTTTTATAGGATTTGTGCTTAATATAGTATTTCTGCTAAATTATAGTATTTCTGCTTTTTATACTATTTGTGCCTAATATAGTATTTCTGCTTTTTATAGGATTTGTACCTAATATAGTATTTCTGCTTTTTATAGGATTTGTGCTTAATATAGTATTTCTGCTAAATTATAGTATTTCTGCTTTTTATAGTATTTGTGCTAAAACATAGTATTTCTACTAAATGTAGTATTTATGCTTAATCATAGTATTTCTATATATTTCTGCCAGGTCCCCAGGCAGCCAATCCTCTGTGAGGACTGAGAAATTCAAATTTTCAAATCAGGGCCTGCACGGCTTCCCAGCCAATCATATATGTGTCCTGAGGCATTCAAATTTGCATATTGGGGCCTTCATGGCTTCTAAGCCAGCCAATCATATCTGAGGGCTGAGGAATTCAAATCCACAAATCAGGAACTGCACAGCTTCCCAGCCAGCCAATCATGTATGTGGGCTCCAGGTATTCAAATTTGCATATTGGGGAATTCGTGGCTTCTAAGTCAACAAGTCATCCATGTCATATATCTCTAAAAATTCATATTTTAATGATAAATTGTCAACACTTGAAGATTCCCCCATCTCTTCTGAACAAAACGGTGTAAGAATGACCGCTCTAGCCCCTATGGTTAGGAAATTATGGTCATTTGTTTGAGGGGAATCCTCACTATGTGAAATAAACTGAAAGAAGCAGGTCTATGTCTCTGTGCTGCGTGTGTAAAAAGATGCACCTGTTTTGGCGGGAAAACGTAAACAGCCTCTCTGATTGGTGGATTCAAATTCAGCAGCTCCCAGGCTGACCTAGAAACTTAGTCCTCTCTCCCTGTGTGTGTGTGTGTGTGTGTGTGTGTGTGTGTGTGTGTGTGTGTGTGTGTGTGTGTGTGTGTTTAGTGGGAGAGAGAGGACCCTGCCCTTATTTGACAGCATGTCATTGTAGGATTTAAATTGAACATAGTTAGACTGGTTGACTGGATTAGAGCCTGTGTTTGTGTGTCCCTCTGTGCATTTGTGTTTCAATAAGTTATTACTATTCTGCTAAATCATAGTATTTCTGGTACTTTTCGGTACTTGTGCTAAACACAGTATTTCTGCTAAATCATACTATTTCTGCTTTTCATAGGATTTATGCCTAATATAGTATTTCTGCTAAATTATAGTGTTTCTGCTTTTTATAAGATTTGTGCCTAACATAGTATTTCTGCTAAATTATAGTATTTCTGCTTTTTATAGGATTTGTGCCTAACATAGTATTTCTGCTAAATTATAGTATTTCTGCTTTTTATTCTATTTGTTCTAAATTATAGTATTTCTGCTTTTTATAGGATTTGTGCTTAATATAGTATTTCTGCTAAATTATAGTTTTTCTTCTTTTTATAATATTTGTGCTAAAACATAGTATTTCTACTAAATGTAGTATTTATGCTTAATAATAGTATTTCTATATATTTCTGCCAGGTCCCCAGGCAGCCAATCCTCTGTGAGGACTGAGACATTCAAATTTTCAAATCAGGGCCTGCACAGTTTCCCAGCCAATCAAATAAGTGTCCTGAGGCATTCAAATTTGCATATTGGGGCCTTCGTGGCTTCTAAGCCAGCCAATCATATCTGAGGGCTGAGGAATTCAAATCCACAAATCAGGGCCTGCACGGCTTCCCAGCCAGCCAATCACATATGTGGTCTCAGGCATTCAAATTTGCATATTGGGGAATTCGTGGCTTCTAAGTCAACAAGTCATCCATGTCATATATCTCTAAAAATTCATATTTTAATATTAAATTGTCAACACTTGAAGATTCCCCCATCTCTTCTGAACAAAACGGTGTAAGAATGACCGTTCTAGCCCCTACGGTTAGGAAATTACGGTCATTTGTTTGAGGGGAGTCGTCACTATGAGAAATAGACTGCAAAAATCCTGTGTCTCTCTGTGCTGCTGCGTGTGTAAACAGATGCACCTGTTTTGGTGGGGAAAAGTGCACAGCCTCTCTGATTGGTGGATTCAAATTCACCAGCTCCCAGGCTGACCTAGAAACTTACTTCTCTCTCCCTGTGTGTGTGTGTGTGTGACAGAGAGAGAGAGAGAGAGAGAGAGAGAGAGAAAGGCTTTTAATGGGATGATCTCATTCTAAGATTTAAATTCAATATATTTAGACTGGTTGACTGAACTGGATCTTGTGTGTGGGTCTCTCTGTGCATGTGTGTTTCCTCATGTGTACATATTTGTGATTGTGTGGCTGTAATAAGTTTTTTTGCAGATTTTTGTCATTTAACAAGTATATTTGAGGGACCCTCAGCATGTTCAGCATTTTTTCAGCTGTCCATTTTGCTTTTCCAATTTTTCTGTTTAACTTATTACTATTGTGCTAAATCATACTATTTCTGCTATTTTATAAGATTTGTGCTTAATATACTATTTCTGCTTTTATAGGATTTGTGCTTAATATAGTATTTCTGCTAAATGTAGTATTTATGCTTAATCATACTATTTCTGCTTTTCATAGGATTTATGGCTAATATAGTATTTCTGCTAAATTATAGTATTTCTGCTTTTTATAGGATTTGTGCCTAACATAGTATTTCTGCTAAATTATAGTATTTCTGCTTTTTATAGGATTTGTGCTTAACATAGTATTTCTGCTAAATTATAGTATTTCTGCTTTTTATACTATTTGTTCTAAATTATAGTATTTCTGCTTTTTATAGGATTTGTGCTTAATATAGTATTTCTGCTAAATTATAGTTTTTCTTCTTTTTATAATATTTGTGCTAAAACATAGTATTTCTACTAAATGTAGTATTTATGCTTAATCATAGTATTTCTATATATTTCTGCCAGGTCCCCAGGCAGCCAATCCTCTGTGAGGACTGAGACATTCAAATTTTCAAATCAGGGCCTGCACAGTTTCCCAGCCAATCAAATAAGTGTCCTGAGGCATTCAAATTTGCATATTGGGGCCTTCGTGGCTTCTAAGCCAGCCAATCATATCTGAGGGCTGAGGAATTCAAATCCACAAATCAGGGCCTGCACGGCTTCCCAGCCAGCCAATCACATATGTGGTCTCAGGCATTCAAATTTGCATATTGGGGAATTCGTGGCTTCTAAGTCAACAAGTCATCCATGTCATATATCTCTAAAAATTCATATTTTAATATTAAATTGTCAACACTTGAAGATTCCCCCATCTCTTCTGAACAAAACGGTGTAAGAATGACCGTTCTAGCCCCTACGGTTAGGAAATTACGGTCATTTGTTTGAGGGGAGTCGTCACTATGAGAAATAGACTGCAAAAATCCTGTGTCTCTCTGTGCTGCTGCGTGTGTAAACAGATGCACCTGTTTTGGTGGGGAAAAGTGCACAGCCTCTCTGATTGGTGGATTCAAATTCACCAGCTCCCAGGCTGACCTAGAAACTTACTTCTCTCCCTGTGTGTGTGTGTGTGTGTGTGTGTGTGTGTGTGTGTGACAGAGAGAGAGAGAGAGAGAAAGCCTTTAAATGGGATGATCTCATTGTAAGATTCAAATTCAATATATTTAGACTGGTTGACTGAATTGGATCTTGTGTGTGTGTCTCTCTGTGCATGTGTGTTTCCTCATGTGTACATATTTATAATTGTGTGGCTGTCATAAATTTTTTTGCAGATTTTTGTCATTTAACAAGTATATTTGAGGGAACCTCAGCATGTTCAGCATTTTTTCAGCTGTCCATTTTGCCTTTCCGATTTTTCTGTTTAACTTATTACTATTGTGCTAAATCATACTATTTCTGCTATTTTATAAGATTTGTGCTTAATATACTATTTCTGCTTTTATAGGATTTGTGCTTAATATAGTATTTCTGCTTTTTATAAGATTTGTGCTTAATATAGTATTTCTACTAAATGTAGTATTTATGCTTAATCATAGTATTTCTGCTTTTTATAGGATTTGTGCTTAATATAGTATTTCTGCTTTTTATAAGATTTGTGCTTAATATAGTATTTCTGCTAAATGTAGTATTTATGCTTAATCATACTATTTCTGCTTTTCATAGGATTTGTGCTTAATATAGTAATTCTGCTAAATTATAGTATTTCTGCCAAATTATAATATTTGTGCTAAAACATAGTCTTAATTTAAAATTACAATATTCATAGTTCATCACAGTGTCTCTGGTAAATCACAATATTTCTGCTCTGTTGTACTATTTTTCTAAATCATAGTGTTTCTGTAATGTTTAAGTATTTTTGGCTAAATATATTCTTTCTGTTATCTTATACTATTTCTCCTAAATTCTTGTATTTTTGAGAAGTTATCATGTTTCTGGTAAGTTACAATATTTCTGCTAAATTCTGCTATGCTATTGTATCTCTGCCAAGTATTATGTTTCCTCTAAGATATTGCAGTTCTGCTAAGTTATTCCATTTTAGCAAACTTCTTTTGCTTCTGCAAAGTTTTTACAATTTCTGCAACTTTTCAGCTTTTTCAGCTACTTTTTGCATACAGCTTCAGCTTTAAGCATCCACACTGCATTTTCGCAGGAAATGCAAATTTTTCTAGTTCTTTATTATTATTATTCTTAGGACTTCCGTACACTTTTCGCCGTTTAACTACTTCCACAATTTTTGTGCTATTTTCACCGTTCAAACTTTAAACTATTCAGCTATTTTTGCTAATTCCTGCTATATCTTTTGGTATTTTTAACTATTATACTTTTTAAAATATTCCACTTTTTTCCTTTAATTTGTCCCATTGAAATGAATGGGAAACTTCAGCAATTCTGCTAAAATTTGCTTGTTTTTGAAACTTAACTACTTCCTCATATTTTCACCTAGAACAACCATTCAAACTTTAAAATGTTCTCAAATTATTGGGCTATTCAGGTATAAATCAGCTTTTTCAAATCTTTTACCGTTTTACTTTTATGCCCCTTAAAGTTTTGAGTTGCAAAATTATGATTTTTCACAAAATACATGCGTTGTTATGGTTGCTATGCTCTTGGCTTCCAGTGTGTCACTGAAGGTTTTGCAATTTTCACTTCATGTCCGAACAACTTCTTGCTACTTGCTCAATTTTCACTCAACTTCCACAAATTATACATCAAAACGTAGGTATTTTTGCTGGCTTTCAGAAAATGTCACTATCATTGTTGTGGGATTTATAGAATTTTGGCAAATCTCCTCAGACCAACACAAGGTCTCAAAACTCTCCATATAAAGTCAATGGAGAGCTTGTTCAAAATCATCGCTGGATTTCTGTAATGAGAGGCATATTCGAATCGTCATATCTCCTTAACGAAGCGACTTTAAGACATGAGGCTTGTCCCCGAATATCTTCAGACACCCCTGACGCTCACAATTCAAGAATTTCTTTCTCACGTATTACCGTTCTGAAATGAGTTGGACTTGTTTGAGGGTAGGAAATTCGTCCTTCGCTCAGATTTCTTCAGATTTCAAAGTCTGGAAATGAACCACTTTTTTCTCTCGTCATAACTTTTTGTTGGATTTCCACAGAGACCTGAAAATTTCCATGATTGTTCACCAAAGCCTGCTGTCTCTTACGGTGAAAGAATGATATTGATACTCCAAACAGATTTCAAGTTACAAAGCGTTGTTTGAGGGCAAGTCAAGGCAGTTTTTGCTTCGCTCTACTCAGTTATGGTGCATTAGAAGTCAAATATCTTTAATAATTCATATTTTAATGATAAATTGTAAACACTGGAAGATTCCCCCATGTCTTCTGAACAAAACGGTGTAAGAATGACCGTTCTAGCCCCTACGGTTAGGAAATTATGGTCATTTGTTTGAGGGGAGTCGTCACTATGAGAAATAGACTGCAATAATCCTGTGCCTCTCTCTGCTGCGTGTGTAAAAAGATGCACCTCTTTTGGCGGGAAAACGTAAACAGCCTGTCTGATTGGTGGATTCAAATTCAGCAGCTCCCAGGCTGACCTAGAAACTTAGTCCTCTCTCCCTGTGTGTGTGTGTGTGTGTGTGTGTGTGTGTGTGTGTGTGTGTGTGTGTGTTTGTTTAGTGGGAGAGAGAGAACCCTACCCTTATTTGGCAGCATGTCATTGTAGGATTTAAATTGAATATAGTTAGACTGATTGACTGGATTAGAGCCTGTGTTTGTGTGTCCCTCTCTGCATTTCTGTTTCAATATGCCTCCATATTTGTAATTTTGTAAGTTATTGCTATTCTGCTAAATCATAGTATTTCTGGTACTTTTCGGTACTTGTGCTAAATACAGTATTTCTGCTAAATTATAGTATTTCTGCTTTATTATACTATTTGTGCTAAAACATAGTATTTCTACTAAATGTAGTATTTCTGCTTTTTATACTATTTGTGCTAAATTATAATATTTCTGCTTTTTATACTATTTGTGCTAAATTATAATATTTCTGCTTTTTATACTATTTGTGCTAAAACATAGTATTTCTACTAAGTGTAGTATTTATGCTTAATCATACTATTTCTGCTTTTTATAGAATTTGTGCTTAATATAGTATTTCTGCTTTTTATAGAATTTGTGCTTAATATAGTATTTCTGCTTTTTATAGGATTTGTGCTTAATATAGTATTTCTGCTAAATTATAGTATTTCTGCTTTTTATAGTATTTGTGCTAAAACATAGTATTTCTACTAAATGTAGTATTTATGCTTAATCATAGTATTTCTATATATTTCTGCTAGGTCCCCAGGCAGCCAATCCTCTGTGAGGACTTAGACATTCAAATTTTCAAATCAGGGCCTGCACGGTTTCCCAGCCAATCATATATGTGTCCTGAGGCATTCAAATTTGCATATTGGGGCCTTCATGGCTTCTAAGCCAGCCAATCATATCTGAGGGCTGAGGAATTCAAATCCACAAATCAGGGCCTGCACGGCTTCCCAGCCAGCCAATCATATATGTGGCCTCAGGCATTCAAATTTGCATATTGGGGAATTCGTGGCTTCTAAGTCAACAAGTCATCCATGTCATATATCTCTAAAAATTCATATTTTAATGATAAATTGTCAACACTTGAAGATTCCCCCATCTCTTCTGAACAAAACGGTGTAAGAATGACCCTTCTAGCCCCTACGGTTAGGAAATTATGGTCATTTGTTTGAGGGGAGTCGTCACTATGAGAAATAGACTGCAAAAATCCTGTGTGTCTCTGTGCTGCGTGTGTAAACAGAAGCACCTGTTTTGGCGGGAAAAAGTACACAGCCTCTCTGATTGGTGGATTTAAATTCAGCAGCTCCCAGGCTGACCTAGAAACTTACTTCTCTCTCCCCGTGTGTGTGTGTGTGTGTGTGTGTGTGTGTGTGTGTGTGTGTGTGTGACAGAGAGAGAGAGACAGAGAGACAGACAGATAATGCTTCTTTAATGGGATGATCTCATTCTAAGATTCAAATTCAATATATTTAGACTGGGTGACTGAATTGGATCTTGTGTGTGTGTGTCTCTCTGTGCATGTGTTTCCTTATGTGTACATATTTGTGATTGTGTGGCTGTTATATTTTTTTTTGCTGATTTTTTTTCATTTAACAAGTATATTTGAGGGACCCTCAGCATGTTCAGCATTTTTTTCAGCTGTCCATTTTGCTTTTCCAATTTTTCTGTTTAACTTATTACTATTGTGCTAAATCATACTATTTCTGCTTTTAATAGGATTTCTGCTTAATATAGTATTTCTGCTAAATTATAGTATTTCTGCTTTTTATAGTATTTGTGCTAAAACATAGTATTTCTACTAAATGTAGTATTTATGCTTAATCATACCATTTCTGCTTTTTATAGGATTTGTGCTTAATATAGTATTTCTGCTAAATTATAGTATTTCTGGTTTTTATAATATTTGTGCTGAAACATAGTATTTCTGCCAAATGATAGTATTTCTGTCAAATTATAATATTTGTGCTAAAGCATAGTATTAATTCAAAATTACAATATTCATAGTTCATCACAGTGTCTCTGGTAAATCACAATATTTCTGCTATGTTGTACTATTTTTCTAAATCATCAATTTCTGTAATGTTTAAGTATTTTTGGCTAAATATATTCTTTCTGTTATCTTATACTATTTCTCCTAAATTCTTGTATTTTTGAGAAGTTATCATGTTTCTGGTAAGTTACAATATTTCTGCTAAGTTCTGCTCTGCTATTGTATTTCTGCCAAGTATTATGTTTCCTCTAAGATATTGCAGTTCTGCTAAGTTATTCCATTTTAGCAAAGTTCCTTTGCTTCTGCAAAGTTTTTACAATTTCTGCAACTTTTCAGCTTTTTCAGCTACTTTTTGCATACAGCTTCAGCTTTAAAGCATCCACACTGCATTTTCGCAGGAAATGCAAATTTTTCTAGTTGTGTGGATGCTTAAGCATCCACACTATTGAGTTCCTGTTTCTCTTTATTCTTTATTATTATTATTATTATTATTCTAGTTGCTTCCGTACACTTTTCGCCGTTAAACTACTTCCACAATTTTCAGCCGATTTTCACCGTTCAAATTTTAAACTATTCAGCTATTTTTGCTAATTCCTGCTATGATTTTTGCTATTTTTAACTATTATACTTTTTAAAATATTCCACTTTTTTCCTTTAATTTGTCCCATTGAAATGAATGGGAAACTTCAGCAATTCTGCTAAAATTTGCTTGTTTTTGAAACTTAACTACTTCCTCATATTTTCACCTAGAACAACCATTCAAACTTTAAAATGTTCACAAATTATTGGGCTATTCAGGTATGATTCAGCTTTTTCAAATCTTTTACTGTTTTACTTTTATGCCTCTTAAAGTTTTGAGTTGCAAAATTGTGATTTTTCACAAAATACATGTGTTGTTATGGTTGCTATGCTCTTGGCTTCCAGTGTGCCACTGAAGGTTTTGCAATTTTCACTTCATGTCCGAACAACTTCCTGCTACTTGCTCAATTTTCACTCAACTTCCACAAATTATACATCAAAACGTAGGTATTTTTGCTGGCTTTCAGAAAATGTCACCATCATTGTTGTGGGATTTATAGAATTTTTGCAAATCTCCTCAGACTAACACAAGGTCAGAAAACTCTCCATATAAAGTGAATGGAGAGCTTGTTCAAAATCACCGCTGGATTTCTGTAATGAGAGGCATATTCGAATCGTCATATCTCCTTAACGAAGCAAAGTTAAGACATGAGGCTTGTCCCCGAATATCTTCAGACACCCCTGACGCTCACAATTCAAGAATTTCTTTCTCACCTATTACCGTTCTGAAATGAGTTGGACTTGTTTGAGGGTAGGAAATTCGTCCTTCGCTCAGATTTCTTCAGATTTCAAACTGTGGAAATGAACCACTTTTTTCTCTCGTCATAACTTTTTGTTGGATTTCCACAGAGACCTGAAAATTTCCATGATTGTTCACCAAAGCCTGCTGTTTCTTACGGTGAAAGAATGATATCGATACTCCAAATAGATTTCGAGTTAGAAAGCGTTGTTTGAGGGCAAGTCAAGGCAGTTTTTGCTTCGCTCTACTCAGTTATGGTGCATTAGAAGTCAAATATCTTTAATAATTCATATTTTAATGATAAATTGTAAACACTGGAAGATTCCCCCATCTCTTCTGAACAAAACGGTGTAAGAATGACCGCTCTAGCCCCTACGGTTTGGAAATTATGGTCATTTGTTTGAGGGGAGTCCTCACTATGAGAAATAGGCTGCAATAATCCTGTGCCTCTCTGTGCTGCGTGTGTAAAAAGAGGCACATGTTTTGGCGGGAAAAAGTACACAGGCTCTCTGATTGGTGGATTCAAATTCAGCAGCTCCCAGGCTGACCTAGAAACTTACTTCTCTCTCCCTGTGCATTTTTTTGCTGATTTTTTCATTTAACAAGTATATTTGAGGGACCCTCAGCATGTTCAGCATTTTTTCAGCTGTCCATTTTGCTTTTCCAATTTTTCTGTTTAACTTATTACTATTGTGCTAAATAATACTATTTCTGCTATTTTATAAGATTTGTGCCTAATATAGTATTTCTGCTAAATTACAATATTTCTGCTTTTTATACTATTTGTGCTAAAACATAGTATTTCTACTAAATGTAGTATTTATGCTTAATCATACTATTTCTGCTTTTTATGGGATTTGTGCCTAATATAGTATTTCTGCTTTTTATAGGATTTTTGCTCAAACATAGTATTTCTACTAAATGTAGTGTTTATGCTTAATCATCCTATTTCTGCTTTTTATAGGATTTGTGCTTAATATAGTATTTCTGCTAAATTATAGTATTTCTGCTTTTTATAGTATTTGTGCTTAATATAGTATTTCTGCTTTTTATAGAATTTGTGCTTAATATAGTATTTCTGCTTTTTATAGGATTTGTGCTTAATATAGTATTTCTGCTTTTTATAGAATTTGTGCTTAATATAGTATTTCTGCTAAATTATAGTATTTCTGCTTTTTATAGTATTTGTGCTAAAACATAGTATTTCTACTAAATGTAGTATTTATGCTTAATCATAGTATTTCTATATATTTCTGCCAGGTCCCCAGGCAGCCAATCCTCTGTGAGGACTGAGAAATTCAAATTTTCAAATCAGGGCCTGCACGGCTTCCCAGCCAATCATATATGTGTCCTGAGGCATTCAAATTTGCATATTGGGGCCTTCATGGCTTCTAAGCCAGCCAATCATATCTGAGGGCTGAGGAATTCAAATCCACAAATCAGGGCCTGCACAGCTTCCCAGCCAGCCAATCATGTATGTGGGCTCCAGGTATTCAAATTTGCATATTGGGGAATTCGTGGCTTCTAAGTCAACAAGTCATCCATGTCATATATCTCTAAAAATTCATATTTTAATGATAAATTGTCAACACTGGAAGATTCCCCCATCTCTTCTGAACAAAACGGTGTAAGAATGACCGCTCTAGCCCCTATGGTTAGGAAATTATGGTCATTTGTTTGAGGGGAATCCTCACTATGTGAAATAAACTGAAAGAAGCAGGTCTATGTCTCTGTGCTGCGTGTGTAAAAAGATGCACCTGTTTTGGCGGGAAAACGTAAACAGCCTCTCTGATTGGTGGATTCAAATTCAGCAGCTCCCAGGCTGACCTAGAAACTTAGTCCTCTCTCCCTGTGTGTGTGTGTGTGTGTGTGTGTGTGTGTGTGTTTGTGTGTGTGTGTGTGTGTGTTTAGTGGGAGAGAGAGGACCCTGCCCTTATTTGGCAGCATGTCATTGTAGGATTTAAATTGAACATAGTTAGACTGGTTGACTGGATTAGAGCCTGTGTTTGTGTGTCCCTCTGTGCATTTGTGTTTCAATAAGTTATTAGTATTCTGCTAAATCATAGTATTTCTGGTACTTTTCGGTACTTGTGCTAAATACAGTATTTCTGCTAAATCATACTATTTCTGCTTTTCATAGGATTTATGCCTAATATAGTATTTCTGCTAAATTATAGTATTTCTGCTTTTTATAGGATTTGTGCCTAACATAGTATTTCTGCTAAATTATAGTATTTCTGCTTTTTATAGGATTTGTGCCTAACATAGTATTTCTGCTAAATTATAGTATTTCTGCTTTTTATACTATTTGTTCTAAATTATAGTATTTCTGCTTTTTATAGGATTTGTGCTTAATATAGTATTTCTGCTAAATTATAGTTTTTCTTCTTTTTATAATATTTGTGCTAAAACATAGTATTTCTGCTAAATGTAGTATTTATGCTTAATAATAGTATTTCTATATATTTCTGCCAGGTCCCCAGGCAGCCAATCCTCTGTGAGGACTGAGACATTCAAATTTTCAAATCAGGGCCTGCACAGTTTCCCAGCCAATCAAATAAGTGTCCTGAGGCATTCAAATTTGCATATTGGGGCCTTCGTGGCTTCTAAGCCAGCCAATCATATCTGAGGGCTGAGGAATTCAAATCCACAAATCAGGGCCTGCACGGCTTCCCAGCCAGCCAATCACATATGTGGTCTCAGGCATTCAAATTTGCATATTGGGGAATTCGTGGCTTCTAAGTCAACAAGTCATCCATGTCATATATCTCTAAAAATTCATATTTTAATATTAAATTGTCAACACTTGAAGATTCCCCCATCTCTTCTGAACAAAACGGTGTAAGAATGACCGTTCTAGCCTCTACGGTTAGGAAATTACGGTCATTTGTTTGAGGGGAGTCGTCACTATGAGAAATAGACTGCAAAAATCCTGTGTCTCTCTGTGCTGCTGCGTGTGTAAACAGATGCACCTGTTTTGGTGGGGAAAAGTGCACAGCCTCTCTGATTGGTGGATTCAAATTCACCAGCTCCCAGGCTGACCTAGAAACTTACTTCTCTCTCCCTGTGTGTGTGTGTGTGTGTGTGTGTGTGTGTGTGTGTGTGTGTGTATGTGTGTGTGTGTGTGTGTGTGTGTGTGTGTGTGTGTGTGTGTGTGTGTGTGTGACAGAGAGAGAGAGAGAGAGAGAGAGAGAGAGAGAGAGAGAGAGAGAAAGGATTTTAATGGGATGATCTCATTCTAAGATTTAAATTCAATATATTTAGACTGGTTGACTGAATTGGATCTTGTGTGTGGGTCTCTCTGTGCATGTGTGTTTCCTCATGTGTACATATTTGTGATTGTGTGGCTGTAATAAATTTTTTTGCAGATTTTTGTCATTTAACAAGTATATTTGAGGGACCCTCAGCATGTTCAGCATTTTTTCAGCTGTCCATTTTGCTTTTCCAATTTTTCTGTTTAACTTCTTACTATTGTGCTAAATCATACTGTTTCTGCTATTTTATAAGATTTGTGCTTAATATACTATTTCTGCTTTTATAGGATTTGTGCTTAATATAGTATTTCTGCTAAATGTAGTATTTATGCTTAATCATACTATTTCTGCTTTTCATAGGATTTGTGCTTGATATAGTATTTCTGCTAAATTTAGTATTTCTGATTAATTATAGTTTTTCTACTAAATCATAGTACAGTATTTCTGCTTTTTATGGGATTTGTGCTAAAACAAAGTATTTCTACTAAATGTAGTATTTATGCTTAATCATACCATTTCTGCTTTTTATAGGATTTGTGCTTAATATAGTATTTCTGCTAAATTATAGTATTTCTGCCAAATTATAATATTTGTGCTAAAACATAGTCTTAATTTAAAATTACAATATTCATAGTTCATCACAGTGTCTCTGGTAAATCACAATATTTCTGCTCTGTTGTACTATTTTTCTAAATCATAGTGTTTCTGTAATGTTTAAGTATTTTTGGCTAAATATATTCTTTCTGTTATCTTATACTATTTCTCCTAAATTCTTGTATTTTTGAGAAGTTATCATGTTTCTGGTAAGTTACAATATTTCTGCTAAATTCTGCTATGCTATTGTATTTCTGCCAAGTATTATGTTTCCTCTAAGATATTGCAGTTCTGCTAAGTTATTCCATTTTAGCAAACTTCTTTTGCTTCTGCAAAGTTTTTACAATTTCTGCAACTTTTCAGCTTTTTCAGCTACTTTTTGCATACAGCTTCAGCTTTAAGCATCCACACTGCATTTTCGCAGGAAATGCAAATTTTTCTAGTTATTATTATTATTATTCTAGTTGCTTCCGTACACTTTTCGCCGTTAAACTACTTCCACAATTTTCAGCCGATTTTCACCGTTCAAATTTTAAACTATTCAGCTATTTTTGCTAATTCCTGCTATGATTTTTGCTATTTTTAACTATTATACTTTTTAAAATATTCCACTTTTTTCCTTTAATTTGTCCCATTGAAATGAATGGGAAACTTCAGCAATTCTGCTAAAATTTGCTTGTTTTTGAAACTTAACTACTTCCTCATATTTTCACCTAGAACAACCATTCAAACTTTAAAATGTTCACAAATTATTGGGCTATTCAGGTATGATTCAGCTTTTTCAAATCTTTTACTGTTTTACTTTTATGCCTCTTAAAGTTTTGAGTTGCAAAATTGTGATTTTTCACAAAATACATGTGTTGTTATGGTTGCTATGCTCTTGGCTTCCAGTGTGCCACTGAAGGTTTTGCAATTTTCACTTCATGTCCGAACAACTTCCTGCTACTTGCTCAATTTTCACTCAACTTCCACAAATTATACATCAAAACGTAGGTATTTTTGCTGGCTTTCAGAAAATGTCACCATCATTGTTGTGGGATTTATAGAATTTTTGCAAATCTCCTCAGACTAACACAAGGTCAGAAAACTCTCCATATAAAGTGAATGGAGAGCTTGTTCAAAATCACCGCTGGATTTCTGTAATGAGAGGCATATTCGAATCGTCATATCTCCTTAACGAAGCAAAGTTAAGACATGAGGCTTGTCCCCGAATATCTTCAGACACCCCTGACGCTCACAATTCAAGAATTTCTTTCTCACCTATTACCGTTCTGAAATGAGTTGGACTTGTTTGAGGGTAGGAAATTCGTCCTTCGCTCAGATTTCTTCAGATTTCAAACTGTGGAAATGAACCACTTTTTTCTCTCGTCATAACTTTTTGTTGGATTTCCACAGAGACCTGAAAATTTCCATGATTGTTCACCAAAGCCTGCTGTTTCTTACGGTGAAAGAATGATATCGATACTCCAAATAGATTTCGAGTTAGAAAGCGTTGTTTGAGGGCAAGTCAAGGCAGTTTTTGCTTCGCTCTACTCAGTTATGGTGCATTAGAAGTCAAATATCTTTAATAATTCATATTTTAATGATAAATTGTAAACACTGGAAGATTCCCCCATCTCTTCTGAACAAAACGGTGTAAGAATGACCGCTCTAGCCCCTACGGTTTGGAAATTATGGTCATTTGTTTGAGGGGAGTCCTCACTATGAGAAATAGGCTGCAATAATCCTGTGCCTCTCTGTGCTGCGTGTGTAAAAAGAGGCACATGTTTTGGCGGGAAAAAGTACACAGGCTCTCTGATTGGTGGATTCAAATTCAGCAGCTCCCAGGCTGACCTAGAAACTTACTTCTCTCTCCCTGTGCATTTTTTTGCTGATTTTTTTCATTTAACAAGTATATTTGAGGGACCCTCAGCATGTTCAGCATTTTTTCAGCTGTCCATTTTGCTTTTCCAATTTTTCTGTTTAACTTATTACTATTGTGCTAAATAATACTATTTCTGCTATTTTATAAGATTTGTGCCTAATATAGTATTTCTGCTAAATTACAATATTTCTGCTTTTTATACTATTTGTGCTAAAACATAGTATTTCTACTAAATGTAGTATTTATGCTTAATCATACTATTTCTGCTTTTTATGGGATTTGTGCCTAATATAGTATTTCTGCTTTTTATAGGATTTTTGCTCAAACATAGTATTTCTACTAAATGTAGTGTTTATGCTTAATCATCCTATTTCTGCTTTTTATAGGATTTGTGCTTAATATAGTATTTCTGCTAAATTATAGTATTTCTGCTTTTTATAGTATTTGTGCTTAATATAGTATTTCTGCTTTTTATAGAATTTGTGCTTAATATAGTATTTCTGCTTTTTATAGGATTTGTGCTTAATATAGTATTTCTGCTTTTTATAGAATTTGTGCTTAATATAGTATTTCTGCTAAATTATAGTATTTCTGCTTTTTATAGTATTTGTGCTAAAACATAGTATTTCTACTAAATGTAGTATTTATGCTTAATCATAGTATTTCTATATATTTCTGCCAGGTCCCCAGGCAGCCAATCCTCTGTGAGGACTGAGAAATTCAAATTTTCAAATCAGGGCCTGCACGGCTTCCCAGCCAATCATATATGTGTCCTGAGGCATTCAAATTTGCATATTGGGGCCTTCATGGCTTCTAAGCCAGCCAATCATATCTGAGGGCTGAGGAATTCAAATCCACAAATCAGGGCCTGCACAGCTTCCCAGCCAGCCAATCATGTATGTGGGCTCCAGGTATTCAAATTTGCATATTGGGGAATTCGTGGCTTCTAAGTCAACAAGTCATCCATGTCATATATCTCTAAAAATTCATATTTTAATGATAAATTGTCAACACTGGAAGATTCCCCCATCTCTTCTGAACAAAACGGTGTAAGAATGACCGCTCTAGCCCCTATGGTTAGGAAATTATGGTCATTTGTTTGAGGGGAATCCTCACTATGTGAAATAAACTGAAAGAAGCAGGTCTATGTCTCTGTGCTGCGTGTGTAAAAAGATGCACCTGTTTTGGCGGGAAAACGTAAACAGCCTCTCTGATTGGTGGATTCAAATTCAGCAGCTCCCAGGCTGACCTAGAAACTTAGTCCTCTCTCCCTGTGTGTGTGTGTGTGTGTGTGTGTGTGTGTGTGTTTGTGTGTGTGTGTGTGTGTGTTTAGTGGGAGAGAGAGGACCCTGCCCTTATTTGGCAGCATGTCATTGTAGGATTTAAATTGAACATAGTTAGACTGGTTGACTGGATTAGAGCCTGTGTTTGTGTGTCCCTCTGTGCATTTGTGTTTCAATAAGTTATTAGTATTCTGCTAAATCATAGTATTTCTGGTACTTTTCGGTACTTGTGCTAAATACAGTATTTCTGCTAAATCATACTATTTCTGCTTTTCATAGGATTTATGCCTAATATAGTATTTCTGCTAAATTATAGTATTTCTGCTTTTTATAGGATTTGTGCCTAACATAGTATTTCTGCTAAATTATAGTATTTCTGCTTTTTATAGGATTTGTGCCTAACATAGTATTTCTGCTAAATTATAGTATTTCTGCTTTTTATACTATTTGTTCTAAATTATAGTATTTCTGCTTTTTATAGGATTTGTGCTTAATATAGTATTTCTGCTAAATTATAGTTTTTCTTCTTTTTATAATATTTGTGCTAAAACATAGTATTTCTGCTAAATGTAGTATTTATGCTTAATAATAGTATTTCTATATATTTCTGCCAGGTCCCCAGGCAGCCAATCCTCTGTGAGGACTGAGACATTCAAATTTTCAAATCAGGGCCTGCACAGTTTCCCAGCCAATCAAATAAGTGTCCTGAGGCATTCAAATTTGCATATTGGGGCCTTCGTGGCTTCTAAGCCAGCCAATCATATCTGAGGGCTGAGGAATTCAAATCCACAAATCAGGGCCTGCACGGCTTCCCAGCCAGCCAATCACATATGTGGTCTCAGGCATTCAAATTTGCATATTGGGGAATTCGTGGCTTCTAAGTCAACAAGTCATCCATGTCATATATCTCTAAAAATTCATATTTTAATATTAAATTGTCAACACTTGAAGATTCCCCCATCTCTTCTGAACAAAACGGTGTAAGAATGACCGTTCTAGCCTCTACGGTTAGGAAATTACGGTCATTTGTTTGAGGGGAGTCGTCACTATGAGAAATAGACTGCAAAAATCCTGTGTCTCTCTGTGCTGCTGCGTGTGTAAACAGATGCACCTGTTTTGGTGGGGAAAAGTGCACAGCCTCTCTGATTGGTGGATTCAAATTCACCAGCTCCCAGGCTGACCTAGAAACTTACTTCTCTCTCCCTGTGTGTGTGTGTGTGTGTGTGTGTGTGTATGTGTGTGTGTGTGTGTGTGTGTGTGTGTGTGTGTGTGTGTGTGTGTGTGTGTGACAGAGAGAGAGAGACAGAGAGAGAGAGAGAGAGAGAGAGAGAGAAAGGATTTTAATGGGATGATCTCATTCTAAGATTTAAATTCAATATATTTAGACTGGTTGACTGAATTGGATCTTGTGTGTGGGTCTCTCTGTGCATGTGTGTTTCCTCATGTGTACATATTTGTGATTGTGTGGCTGTAATAAATTTTTTTGCAGATTTTTGTCATTTAACAAGTATATTTGAGGGACCCTCAGCATGTTCAGCATTTTTTCAGCTGTCCATTTTGCTTTTCCAATTTTTCTGTTTAACTTCTTACTATTGTGCTAAATCATACTGTTTCTGCTATTTTATAAGATTTGTGCTTAATATACTATTTCTGCTTTTATAGGATTTGTGCTTAATATAGTATTTCTGCTAAATGTAGTATTTATGCTTAATCATACTATTTCTGCTTTTCATAGGATTTGTGCTTGATATAGTATTTCTGCTAAATTTAGTATTTCTGATTAATTATAGTTTTTCTACTAAATCATAGTACAGTATTTCTGCTTTTTATGGGATTTGTGCTAAAACAAAGTATTTCTACTAAATGTAGTATTTATGCTTAATCATACCATTTCTGCTTTTTATAGGATTTGTGCTTAATATAGTATTTCTGCTAAATTATAGTATTTCTGCCAAATTATAATATTTGTGCTAAAACATAGTCTTAATTTAAAATTACAATATTCATAGTTCATCACAGTGTCTCTGGTAAATCACAATATTTCTGCTCTGTTGTACTATTTTTCTAAATCATAGTGTTTCTGTAATGTTTAAGTATTTTTGGCTAAATATATTCTTTCTGTTATCTTATACTATTTCTCCTAAATTCTTGTATTTTTGAGAAGTTATCATGTTTCTGGTAAGTTACAATATTTCTGCTAAATTCTGCTATGCTATTGTATTTCTGCCAAGTATTATGTTTCCTCTAAGATATTGCAGTTCTGCTAAGTTATTCCATTTTAGCAAACTTCTTTTGCTTCTGCAAAGTTTTTACAATTTCTGCAACTTTTCAGCTTTTTCAGCTACTTTTTGCATACAGCTTCAGCTTTAAGCATCCACACTGCATTTTCGCAGGAAATGCAAATTTTTCTAGTTATTATTATTATTCTAGTTGCTTCCGTACACTTTTCGCCGTTAAACTACTTCCACAATTTTCAGCCGATTTTCACCGTTCAAATTTTAAACTATTCAGCTATTTTTGCTAATTCCTGCTACGATTTTTGCTATTTTTAACTATTATACTTTTTAAAATATTAAGCTTTTTTCCTTTAATTTGTCCCATTGAAATGAATGGGAAACTTCAGCAATTCTGCTAAAATTTGCTTGTTTTTGAAACTTAACTACTTCCTCATATTTTCACCTAGAACAACCATTCAAACTTTAAAATGTTCACTAATTATTGGGCTATTCAGGTATGATTCAGCTTTTTCAAATCTTTTACTGTTTTACTTTTATGCCTCTTAAAGTTTTGAGTTGCAAAATTGTGATTTTTCACAAAATACATGTGTTGTTATGGTTGCTATGCTCTTGGCTTCCAGTGTGCCACTGAAGGTTTTGCAATTTTCACTTCATGTCCGAACAACTTCCTGCTACTTGCTCAATTTTCACTCAACTTCCACAAATTATACATCAAAACGTAGGTATTTTTGCTGGCTTTCAGAAAATGTCACCATCATTGTTGTGGGATTTATAGAATTTTTGCAAATCTCCTCAGACTAACACAAGGTCAGAAAACTCTCCATATAAAGTGAATGGAGAGCTTGTTCAAAATCACCGCTGGATTTCTGTAATGAGAGGCATATTCGAATCGTCATATCTCCTTAACGAAGCAAAGTTAAGACATGAGGCTTGTCCCCGAATATCTTCAGACACCCCTGACGCTCACAATTCAAGAATTTCTTTCTCACCTATTACCGTTCTGAAATGAGTTGGACTTGTTTGAGGGTAGGAAATTCGTCCTTCGCTCAGATTTCTTCAGATTTCAAACTGTGGAAATGAACCACTTTTTTCTCTCGTCATAACTTTTTGTTGGATTTCCACAGAGACCTGAAAATTTCCATGATTGTTCACCAAAGCCTGCTGTCTCTTACGGTGAAAGAATGATATCGATACTCCAAATAGATTTCGAGTTAGAAAGCGTTGTTTGAGGGCAAGTCAAGGCAGTTTTTGCTTCGCTCTACTCAGTTATGGTACATTACAAGTCAAATATCTTTAATAATTCATATTTTAATGATAAATTGTAAACACTGGAAGATTCCCCCATCTCTTCTGAACAAAACGGTGTAAGAATGACCGCTCTAGCCCCTACGGTTTGGAAATTATGGTCATTTGTTTGAGGGGAGTCCTCACTATGAGAAATAGGCTGCAATAATCCTGTGCCTCTCTGTGCTGCGTGTGTAAAAAGAGGCACATGTTTTGGCGGGAAAACGTACACAGGCTCTCTGATTGGTGGATTCAAATTCAGCAGCTCCCAGGCTGACCTAGAAACTTACTTCTCTCTCCCTGTGCATTTTTTTGCTGATTTTTTCATTTAACAAGTATATTTGAGGGACCCTCAGCATGTTCAGCATTTTTTCAGCTGTCCATTTTGCTTTTCCAATTTTTCTGTTTAACTTATTACTATTGTGCTAAATAATACTATTTCTGCTATTTTATAAGATTTGTGCCTAATATAGTATTTCTGCTAAATTATAATATTTCTGCTTTTTATACTATTTGTGCTAAAACATAGTATTTCTACTAAATGTAGTATTTATGCTTAATCATACTATTTCTGCTTTTTATGGGATTTGTGCCTAATATAGTATTTCTGCTTTTTATAGGATTTTTGCTCAAACATAGTATTTCTACTAAATGTAGTGTTTATGCTTAATCATCCTATTTCTGCTTTTTATAGGATTTGTGCTTAATATAGTATTTCTGCTAAATTATAGTATTTCTGCTTTTTATAGTATTTGTGCTAAAACATAGTATTTCTACTAAATGTAGTATTTATGCTTAATCATAGTATTTCTATATATTTCTGCCAGGTCCCCAGGCAGCCAATCCTCTGTGAGGACTGAGAAATTCAAATTTTCAAATCAGGGCCTGCACGGCTTCCCAGCCAATCATATATGTGTCCTGAGGCATTCAAATTTGCATATTGGGGCCTTCATGGCTTCTAAGCCAGCCAATCATATCTGAGGGCTGAGGAATTCAAATCCACAAATCAGGGCCTGCACGGCTTCCCAGCCAGCCAATCATATATGTGGCCTCAGGCATTCATATTTGCATATTGGGGAATTCGTGGCTTCTAAGTCAACAAGTCATCCATGTCATATATCTCTAAAAATTCACATTTTAATGATAAATTGTTAACACTGGAAGATTCCCCCATCTCTTCTGAACAAAACAGTGTAAGAATGACCGCTCTAGCCCCTACGGTTAGGAAATTATGGTCATTTGTTTGAGGGGAGTCCTCACTATGAGAAATAGGCTGCAATAATCCTGTGCCTCTCTGTGCTGCTGCGTGTGTAAAAAGATGCACCTGTTTTGGCGGGAAAACGTAAACAGCCACTCTGATTGGTGGATTTAAATTCGGCAGCTCTCTCCCTCTGTGTGTGTGTGTGTGTGTGTGTGTGTGTGTGTGTGTTTAGTGGGAGAGAGAGGACCCTGCCCTTATTTGGCAGCATGTCATTGTAGGATTTAAATTGAATATAGTTAGACTGGTTGACTGGATTAGAGCCTGTGTTTGTGTGTCCCTCTGTGCATTTGTGTTTCAATAAGTTATTACTATTCTGCTAAATCATAGTATTTCTGGTACTTTTCGGTACTTGTGCTAAATACAGTATTTCTGCTAAATTATAGTATTTCTGGTTTTTATAGGATTTGTGCCTAACATAGTATTTCTGCTAAATTATAGTATTTCTGCTTTTTATAGGATTTGTGCTTAACATAGTATTTCTGCTAAATTATAGTATTTCTGCTTTTTATACTATTTGTTCTAAATTATAGTATTTCTGCTTTTTATAGGATTTGTGCTTAATATAGTATTTCTGCTAAATTATAGTTTTTCTTCTTTTTATAATATTTGTGCTAAAACATAATATTTCTACTAAATGTAGTATTTATGCTTAATAATAGTATTTCTATATATTTCTGCCAGGTCCCCAGGCAGCCAATCCTCTGTGAGGACTGAGACATTCAAATTTTCAAATCAGGGCCTGCACAGTTTCCCAGCCAATCAAATAAGTGTCCTGAGGCATTCAAATTTGCATATTGGGGCCTTCGTGGCTTCTAAGCCAGCCAATCATATCTGAGGGCTGAGGAATTCAAATCCACAAATCAGGGCCTGCACGGCTTCCCAGCCAGCCAATCACATATGTGGTCTCAGGCATTCAAATTTGCATATTGGGGAATTCGTGGCTTCTAAGTCAACAAGTCATCCATGTCATATATCTCTAAAAATTCATATTTTAATGATAAATTGTCAACACTTGAAGATTCCCCCATCTCTTCTGAACAAAACGGTGTAAGAATGACCGCTCTAGCTCCTACGGTTAGGAAATTATGGTCATTTGTTTGAGGGGAGTCGTCATTATGAGAAATAGACTGCAATGATCCTGTGTCTCTCTGTGCTGCGTGTGTAAAAAGGATGCACCTGTTTTGGAGGGAAAGAGTGCACAGGCTCTCTGATTGGTGGATTCAAATTCAGCAGCTCCCAGGCTGACCTAGAAACTCACTTTTCTCTCCCTGTGTGTGTGTGTGTGTGTGTGTGTGTGTGTGTGTGTGTGTGTGTGTGTGTGTGTGTGTGTGACAGAGAGAGAGAGAGAGAGAGAGAGAGAGAGAGAGAGAGAGAGAGAGAGAAAGGCTTTTAATGGGATGATCTCATTCTAAGATTCAAATTCAATATATTTAGACTGGTTGACTGAATTGGATCTTGTGTGTGTGTCTCTCTGTGCATGTGTGTTTTCTTATGTGTACATATTTGTGATTGTGTGGCTGTTATAGATTTTTTTGCTGATTTTTTTCATTTAACAAGTATAGTTGAGGGACCTTCAGCATGTTCATCATTTTTTCAGCTGTCCATTTTTGCTTTTCCAATTTTTCTGTTTAAGTTATTACTATTGTGCTAAATCATACTATTTCTGCTATTTTATAAGATTTGTGCCAAATACCGTATTTCTGCCAAATATAGTATTTCTGATTAATTATAGTTTTTTCTACCAAATCATAGTACAGTATTTCTGCTTTTTATAGGGTTTGTGCTTAATATAGTATTTCTGCTAAATTATAGTATTTCTGCTTTTTATAGTATTTGTGCTAAATTATAGTATTTCTGCCAAATTATAATATTTGTGCTAAAACATAGTCTTAATTTAAAATTACAATATTCATAGTTCATCACAGTGTCTCTGGTAAATCACAATATTTCTGCTCTGTTGTACTATTTTTCTAAATCATAGTGTTTCTGTAATGTTTAAGTATTTTTGGCTAAATATATTCTTTCTGTTATCTTATACTATTTCTCCTAAATTCTTGTATTTTTGAGAAGTTATCATGTTTCTGGTAAGTTACAATATTTCTGCTAAATTCTGCTATGCTATTGTATCTCTGCCAAGTATTATGTTTCCTCTAAGATATTGCAGTTCTGCTAAGTTATTCCATTTTAGCAAACTTCTTTTGCTTCTGCAAAGTTTTTACAATTTCTGCAACTTTTCAGCTTTTTCAGCTACTTTTTGCATACAGCTTCAGCTTTAAAGCATCCACACTGCATTTTCGCAGGAAATGCAAATTTTTCTAGTTATTATTCTAGTTGCTTCCGTACACTTTTCGCCGTTTAACTACTTCCACAATTTTTGTGCTATTTTCACCGTTCAAACTTTAAACTATTCAGCTATTTTTGCTAATTCCTGCTACGATTTTTGCTATTTTTAACTATTATACTTTTTAAAATATTAAGCTTTTTTCCTTTAATTTGTCCCATTGAAATGAATGGGAAACTTCTGCAATTCTGCTAAATTTTGCCTGTTTTTGAAACTTAACTACTTCCTCATATTTTCACCTAGAACAACCATTCAAATTTTAAAATGTTCACAAATTATTGGGCTATTCAGGTATGATTCAGCTTTTTCAAATCTTCTACTGTTTTACTTTTATGCCTCTTAAAGTTTTGAGTTGCAAAATTGTGATTTTTCACAAAATACATGTGTTGTTATGGTTGCTATGCTCTTGGCTTCCAGTGTGTCACTGAAGGTTTTGCAATTTTCACTTCATGTCCGAACAACTTCCTGCTACTTGCTCAATTTTCACTCAACTTCCACAAATTATACATCAAAACGTAGGTATTTTTGCTGGCTTTCAGAAAATGTCACCATCATTGTTGTGGGATTTATAGAATTTTTGCAAATCTCCTCAGACTAACACAAGGTCAGAAAACTCTCCATATAAAGTGAATGGAGAGCTTGTTCAAAATCACCGCTGGATTTTTGTAATGAGAGGCATATTCGAATCGTCATATCTCCTTAACGAAGCAAAGTTAAGACATGAGGCTTGTCCCCGAATATCTTCAGACACCCCTGACGCTCACAATTCAAGAATTTCTTTCTCACCTATTACCGTTCTGAAATGAGTTGGACTTGTTTGAGGGTAGGAAATTCGTCCTTCGCTCAGATTTCTTCAGATTTCAAACTGTGGAAATGAACCACTTTTTTCTCTCGTCATAACTTTTTGTTGGATTTCCACAGAGACCTGAAAATTTCCATGATTGTTCACCAAAGCCTGCTGTCTCTTACGGTGAAAGAATGATATCGATACTCCAAATAGATTTCGAGTTAGAAAGCGTTGTTTGAGGGCAAGTCAAGGAAGTTTTTGCTTCGCTCTACTCAGTTATGGTGCATTACAAGTCAAATATCTTTAATAATTCATATTTTAATGATAAATTGTAAACACTGGAAGATTCCCCCATCTCTTCTGAACAAAACGGTGTAAGAATGACCGCTCTAGCCCCTATGGTTTGGAAATTATGGTCATTTGTTTGAGGGAAGTCCTCACTATGAGAAATAGGCTGCAATAATCCTGTGCCTCTCTGTGCTGCGTGTGTAAAAAGAGGCACATGTTTTGGCGGGAAAAAGTACACAGGCTCTCTGATTGGTGGATTCAAATTCAGCAGCTCCCAGGCTGACCTAGAAACTTACTTCTCTCTCCCTGTGCATTTTTTTGCTGATTTTTTCATTTAACAAGTATATTTGAGGGACCCTCAGCATGTTCAGCATTTTTTCAGCTGTCCATTTTGCTTTTCCAATTTTTCTGTTTAACTTATTACTATTGTGCTAAATAATACTATTTCTGCTATTTTATAAGATTTGTGCCTAATATAGTATTTCTGCTAAATTACAATATTTCTGCTTTTTATACTA
Organism: Aulonocara stuartgranti; assembly: GCF_965226115.1. Classification (NCBI taxonomy): domain Eukaryota; kingdom Metazoa; phylum Chordata; class Actinopteri; order Cichliformes; family Cichlidae; genus Aulonocara; species Aulonocara stuartgranti. The sequence continues at coordinate 37,184,393 of NC_138944.1, forward strand.
TTTGTGCTAAAACATAGTATTTCTACTAAATGTAGTATTTATGCTTAATCATACTATTTCTGCTTTTTATGGGATTTGTGCCTAATATAGTATTTCTGCTTTTTATAGGATTTTTGCTCAAACATAGTATTTCTACTAAATGTAGTGTTTATGCTTAATCATCCTATTTCTGCTTTTTATAGGATTTGTGCTTAATATAGTATTTCTGCTAAATTATAGTATTTCTGCTTTTTATAGTATTTGTGCTAAAACATAGTATTTCTACTATGTAGAACGTAAACAGCCACTCTGATTGGTGGATTTAAATTCGGCAGCTCTCTCCCTCTGTGTGTGTGTGTGTGTGTGTGTGTGTGTGTGTGTGTGTTTGTTTAGTGGGAGAGAGAGGACCCTGCCCTTATTTGGCAGCATGTCATTGTAGGATTTAAATTGAATATAGTTAGACTGGTTGACTGGATTAGAGCCTGTGTTTGTGTGTCCCTCTGTGCATTTCTGTTTCAATATGCCTCCATATTTGTAATTTTGTAAGTTATTACTATTCTGCTAAATCATAGTATTTCTGGTACTTTTCGGTACTTGTGCTAAATACAGTATTTCTGCTAAATCATACTATTTCTGCTTTTCATAAGATTTGTGCCTAATATAGTATTTCTGCTAAATTATAGTATTTATTATTTTTATAGGATTTGTGCCAAACATAGTATTTCTGCTAAATTATAGTATTTCTGCTTTTTATACTATTTGTGCCTAATATAGTATTTCTGCTTTTTATAGGATTTGTGCCTAATATAGTATTTCTGCTTTTTATAGGATTTGTACCTAATATAGTATTTCTGCTTTTTATAGGATTTGTGCTTAATATAGTATTTCTGCTAAATTATAGTATTTCTGCTTTTTATACTATTTGTGCTAAAACATAGTATTTCTACTAAATGTAGTATTTATGCTTAATCATAGTATTTCTATATATTTCTGCCAGGTCCCCAGGCAGCCAATCCTCTGTGAGGACTGAGAAATTCAAATTTTCAAATCAGGGCCTGCACGGCTTCCCAGCCAATCATATATGTGTCCTGAGGCATTCAAATTTGCATATTGGGGCCTTCATGGCTTCTAAGCCAGCCAATCATATCTGAGGGCTGAGGAATTCAAATCCACAAATCAGGGCCTGCACAGCTTCCCAGCCAGCCAATCATGTATGTGGGCTCCAGGTATTCAAATTTGCATATTGGGGAATTCGTGGCTTCTAAGTCAACAAGTCATCCATGTCATATATCTCTAAAAATTCATATTTTAATGATAAATTGTCAACACTTGAAGATTCCCCCATCTCTTCTGAACAAAACGGTGTAAGAATGACCGCTCTAGCCCCTATGGTTAGGAAATTATGGTCATTTGTTTGAGGGGAATCCTCACTATGTGAAATAAACTGAAAGAAGCAGGTCTATGTCTCTGTGCTGCGTGTGTAAAAAGATGCACCTGTTTTGGCGGGAAAACGTAAACAGCCTCTCTGATTGGTGGATTCAAATTCAGCAGCTCCCAGGCTGACCTAGAAACTTAGTCCTCTCTCCCTGTGTGTGTGTGTGTGTGTGTGTGTGTGTGTGTGTGTGTGTGTGTGTGTGTGTGTGTGTGTGTGTTTAGTGAGAGAGAGAGGACCCTGCCCTTATTTGACAGCATGTCATTGTAGGATTTAAATTGAACATAGTTAGACTGGTTGACTGGATTAGAGCCTGTGTTTGTGTGTCCCTCTGTGCATTTGTGTTTCAATAAGTTATTACTATTCTGCTAAATCATAGTATTTCTGGTACTTTTCGGTACTTGTGCTAAATACAGTATTTCTGCTAAATCATAGTATTACTGCTTTTCATAGGATTTATGCCTAATATAGTATTTCTGCTAAATTATAGTATTTCTGCTTTTTATAGGATTTGTGCCTAACATAGTATTTCTGCTAAATTATAGTATTTCTGCTTTTTATACTATTTGTTCTAAATTATAGTATTTCTGCTTTTTATAGGATTTGTGCTTAATATAGTATTTCTGCTAAATTATAGTATTTCTGCTTTTTATAGGATTTGTGCCTAACATAGTATTTCTGCTAAATTATAGTATTTCTGCTTTTTATACTATTTGTTCTAAATTATAGTATTTCTGCTTTTTATAGGATTTGTGCTTAATATAGTATTTCTGCTAAATTATAGTTTTTCTTCTTTTTATAATATTTGTGCTAAAACATAGTATTTCTACTAAATGTAGTATTTATGCTTAATAATAGTATTTCTATATATTTCTGCCAGGTCCCCAGGCAGCCAATCCTCTGTGAGGACTGAGACATTCAAATTTTCAAATCAGGGCCTGCACAGTTTCCCAGCCAATCAAATAAGTGTCCTGAGGCATTCAAATTTGCATATTGGGGCCTTCGTGGCTTCTAAGCCAGCCAATCATATCTGAGGGCTGAGGAATTCAAATCCACAAATCAGGGCCTGCACGGCTTCCCAGCCAGCCAATCACATAAGTGGTCTCAGGCATTCAAATTTGCATATTGGGGAATTCGTGGCTTCTAAGTCAACAAGTCATCCATGTCATATATCTCTAAAGATTCATATTTTAATATTAAATTGTCAACACTTGAAGATTCCCCCATCTCTTCTGAACAAAACGGTGTAAGAATGACCGCTCTAGCCCCTACGGTTAGGAAATTACGGTCATTTGTTTGAGGGGAGTCGTCACTATGAGAAATAGACTGCAAAAATCCTGTGTCTCTCTGTGCTGCTGCGTGTGTAAACAGATGCACCTGTTTTGGTGGGGAAAAGTGCACAGCCTCTCTGATTGGTGGATTCAAATTCACCAGCTCCCAGGCTGACCTAGAAACTTACTTCTCTCTCCCTGTGTGTGTGTGTGTGTGTGTGTGTGTGTGTGTGTGTGTGTGTGTGTGTGTGTGTGTGTGTGACAGAGAGATAGAGAGATAGAGAGAGAGAGAGAGAGAGAGAAAGGCTTTTAATGGGATGATCTCATTCTAAGATTTAAATTCAATATATTTAGACTGGTTGACTGAATTGGATCTTGTGTGTGGGTCTCTCTGTGCATGTGTGTTTCCTCATGTGTACATATTTGTGATTGTGTGGCTGTAATAAATTTTTTTGCAGATTTTTGTCATTTAACAAGTATATTTGAGGGACCCTCAGCATGTTCAGCATTTTTTCAGCTGTCCATTTTGCTTTTCCAATTTTTCTGTTTAACTTATTACTATTGTGCTAAATCATACTATTTCTGCTTTTATAGGATTTGTGCTTAATATAGCATTTCTGCTAAATGTAGTATTTATGCTTAATCATACTATTTCTGCTTTTCATAGTATTTGTGCTTAATATAGTATTTCTGCTAAATTTAGTATTTCTGATTAATTATAGTTTTTCTACTAAATCATAGTACAGTATTTCTGCTTTTTATGGGATTTGTGCTAAAACAAAGTATTTCTACTAAATGTAGTATTTGTGCTTAATCATACCATTTCTGCTTTTTATAGGATTTGTGCTTAATATAGTATTTCTGCTAAATTATAGTATTTCTGCCAAATTATAATATTTGTGCTAAAACATAGTCTTAATTTAAAATTACAATATTCATAGTTCATCACAGTGTCTCTGGTAAATCACAATATTTCTGCTCTGTTGTACTATTTTTCTAAATCATAGTGTTTCTGTAATGTTTAAGTATTTTTGGCTAAATATATTCTTTCTGTTATCTTATACTATTTCTCCTAAATTCTTGTATTTTTGAGAAGTTATCATGTTTCTGGTAAGTTACAATATTTCTGCTAAATTCTGCTATGCTATTGTATTTCTGCCAAGTATTATGTTTCCTCTAAGATATTGCAGTTCTGCTAAGTTATTCCATTTTAGCAAACTTCTTTTGCTTCTGCAAAGTTTTTACAATTTCTGCAACTTTTCAGCTTTTTCAGCTAGTTTTTGCATACAGCTTCAGCTTTAAGCATCCACACTGCATTTTCGCAGGAAATGCAAATTTTTCTAGTTATTAGTGTGAATGCTTGAAAAGCATTCACAGTATTGTTCTTCTAATCTTTATTATTATATTTTCTTATTCCGTACGTTTTTTGAAAGCCTACTCCTTCAAAACCGTTCAACTTAGAAAAACCATTCAAACATCGTTAGATTCCTATTATTTTGGACATGACTGCTTCTATTTTTCTCATTTTTAACATTTATATTTTTAATTTTATTCAACTTTATTCAACAAAAATTTCCCATGTATTTCAATGGGGAGACCCTTCAAATTCTCATTCAACTTACTCATTTTTAAACTCTTACTACTTCCACATACATTGACATAGAGCCACCATTCAAACTTTAAAACGAAGACAAGACATTCAACTATTCAACTTGTATTTATCTTTTCAATATCTATTATACTTTTTCTTCAGTTCCAGTTTAAGTTTCATGATGTTTTTTCACCCGTTTCAGAGTTTATAATGGGTGTGTATGGGACGGAATGTTGGGGCTAGAGTGAGGCAGCTCAACTGCTAGAGTGAGAGGAGCAAAAAAATTAATCTTAAAATCTTTTTTAAAACTGCTGCTGTGTCCGCAGCGTTTGCTCTACAGGTATGATTTTACCCTCAAAACGTAGCCATCGCTGTCCTCTTTCATCCAATGTGTTTACTATTGTCCTAGGTGTTATGGTTCTTTCATAAATGTCACCAATGCACAGCCTCCTCCCTCCAACTCTTCCATAGACTCTAATGTTAAAATGGCTCAGAAGGTTGGTTTGAAAATCAGAAGAGCATGGTGTCTTTCCACTGTCACCACGTCCATATAATAAACTCCACAGGCATGAAAACTGAGAATTCAGTAGACTAGAAGCTGCTGTCGCTCACGGTGAAAGAATTTTGTCAATACGACTTTTACTTTTCATTTGGGAACGATTTGTTTCGGCCTGACTTTTCTGTTCATTTTAAGCAGCAAAAGTGAGGCGCATGTCTGTGTACGTGTGTATGGAGCCATTGGGTGCAGTCACTATAGCAACCAGGCTCACACCTGCCTGCTTAACGAGCTCTGCCTGCCACTCTGCCAAGATTCATCTTAAGCACTTCTCTTTCAACTGCTGCTGTGTCCACAGTGTTACAGCCATCATTTTACCCTCCAAATGTCGCCATTATTGTTCTCTTTCCAAGACAGTGTCTTTCAAAGCTCAGGCATTTAAACTTTTTAAACTGTGTGGATCAAAGTGGAGGGATCACATTTTCTTCATTCAGTGATTCAAAGAATATGACCTTTTAATATTCATTCAGATGTTTTTTGACTCTAAATGTTCTTTTCTCATTTCTTAGGGTTTTCTAATTTACATTTAAAACATTTTCAGCTTTTTTCCAACTTCTTCTTCTGTGTAACCTTCAGCTTTTAGCAGTTCAGCACCTTTGTTTTCAGGTTAAATTTGGTTTTTTTATTTTTTTTTATTTCATTCAATATTTTTAACTCAAAATTCAGCAATTAATTCATTTCAGTGCATACATTCAGATTCAAGCATTCACACTGCAGTTTCTTCAGAAAATGCACTTTCTAGTTATTATATTTTATTATTTTTCCGTACGTTTTTTGAAAGCCTACTCCTTCAAAACCGTTCAACTTAGAAAAACCATTCAAACACCGTTAGATTCCTATTCTTTTGGACAACACTGCTTCTATTTTTCATATTTTTAACATTTATATTTTTAATTTTATTCAACTTTATTCAACAAAAATTTATAATGTATTTCAATGGGGAGACCCTTCAAATCCTCATTCAACTTACTCATTTTTAAACTCTTACTACTTCCACATACATTGACATAAAGCCACCATTCAAACTTTAAAACGAAGACAAGACATTCAACTATTCAACTTGTATTTATCTTTTCAATATCTATTATACTTTTTCTTCAGTTCCAGTTTAAGTTTCATGATGTTTTTTCACCCGTTTCAGAGTTTATAATGGGTGTGTATGGGACGGAATGTTGGGGCTAGAGTGAGGCAGCTCAACTGCTAGAGTGAGAGGAGCAAAAAAATTAATCTTAAAATCTTTTTTAAAACTGCTGCTGTGTCCGCAGCGTTTGCTCTACAGGTATGATTTTACCCTCAAAACGTAGCCATCGTTGTTCTTTTTCCAACATCTTGTCTTTCAAAGCTCAGACATTTAAACTTTTTAAACTGTGTGGATCCAAGTGGAGGGATCACATTTTAGTCATTCAGTGATTCAAAGAATATGACCTTTTAATATTCTTTCAGATGTTTTCTGACTCTAAATGTTCTTTTCTCATTTCTTAGGTTTTTCTAATTTACAATTAAAACATTTTCAGCTTTTTTCCAACTTCTTCTTCTGTGTAACCTTCAGCTTTTAGCAGTTCAGCACTTTTGTTTTCAGGTTAAATTCGGGTTTTTTTTTTAATCTCATTCAAAATTTTTAACTTAAATTCAGTAATTATTTCATTTCAATGCATACATTCAGATTCAAGCATTCACACTGCAGTTTCTTCAGAAAATGCACTTTCTAGTTATTATTAGTGTGAATGCTTGAAAAGCATTCACAGTATTGTTCTTCTAATCTTTATTATTAGTGTGAATGCTTGAAAAGCATTCACAGTATTGTTCTTCTAATCTTTATTCTATTTTATTCTTCCGTACGTTTTTTGAAAGCCTACTCCTTCAAAACCGTTCAACTTAGAAAAACCATTCAAACATCGTTAGATTCCTATTATTTTGGACATGACTGCTTCTATTTTTCTCATTTTTAACATTTATATTTTTAATTTTATTCAACTTTATTCAACAAAAATTTCCCATGTATTTCAATGGGGAGACCCTTCAAATTCTCATTCAACTTACTCATTTTTAAACTCTTACTACTTCCACATACATTGACATAGAGCCACCATTCAAACTTTAAAACGAAGACAAGACATTCAACTATTCAACTTGTATTTATCTTTTCAATATCTATTATACTTTTTCTTCAGTTCCAGTTTAAGTTTCATGATGTTTTTTCACCCGTTTCAAAATTTATAATGGGTGTGTATGGGACGGAATGTTGGGGCTAGAGTGAGAGAGCTCAACTGCTAGAGTGAGAGGAGCAAAAAAATTAATCTTAAAATCTTTTTTAAAACTGCTGCTGTGTCCACAGCGTTTGCTCTACAGCCGCCATTTTACCCTCAAAACGTAGCCATGGCTGTCCTCTTTCATCCAATGTGTTTACTATTGTCCTAGGTGTTATGGTTCTTTCATAAATGTCACCAATGCACAGCCTCCTCCCTCCAACTCTTCCATAGACTCTAATGTTAAAATGGCTCAGAAGGTTCGTTTGAAAATCAGAAGAGCATGGTGTCTTTCCACTGTCACCACGTCCATATAATAAGCTCCACAGGCATGAAAACTGAGAATTAGGTAGACTAGACATTGCTGTCGCTCACGGTGAAAGAATTTTGTCAATACGACTTTTACTTTTCATTTGGGAACGATTTGTTTCGGCCTGACTTTTCTGTTCATTTTAAGCAGCAAAAGTGAGGCGCATGTCTGTGTACGTGTGTATGGAGCCATTGGGTGCGGTCACTATAGCAACCAGGCTCACACCTGCCTGCTTAACGAGCTCTGCCTGCCACTGTACCAAGATTCATCTTAAGCACTTCTCTTTCAACTGCTGCTGTGTCCACAGTGTCACAGCCATCATTTTACCCTCAAATTGTCGCCATTATTGTTCTCTTTCCAACACCGTATCTTTCAAAGCTCAGGCATTTAAACTTTTTAAACTGTGTGGATCAAAGTGGAGGGATCACATTTGAGTCATTCAGTGATTCAAAGAATATGACCTTTTAATATTCATTCAGATGTTTTCTGACTCTAAATGTTCTTTTCTCATTTCTTAGGGTTTTCTAATTTACATTTAAAACATTTTCAGTTTTCTGTGTAACCTTCAGCTTTTAGCAGTTCAGCACCTTTGTTTTCAGGTTAAATTCGTTTTTTTTTTTTTTTTTTTTAATCTCATTCAATATTTTTAACTCAAAATTCAGCAATTAATTCATTTCAGTGCATACATTCAGATTCAAGCATTCACACTGCAGTTTCTTCAGAAAATGCACTTTCTAGTTATTATTAGTGTGAATGCTTGAAAAGCATTCACAGTATTGTTCTTCTAATCTTTATTATTATTTTTTCCTATTCCGTACGTTTTTCGCCGACTATCTCCTTCAAAACCGTTCAACTTAGAAAAACCATTCAAACACCATTAGATTCCTCTTCTTTTGGAATGGTGTGCTTCTACTTTTCTCATTTTTAACATTTATATTTTTAATTTTATTCAACTTTATTCAACAAAAATTTCCCATGTATTTCAATGGGGAGACCCTTCAAATTCTCATTCAACTTACTCATTTTTAAACTCTTATTACTTCAACATACGTTCACATAGAGCTACCATTCAAACTTTAAAACGAAGACAAGACATTCAACTATTCAACTTGTATTTATCTTTTCAATATCTATTATACTTTTTCTTCAGTTCCAGTTTAAGTTTCATGATGTTTTTTCAGCCGTTTCAGAGTTTATAATGGGTGTGTATGGGACGGAATGTTGGGGCTAGAGTGAGACAGCTCAACTGCTAGAGTGAGAGGAGCAAAAAAATTAATCTTAAAATCTTTTTTAAAACTGCTGCTGTGTCCACAGCGTTTGCTCTACAGGTATGATTTTACCCTCAAAACGTAGCCATGGCTGTCCTCTTTCATCCAATGTGTTTACTATTGTCCTAGGTGTTACGGTTCTTTCATAAATGTCACCAATGCACAGCCTCCTCCTTCCAACTCTTCCATAGACTCTAATGTTAAAATGGCTCAGAAGGTTCGTTTGAAAATCAGAAGAGCATGGTGTCTTTCCACTGTCACCACGTCCATATAATAAACTCCACAGGCATGAAAACTGAGAATTAGGTAGACTAGACATTGCTGTCACTCACGGTGAAAGAATTTTGTCAATACGACTTTTACTTTTCATTTGGGAACGATTTGTTTCGGCCTGACTTTTCTGTTCATTTTAAGCAGCAAAAGTGAGGCGCATGTCTGTGTACGTGTGTATGGAGCCATTGGGTGCGGTCACTATAGCAACCAGGCTCACACCTGCCTGCTTAACGAGCTCTGCCTGCCACTGTACCAAGATTCATCTTAAGCACTTCTCTTTCAACTGCTGCTGTGTCCACAGTGTTACAGCCATCATTTTACCCTCAAATTGTCGCCATTATTGTTCTCTTTCCAACACCGTATCTTTCAAAGCTCAGGCATTTAAACTTTTTAAACTGTGTGGATCAAAGTGGAGGGATCACATTTGAGTCATTCAGTGATTCAAAGAATATGACCTTTTAATATTCATTCAGATGTTTTCTGACTCTAAATGTTCTTTTCTCATTTCTTAGGGTTTTCTAATTTACATTTAAAACATTTTCAGTTTTCTGTGTAACCTTCAGCTTTTAGCAGTTCAGCACCTTTGTTTTCAGGTTAAATTCGTTTTTTTTTTGTTTTTTTTTTAATCTCATTCAATATTTTTAACTCAAAATTCAGCAATTAATTCATTTCAGTGCATACATTCAGATTCAAGCATTCACACTGCAGTTTCTTCAGAAAATGCACTTTCTAGTTATTATTAGTGTGAATGCTTGAAAAGCATTCACAGTATTGTTCTTCTAATCTTTATTATTATTTTTTCCTATTCCGTACGTTTTTCGCCGACTATCTCCTTCAAAACCGTTCAACTTAGAAAAACCATTCAAACACCATTAGATTCCTCTTCTTTTGGAATGGTGTGCTTCTACTTTTCTCATTTTTAACATTTATATTTTTAATTTTATTCAACTTTATTCAACAAAAATTTCCCATGTATTTCAATGGGGAGACCCTTCAAATTCTCATTCAACTTACTCATTTTTAAACTCTTATTACTTCAACATACGTTCACATAGAGCTACCATTCAAACTTTAAAACGAAGACAAGACATTCAACTATTCAACTTGTATTTATCTTTTCAATATCTATTATACTTTTTCTTCAGTTCCAGTTTAAGTTTCATGATGTTTTTTCAGCCGTTTCAGAGTTTATAATGGGTGTGTATGGGACGGAATGTTGGGGCTAGAGTGAGACAGCTCAACTGCTAGAGTGAGAGGAGCAAAAAAATTTATCTTAAAATCTTTTTTAAAACTGCTGCTGTGTCCACAGCGTTTGCTCTACAGGTATGATTTTACCCTCAAAACGTAGCCATGGCTGTCCTCTTTCATCCAATGTGTTTACTATTGTCCTAGGTGTTACGGTTCTTTCATAAATGTCACCAATGCACAGCCTCCTCCTTCCAACTCTTCCATAGACTCTAATGTTAAAATGGCTCAGAAGGTTCGTTTGAAAATCAGAAGAGCATGGTGTCTTTCCACTGTCACCACGTCCATATAATAAACTCCACAGGCATGAAAACTGAGAATTAGGTAGACTAGACATTGCTGTCACTCACGGTGAAAGAATTTTGTCAATACGACTTTTACTTTTCATTTGGGAACGATTTGTTTCGGCCTGACTTTTCTGTTCATTTTAAGCAGCAAAAGTGAGGCGCATGTCTGTGTACGTGTGTATGGAGCCATTGGGTGCGGTCACTATAGCAACCAGGCTCACACCTGCCTGCTTAACGAGCTCTGCCTGCCACTGTACCAAGATTCATCTTAAGCACTTCTCTTTCAACTGCTGCTGTGTCCACAGTGTTACAGCCATCATTTTACCCTCAAATTGTCGCCATTATTGTTCTCTTTCCAACACCGTATCTTTCAAAGCTCAGGCATTTAAACTTTTTAAACTGTGTGGATCAAAGTGGAGGGATCACATTTGAGTCATTCAGTGATTCAAAGAATATGACCTTTTAATATTCATTCAGATGTTTTCTGACTCTAAATGTTCTTTTCTCATTTCTTAGGGTTTTCTAATTTACATTTAAAACATTTTCAGTTTTTTTCCAACTCCTTCTTCTGTGTAACCTTCAGCTTTTAGCAGTTCAGCACCTTTGTTTTCAGCTTTAATTCGTTTTGTTTTTTTGTTTTTTTTAATCTCATTCAATATTTTTAACTCAAAATTCAGCAATTAATTCATTTCAGTGCATACATTCAGATTCAAGCATTCACACTGCAGTTTCTTCAGAAAATGCACTTTCTAGTTATTATTAGTGTGAATGCTTGAAAAGCATTCACAGTATTGTTATTCTAATCTTTATTAGTGTGAATGCTTGAAAAGCATTCACAGTATTGTTCTTCTAATCTTTATTATTATTATATTTTATCTATTCCGTACGTTTTTTGTACTCCTACTCCTTCAAAACCGTTCAACTTAGAAAAACCATTCAAACACCATTAGATTCCTATTCTTTTGGACATGACTGCTTCTACTTTTCTCATTTTTAACATTTATATTTTTAATTTTATTCAACTTTATTCAACAAAAATTTCCCATGTATTTCAATGGGGAGACCCTTCAAATTCTCATTCAATTTACTCATTTTTAAACTCTTACTACTTCCACATACATTGACATAGAGCCACCATTCAAACTTTAAAACGAAGACAAGACATTCAACTATTCAACTTGTATTTATCTTTTCAATATCTATTATACTTTTTCTTCAGTTCCAGTTTAAGTTTCATGATGTTTTTTCACCCGTTTCAGAGTTTATAATGGGTGTGTATGGGACGGAATGTTGGGGCTAGAGTGAGACAGCTCAACTGCTAGAGTGAGAGGAGCAAAAAAATTAATCTTAAAATCTTTTTTAAAACTGCTGCTGTGTCCGCAGCGTTTGCTCTACAGGTATGATTTTACCCTCAAAACGTAGCCATCGCTGTCCTCTTTCATCCAATGTGTTTACTATTGTACTAGGTGTTATGGTTCTTTCATAAATGTCACCAATGCACAGCCTCCTCCCTCCAACTCTTCCATAGACTCTAATGTTAAAATGGCTCAGAAGGTTCGTTTGAAAATCAGAAGAGCATGGTGTCTTTACACTGTCACCACGTCCATATAATAAGCTCCACAGGCATGAAAACTGAGAATTCGGAAGACTGGACATTGCTGCCGCTCACGGTGAAAGAATTTTGTCAATACGACCTATACTTTTCATTTGGGAACGATTTGTTTCGGCCTGACTTTTCTGTTCATTTTAAGGAGCAAAAGTGAGGCGCATGTCTGTGTACGTGTGTATGGAGCCATTGGGTGCAGTCACTATAGCAACCAGGCTCACACCTGCCTGCTTAACGAGCTCTGCCTGCCACTGTACCAAGATTCATCTTAAACACTTCTCTTTCAACTGCTGCTGTGTCCAGTGTTACAGCCATCATTTTACCCTCCAAATGTCGCCATTATTGTTCTCTTTCCAAGACAGTGTCTTTCAAAGCTCAGGCATTTAAACTTTTTAAACTGTGTGGATCAAAGTGGAGGGATCACATTTTCTTCATTCAGTGATTCAAAGAATATGACCTTTTAATATTCATTCAGATGTTTTTTGACTCTAAATGTTCTTTTCTCATTTCTTAGGGTTTTCTAATTTACATTTAAAACATTTTCAGCTTTTTTCCAACTTCTTCTTCTGTGTAACCTTCAGCTTTTAGCAGTTCAGCACCTTTGTTTTCAGGTTAAATTCGGGGTTTTTTTAATTTTTTTTTTTATTTCATTCAATATTTTTAACTCAAAATTCAGCAATTAATTCATTTCAGTGCATACATTCAGATTCAAGCATTCACACTGCAGTTTCTTCAGAAAATGCACTTTCTAGTTATTATATTTTATTCTGTATTCCGTACGTTTTTTGTAATCCTATAACTTCAAAACCGTTCAACTTAGAAAAACCATTCAAACACCGTTAGATTCCTATTCTTTTGAACAACACTGCTTCTATTTTTCATATTTTTAACATTTATATTTTTAATTTTATTCAACTTTATTCAACAAAAATTTATAATGTATTTCAATGGGGAGACCCTTCAAATCCTCATTCAACTTACTCATTTTTAAACTCTTACTACTTCCACATACATTGACATAGAGCCACCATTCAAACTTTAAAACGAAGACAAGACATTCAACTATTCAACTTGTATTTATCTTTTCAATATCTATTATACTTTTTCTTCAGTTCCAGTTTAAGTTTCATGATGTTTTTTCACCCGTTTCAGAGTTTATAATGGGTGTGTATGGGACGGAATGTTGGGGCTAGAGTGAGACAGCTCAACTGCTAGAGTGAGAGGAGCAAAAAAATTAATCTTAAAATCTGTTTTAAAACTGCTGCTGTGTCCGCAGCGTTTGCTCTACAGGTATGATTTTACCCTCAAAACGTAGCCATGGCTGTCCTCTTTCATCCAATGTGTTTACTATTGTACTAGGTGTTATGGTTCTTTCATAAATGTCACCAATGCACAGCCTCCTCCCTCCAACTCTTCCATAGACTCTAATGTTAAAATGGCTCAGAAGGTTCGTTTGAAAATCAGAAGAGCATGGTGTCTTTACACTGTCACCACGTCCATATAATAAACTCCACAGGCATGAAAACTGAGAATTAGGTAGACTAGACATGGCTGTCGCTCACGGTGAAAGAATGTTGTCAATACGACATGTACTTTTCATTTGGGAAGAATTTGTTTGGGCCTGACTTTTCTGTTCATTTTAAGCAGCAAAAGTGAGGTGCATGTCTGTGTACGTGTGTATGGAGCCCTTGGGTGCAGTCACTATAGCAACCAGGCTCACACCTGCCTGCTTAACGAGCTCTGCCTGCCACTGTACCAAGATTCATCTTAAGCACTTCTCTTTCAACTGCTGCTGTGTCCACAGTGTTACAGCCATCATTTTACCCTCAAATTGTCGCCATTATTGTTCTCTTTCCAACACCGTGTCTTTCAAAGCTCAGGCATTTAAACTTTTTAAACTGTGTGGATCAAAGTGGAGGGATCACATTTGAGTCATTCAGTGATTCAAAGAATATGACCTTTTGATATTCATTCAGATGTTTTCTGACTCTAAATGTTCTTTTCTCATTTCTTAGGGTTTTCTAATTTACATTTAAAACATTTTCAGTTTTTTTCCAACTCCTTCTTCTGTGTAACCTTCAGCTTTTAGCAGTTCAGCACTTTTGTTTTCAGGTTAAATTTGGTTTTTTTTTTTTGGTTTTTTTTTTATTTCATTCAATATTTTTAACTCAAAATTCAGCAATTAATTCATTTCAGTGCATACATTCAGATTCAAGCATTCACACTGCAGTTTCTTCAGAAAATGCACTTTCTAGTTATCATTAGTGTGAATGCTTGAAAAGCATTCACAGTATTGTTCTTCTAATCTTTATTATTATATTTTATCTATTCCGTACGTTTTTTGAAAGCCTACTCCTTCAAAACCGTTCAACTTAGAAAAACCATTCAAACACCATTAGATTCCTATTATTTTGGACATGATTGCTTGTATTTTTCTCATTTTTAACATTTATATTTTTAATTTTATTCAACTTTATTCAACAAAAATTTCCCATGTATTTCAATGGGGAGACCCTTCAAATTCTCATTCAACTTACTCATTTTTAAACTCTTACTACTTCCACATACATTGACATAGAGCCACCATTCAAACTTTAAAACGAAGACAAGACATTCAACTATTCAACTTGTATTTATCTTTTCAATATCTATTATACTTTTTCTTCAGTTCCAGTTTAAGTTTCATGATGTTTTTTCACCCGTTTCAGAGTTTATAATGGGTGTGTATGGGACGGAATGTTGGGGCTAGAGTGAGGCAGCTCAACTGCTAGAGTGAGAGGAGCAAAAAAATTAATCTTAAAATCTTTTTTAAAACTGCTGCTGTGTCCGCAGCGTTTGCTCTACAGGTATGATTTTACCCTCAAAACGTAGCCATGGCTGTCCTCTTTCATCCAATGTGTTTACTATTGTACTAGGTGTTATGGTTCTTTCATACATGTCACCAATGCACAGCCTCCTCCCTCCAACTCTTCCATAGACTCTAATGTTAAAATGGCTCAGAAGGTTCGTTTGAAAATCAGAAGAGCATGGTGTCTTTCCACTGTCACCACGTCCATATAATAAGCTCCACAGGCATGAAAACTGAGAATTTGGTAGACTAGACATTGCTGTCGCTCACAGTGAAAGAATTTTGTCAATACGACTTTTACTTTTCATTTGGGAACGATTTGTTTCGGCCTGACTTTTCTGTTCATTTTAAGCAGCAAAAGTGAGGTGCATGTCTGTGTACGTGTGTATGGAGCCATTGGGTGCGGTCACTATAGCAACCAGGCTCACACCTGCCTGCTTAACGAGCTCTCTCTGCCACTCTGCCAAAATTCATCTTAAACACTTCTCTTTCAACTGCTGCTGTGTCCACAGTGTTAAAGCCATCATTTTACCCTCAAAACGTCGCCATCGTTGTTCTTTTTCCAACATCTTGTCTTTCAAAGCTCAGAGATGTAAACTTTTTAAACTGTGTGGGTCCAAGTGGAGGGATCACATTTTAGTCATTCAGTGATTCAAAGAATATGACCTTTTAATATTCTTTCAGATGTTTTCTGACTCTAAATGTTCTTTTCTCATTTCTTAGGTTTTTCTAATTTACAATTAAAACATTTTCAGCTTTTTTCCAACTTCTTCTTCTGTGTAACCTTCAGCTTTTAGCAGTTCAGCACTTTTGTTTTTAGGTTAAATTCGGGGTTTTTTTTTATCTCATTCAAGATTTTTAACTTAAATTCAGTAACTAATTCATTTCAGTGCATACATTCAGATTCAAGCATTCACACTGCAGTTTCTTCAGAAAATGCACTTTCTAGTTATTATATTTTATTCTGTATTCCGTACGTTTTTTGTAATCCTACTCCTTCAAAACCGTTCAACTTAGAAAAACCATTCAAACACCGTTAGATTCCTATTCTTTTGGACAACACTGCTTCTATTTTTCATATTTTTAACATTTATATTTTTAATTTTATTCAACTTTATTCAACAAAAATTTATAATGTATTTCAATGGGGAGACCCTTCAAATCCTCATTCAACTTACTCATTTTTAAACTCTTACTACTTCCACATACATTGACATAGAGCCACCATTCAAACTTTAAAACGAAGACAAGACATTCAACTATTCAACTTGTATTTATCTTTTCAATATCTATTATACTTTTTCTTCAGTTCCAGTTTAAGTTTCATGATGTTTTTTCACCCGTTTCAGAGTTTATAATGGGTGTGTATGGGACGGAATGTTGGGGCTAGAGTGAGGCAGCTCAACTGCTAGAGTGAGAGGAGCAAAAAAATTAATCTTAAAATCTTTTTTAAAACTGCTGCTGTGTCTGCAGCGTTTGCTCTACAGGTATGATTTTACCCTCAAAACGTAGCCATGGCTGTCCTCTTTCATCCAATGTGTTTACTATTGTCCTAGGTGTTATGGTTCTTTCATAAATGTCACCAATGCACAGCCTCCTCCCTCCAACTCTTCCATAGACTCTAATGTTAAAATGGCTCAGAAGGTTCGTTTGAAAATCAGAAGAGCATGGTGTCTTTCCACTGTCACCACGTCCATATAATAAACTCCACAGGCATGAAAACTGAGAATTCAGTAGACTAGAAGCTGCTGTCGCTCACGGTGAAAGAATTTTGTCAATACGACTTTTACTTTTCATTTGGGAACGATTTGTTTCGGCCTGACTTTTCTGTTCATTTTAAGCAGCAAAAGTGAGGCGCATGTCTGTGTACGTGTGTATGGAGCCATTGGGTGCGGTCACTATAGCAACCAGGCTCACACCTGCCTGCTTAACGAGCTCTGCCTGCCACTGTACCAAGATTCATCTTAAGCACTTCTCTTTCAACTGCTGCTGTGTCCACAGTGTTACAGCCATCATTTTACCCTCAAATTGTCGCCATTATTGTTCTCTTTCCAACACTGTATCTTTCAAAGCTCAGGCATTTAAACTTTTTAAACTGTGTGGATCAAAGTGGAGGGATCACATTTGAGTCATTCAGTGATTCAAAGAATATGACCTTTTAATATTCATTCAGATGTTTTCTGACTCTAAATGTTCTTTTCTCATTTCTTAGGGTTTTCTAATTTACATTTAAAACATTTTCAGTTTTTTTCCAACTCCTTCTTCTGTGTAACCTTCAGCTTTTAGCAGTTCAGCACCTTTGTTTTCAGGTTAAATTCGTTTTTTTTTTGTTTT
Source organism: Aulonocara stuartgranti (assembly GCF_965226115.1). Taxonomy (NCBI): domain Eukaryota; kingdom Metazoa; phylum Chordata; class Actinopteri; order Cichliformes; family Cichlidae; genus Aulonocara; species Aulonocara stuartgranti. Next base: position 37,201,639 of record NC_138944.1, read on the forward strand.
TTTTTAATCTCATTCAATATTTTTAACTCAAAATTCAGCAATTAATTCATTTCAGTGCATACATTCAGATTCAAGCATTCACACTGCAGTTTCTTCAGAAAATGCACTTTCTAGTTATTATTAGTGTGAATGCTTGAAAAGCATTCACAGTATTGTTCTTCTAATCTTTATTATTATATTTTATTCTGTATTCCGTACGTTTTTTGAAAGCCTACTCCTTCAAAACCGTTCAACTTAGAAAAACCATTCAAACACCGTTAGATTCCTATTATTTTGGACAACATTGCTTCTATTTTTCTCATTTTTAACATTTATATTTTTAATTTTATTCAACTTTTTTCAACAAAAATTTCCCATGTATTTCAATGGGGAGACCCTTCAAATTCTCATTCAACTTACTCATTTTTAAACTCTTACTACTTCAACATACGTTGACATAGAGCCACCATTCAAACTTTAAAACGAAGACAAGACATTCAACTATTCAACTTGTATTTATCTTTTCAATATCTATTATACTTTTTCTTCAGTTCCAGTTTAAGTTTCATGATGTTTTTTCACCCGTTTCAGAGTTTATAATGGGTGTGTATGGGACGGAATGTTGGGGCTAGAGTGAGGCAGCTCAACTGCTAGAGTGAGAGGAGCAAAAAAATTAATCTTAAAATATTTTTTAAAACTGCTGCTGTGTCCGCAGCGTTTGCTCTACAGGTATGATTTTACCCTCAAAACGTAGCCATCGTTGTCCTCTTTCATCCAATGTGTTTACTATTGTCCTAGGTGTTATGGTTCTTTCATAAATGTCACCAATGCACAGCCTCCTCCCTCCAACTCTTCCATAGACTCTAATGTTAAAATGGCTCAGAAGGTTCGTTTGAAAATCAGAAGAGCATGGTGTCTTTCCACTGTCACCACGTCCATATAATAAACTCCACAGGCATGAAAACTGAGAATTCAGTAGACTAGAAGCTGCTGTCGCTCACGGTGAAAGAATTTTGTCAATACGACTTTTACTTTTCATTTGGGAACGATTTGTTTCGGCCTGACTTTTCTGTTCATTTTAAGCAGCAAAAGTGAGGCGCATGTCTGTGTACGTGTGTATGGAGCCATTGGGTGCGGTCACTATAGCAACCAGGCTCACACCTGCCTGCTTAACGAGCTCTGCCTGCCACTGTACCAAGATTCATCTTAAGCACTTCTCTTTCAACTGCTGCTGTGTCCACAGTGTTACAGCCATCATTTTACCCTCAAATTGTCGCCATTATTGTTCTCTTTCCAACACCGTATCTTTCAAAGCTCAGGCATTTAAACTTTTTAAACTGTGTGGATCAAAGTGGAGGGATCACATTTGAGTCATTCAGTGATTCAAAGAATATGACCTTTTAATATTCATTCAGATGTTTTCTGACTCTAAATGTTCTTTTCTCATTTCTTAGGGTTTTCTAATTTACATTTAAAACATTTTCAGTTTTTTTCCAACTCCTTCTTCTGTGTAACCTTCAGCTTTTAGCAGTTCAGCACCTTTGTTTTCAGGTTAAATTCGTTTTTTTTTTTGTTTTTTTTTTAATCTCATTCAATATTTTTAACTCAAAATTCAGCAATTAATTCATTTCAGTGCATACATTCAGATTCAAGCATTCACACTGCAGTTTCTTCAGAAAATGCACTTTCTAGTTCTATTTTATTCTTCCGTACGTTTTTTGAAAGCCTACTCCTTCAAAACCGTTCAACTTAGAAAAACCATTCAAACATCGTTAGATTCCTATTATTTTGGACATGACTGCTTCTATTTTTCTCATTTTTAACATTTATATTTTTAATTTTATTCAACTTTATTCAACAAAAATTTCCCATGTATTTCAATGGGGAGACCCTTCAAATTCTCATTCAACTTACTCATTTTTAAACTCTTACTACTTCCACATACATTGACATAGAGCCACCATTCAAACTTTAAAACGAAGACAAGACATTCAACTATTCAACTTGTATTTATCTTTTCAATATCTATTATACTTTTTCTTCAGTTCCAGTTTAAGTTTCATGATGTTTTTTCACCCGTTTCAAAATTTATAATGGGTGTGTATGGGACGGAATGTTGGGGCTAGAGTGAGACAGCTCAACTGCTAGAGTGAGAGGAGCAAAAAAATTAATCTTAAAATCTTTTTTAAAACTGCTGCTGTGTCCGCAGCGTTTGCTCTACAGGTATGATTTTACCCTCAAAACGTAGCCATGGCTGTCCTCTTTCATTCAATGTGTTTACTATTGTACTAGGTGTTATGGTTCTTTCATAAATGTCACCAATGCACAGCCTCCTCCCTCCAACTCTTCCATAGACTCTAATGTTAAAATGGCTCAGAAGGTTCGTTTGAAAATCAGAAGAGCATGGTGTCTTTCCACTGTCACCACGTCCATATAATAAACTCCACAGACATGAAAACTGAGAATTTGGTAGACTAGACATTGCTGTCGCTCACAGTGAAAGAATTTTGTCAATACGACTTTTACTTTTCATTTGGGAACGATTTGTTTGGGCCTGACTTTTCTGTTCATTTTAAGCAGCAAAAGTGAGGCGCATGTCTGTGTACGTGTGTATGGAGCCATTGGGTGCGGTCACTATAGCAACCAGGCTCACACCTGCCTGCTTAACGAGCTCTGCCTGCCACTGTACCAAGATTCATCTTAAACACTTCTCTTTCAACTGCTGCTGTGTCCACAGTGTTACAGCCATCATTTTACCCTCAAAACGTCGCCATTATTGTTCTCTTTCCAACACAGTTTCTTTCAAAGCTCAGGCATTTAAACTTTTTAAACTGTGTGGATCAAAGTGGAGGGATCACATTTGAGTCATTCAGTGATTCAAAGAATATGACCTTTTAATATTCATTCAGATGTTTTCTGACTCTAAATGTTCTTTTCTCATTTCTTAGGTTTTTCTAATTTACAATTAAAACATTTTCAGCTTTTTTCCAACTTCTTCTTCTGTGTAACCTTCAGCTTTTAGCAGTTCAGCACCTTTGTTTTCAGGTTAAATTTGGTTTCTTTTGTTGTTTTTTTTAAAATTTCATTTAATATTTTAAACTCAAAATTCAGCAATTAATTCATTTCAGTGCATACATTCAGATTCAAGCATTCACACTGCAGTTTCTTCAGAAAATGCACTTTCTAGTTATATTTTATTTTTCCGTACGTTTTTTGAAAGCCTACTCCTTCAAAACCGTTCAACTTAGAAAAACCATTCAAACATCGTTAGATTCCTATTATTTTGGACATGACTGCTTCTAATTTTCTCATTTTTAACATTTATATTTTTAATTTTATTCAACTTTATTCAACAAAAATTTATAATGTATTTCAATGGGGAGACCCTTCAAATCCTCATTCAACTTACTCATTTTTAAACTCTTACTACTTCCACATACATTGACATAGAGCCACCATTCAAACTTTAAAACGAAGACAAGACATTCAACTATTCAACTTGTATTTATCTTTTCAATATCTATTATACTTTGTCTTCAGTTCCAGTTTAAGTTTCATGATGTTTTTTCCACCCGTTTCAGAGTTTATAATGGGTGTGTATGGGACGGAATGTTGGGGCTAGAGTGAGACAGCTCAACTGCTAGAGTGAGAGGAGCAAAAAAATTAATCTTAAAATATTTTTTAAAACTGCTGCTGTGTCCGCAGCGTTTGCTCTACAGGTATGATTTTACCATCAAAACGTAGCCATGGCTGTCCTCTTTCATCCAATGTGTTTACTATTGTCCTAGGTGTTATGGTTCTTTCATAAATGTCACCAATGCACAGCCTCCTCCCTCCAACTCTTCCATAGACTCCAATGTTAAAATGTCTCAGAAGGTTCGTTTGAAAATCAGAAGAGCATGGTGTCTTTCCACTGTCACCACGTCCATATAATAAACTCCACAGGCATGAAAACTGAGAATTCAGTAGACTAGAAGCTGCTGTCACTCACGGTGAAAGAATTTTGTCAATACGACTTTTACTTTTCATTTGGGAACGATTTGTTTCGGCCTGACTTTTCTGTTCATTTTAAGCAGCAAAAGTGAGGTGCATGTCTGTGTACGTGTGTATGGAGCCATTGGGTGCGGTCACTATAGCAACCAGGCTCACACCTGCCTGCTTAACGAGCTCTGCCTGCCACTGTACCAAGATTCATCTTAAGCACTTCTCTTTCAACTGCTGCTGTGTCCACAGTGTTACAGCCATCATTTTACCCTCAAAACGTCGCCATCGTTGTTCTCTTTCCAACACAGTGTCTTTCAAAGCTCAGAAATGTCAACTTTTTAAACGGTGTGGATCAAAGTGGAGGGATCACATTTGAGTCATTCAGTGATTCAAAGAATATGACCTTTTAATATTCTTTCAGATGTTTTCTGACTCTAAATGTTCTTTTCTCATTTCTTAGGTTTTTCTAATTTACAATTAAAACATTTTCAGCTTTTTTCCAACTTCTTCTTCTGTGTAACCTTCAGCTTTTAGCAGTTCAGCACTTTTGTTTTCAGGTTAAATTCGGGTTTTTTTTTTTATCTCATTCAAAATTTTTAACTTAAATTCAGTAATTATTTCATTTCAATGCATACATTCAGATTCAAGCATTCACACTGCAGTTTCTTCAGAAAATGCACTTTCTAGTTATATTTTATTTTTCCGTACGTTTTTTGTAATCCTATAACTTCAAAACCGTTCAACTTAGAAAAACCATTCAAACACCGTTAGATTCCTATTCTTTTGAACAACACTGCTTCTATTTTTCATATTTTTAACATTTATATTTTTAATTTTATTCAACTTTTTTCAACAAAAATTTATAATGTATTTCAATGGGGAGACCCTTCAAATCCTCATTCAACTTACTCATTTTTAAACTCTTACTACTTCCACATACATTGACATAGAGCCACCATTCAAACTTTAAAACGAAGACAAGACATTCAACTATTCAACTTGTATTTATCTTTTCAATATCTATTATACTTTTTCTTCAGTTCCAGTTTAAGTTTCATGATGTTTTTTCACCCGTTTCAGAGTTTATAATGGGTGTGTATGGGACGGAATGTTGGGGCTAGAGTGAGACAGCTCAACTGCTAGAGTGAGAGGAGCAAAAAAATTAATCTTAAAATCTTTTTTAAAACTGCTGCTGTGTCCACAGCGTTTGCTCTACAGGTATGATTTTACCCTCAAAACGTAGCCATGGCTGTCCTCTTTCATCCAATGTGTTTACTATTGTACTAGGTGTTATGGTTCTTTCATAAATGTCACCAATGCACAGCCTCCTCCCTCCAACTCTTCCATAGACTCTAATGTTAAAATGGCTCAGAAGGTTGGTTTGAAAATCAGAAGAGCATGGTGTCTTTCCACTGTCACCACGTCCATATAATAAACTCCACAGGCATGAAAACTGAGAATTAGGTAGACTAGACATGGCTGTCGCTCACGGTGAAAGAATTTTGTCAATACGACATGTACTTTTCATTTGGGAAGAATTTGTTTGGGCCTGACTTTTCTGTTCATTTTAAGCAGCAAAAGTGAGGTGCATGTCTGTGTACGTGTGTATGGAGCCATTGGGTGCAGTCACTATAGCAACCAGGCTCACACCTGCCTGCTTAACGAGCTCTGCCTGCCACTGTGCCAAGATTCATCTTAAGCACTTCTCTTTCAACTGCTGCTGTGTCCACAGTGTTACAGCCATCATTTTACCCTCAAATTGTCGCCATTATTGTTCTCTTTCCAACACCGTGTCTTTCAAAGCTCAGGCATTTAAACTTTTTAAACTGTGTGGATCAAAGTGGAGGGATCACATTTGAGTCATTCAGTGATTCAAAGAATATGACCTTTTGATATTCATTCAGATGTTTTCTGACTCTAAATGTTCTTTTCTCATTTCTTAGGGTTTTCTAATTGACATTTAAAACATTTTCAGTTTTTTTTCCAACTCCTTCTTCTGTGTAACCTTCAGCTTTTAGCAGTTCAGCACCTTTGTTTTCAGGTTAAATTCGGGTTTTTTTTGTTTTTTTTTAATCTCATTCAATATTTTTAACTCAAAATTCAGCAATTAATTCATTTCAGTGCATACATTCAGATTCAAGCATTCACACTGCAGTTTCTTCAGAAAATGCACTTTCTAGTTAGTGTGAATGCTTGAAAAGCATTCACAGTATTGTTATTCTAATCTTTATTATTAGTGTGAATGCTTGAAAAGCATTCACAGTATTGTTCTTCTAATCTTTATTATTATTATTATTATTATTATTATTATATTTTATTCTGTATTCCGTACGTTTTTTGTAATCCTACTCCTTCAAAACCGTTCAACTTAGAAAAACCATTCCAACACCGTTAGATTCCTATTCTTTTGGACAACACTGCTTCCATTTTTCATATTTTTAACATTTATATTTTTAATTTTATTCAACTTTATTCAACAAAAATTTATAATGTATTTCAATGGGGAGACCCTTCAAATCCTCATTCAACTTACTCATTTTTAAACTCTTACTACTTCCACATACATTGACATAGAGCCACCATTCAAACTTTAAAACGAAGACAAGACATTCAACTATTCAACTTGCATTTATCTTTTCAATATCTATTATGCTTTGTCTTCAGTTCCAGTTTAAGTTTCATGATGTTTTTTCACCCGTTTCAGAGTTTATAATGGGTGTGTATGGGACGGAATGTTGGGGCTAGAGTGAGGCAGCTCAACTGCTAGAGTGAGAGGAGCAAAAAAATTAATCTTAAAATCTTTTTTAAAACTGCTGCTGTGTCCACAGCGTTTGCTCTACAGGTATGATTTTACCCTCAAAACGTAGCCATGGCTGTCCTCTTTCATCCAATGTGTTTACTATTGTACTAGGTGTTATGGTTCTTTCATAAATGTCACCAATGCACAGCCTCCTCCCTCCAACTCTTCCATAGACTCTAATGTTAAAATGGCTCAGAAGGTTCGTTTGAAAATCAGAAGAGCATGGTGTCTTTCCACTGTCACCACGTCCATATAATAAACTCCACAGACATGAAAACTGAGAATTCAGTAGACTAGACATTGCTGTCGCTCACAGTGAAAGAATTTTGTCAATACGACTTTTACTTTTCATTTGGGAACGATTTGTTTCGGCGTGACTTTTCTGTTCATTTTAAGCAGCAAAAGTGAGGTGCATGTCTGTGTGCGTGTGTATGGAGCCATTGGGTGCAGTCACTATAGCAACCAGGCTCACACCTGCCTGCTTAACGAGCTCTCTCTGCCACTCTGCCAAGATTCATCTTAAACACTTCTCTTTCAACTGCTGCTGTGTCCACAGTGTTAAAGCCATCATTTTACCCTCAAAACGTCGCCATCGTTGTTCTTTTTCCAACATCTTGTCTTTCAAAGCTCAGAGATGTAAACTTTTTAAACTGTGTGGGTCCAAGTGGAGGGATCACATTTTAGTCATTCAGTGATTCAAAGAATATGACCTTTTAATATTCTTTCAGATGTTTTCTGACTCTAAATGTTCTTTTCTCATTTCTTAGGTTTTTCTAATTTACAATTAAAACATTTTCAGCTTTTTTCCAACTTCTTCTTCTGTGTAACCTTCAGCTTTTAGCAGTTCAGCACTTTTGTTTTCAGGTTAAATTCGGGGTTTTCTTTTTTTATCTCATTCAAGATTTTTAACTTAAATTCAGTAATTAATTCATTTCAGTGCATACATTCAGATTCAAGCATTCACACTGCAGTTTCTTCAGAAAATGCACTTTCTAGTTATTATTATTATTATATATTCCGTACGTTTTTTGGCATCTCACTCCTTCAAAACCGTTCAACTTAGAAAAACCATTCAAACACCGTTAGATTCCTATTCTTTTGGACAACACTGCTTCTATGTTTCATATTTTTAACATTTATATTTTTAATTTTATTCAACTTTATTCAACAAAAATTTATAATGTATTTCAATGGGGAGACCCTTCAAATCCTCATTCAACTTACTCATTTTTAAACTCTTACTACTTCCACATACATTGACATAGAGCCACCATTCAAACTTTAAAACGAAGACAAGACATTCAACTATTCAACTTGTATTTATCTTTTCAATATCTATTATACTTTTTCTTCAGTTCCAGTTTAAGTTTCATGATGTTTTTTCACCCGTTTCAGAGTTTATAATGGGTGTGTATGGGACGGAATGTTGGGGCTAGAGTGAGGCAGCTCAACTGCTAGAGTGAGAGGAGCAAAAAAATTAATCTTAAAATCTTTTTTAAAACTGCTGCTGTGTCCGCAGCGTTTGCTCTACAGGTATGATTTTACCCTCAAAACGTAGCCATGGCTGTCCTCTTTCATCCAATGTGTTTACTATTGTCCTAGGTGTTATGGTTCTTTCATAAATGTCACCAATGCACAGCCTCCTCCCTCCAACTCTTCCATAGACTCTAATGTTAAATTGGCTCAGAAGGTTGGTTTGAAAATCAGAAGAGCATGGTGTTTTTACACTGTCACCACGTCCATATAATAAACTCCACAGGCATGAAAACTGAGAATTAGGTAGACTAGACATTGCTGCCGCTCACGGTGAAAGAATTTCGTCAATACGACCTATACTTTTCATTTGGGAGCGATTTGTTTCGGCCTGACTTTTCTGTTCATTTTAAGCAGCAAAAGTGAGGCGCATGTCTGTGTACGTGTGTATGGAGCCATTGGGTGCAGTCACTATAGCAACCAGGCTCACACCTGCCTGCTTAACGAGCTCTGCCTGCCACTGTACCAAGATTCATCTTTAGCACTTCTCTTTCAACTGCTGCTGTGTCCACAGTGTTACAGCCATCATTTTACCCTCAAATTGTCGCCATTATTGCTCTCTTTCCAACACAGTGTCTTTCAAAGCTCAGGCATTTAAACTTTTTAAACTGTGTGGATCAAAGTGGAGGGATCACATTTGAGTCATTCAGTGATTCAAAGAATATGACCTTTTAATATTCATTCAGATGTTTTCTGACTCTAAATGTTCTTTTCTCATTTCTTAGGGTTTTCTGATTTACATTTAAAACATTTTCAGTTTTTTTCCAACTCCTGTGTAACCTTCAGCTTTTAGCAGTTCAGCACCTTTGTTTTCAGGTTAAATTCGTTTTTTTTTTGTTTTTTTTTAATCTCATTCAATATTTTTAACTCAAAATTCAGCAATTAATTCATTTCAGTGCATACATTCAGATTCAAGCATTCACACTGCAGTTTCTTCAGAAAATGCACTTTCTAGTTGTGTGGATGCTTTAAGCATCCACACTATTGAGTTCCTGTTTCTCTTTATTCTTTATTGTGTGGATGCTTTAAGCATCCACACTATTGAGTTCCTGTTTCTCTTTATTCTTTATTATTATTATTCTAGTTGCTTCCGTACACTTTTTGGCACTTAACTACTTCCACAATTTTCAGCCGATTTTCACCGTTCAAATTTTAAACTATTCTGCTATTTCTGCTAATTTACGCTACGATTTTTGCTATTTTTAACTATTATACTTTTTAAAATATTCCACTTTTTTCCTTTAATTTGTCCCATTGAAATGAATGGGAAACTTCTGCAATTCTGCTAAAATTTGCTTGTTTTTGAAACTTAACTACTTCCTCATATTTTCACCTAGAACAACCATTCAAACTTTAAAATGTTCACAAATTATTGGGCTATTCAGGTATGATTCAGCTTTTTCAAATCTTTTACTGTTTTACTTTTATGCCTCTTAAAGTTTTGAGTTGCAAAATTGTGATTTTTCACAAAATACATGTGTTGTTATGGTTGCTATGCTCTTGGCTTCCAGTGTGCCACTGAAGGTTTTGCAATTTTCACTTCATGTCCGAACAACTTCCTGCTACTTGCTCAATTTTCACTCAACTTCCACAAATTATACATCAAAACGTAGGTATTTTTGCTGGCTTTCAGAAAATGTCACCATCATTGTCGTGGGATTTATAGAATTTTTGCAAATCTCCTCAGACTAACACAAGGTCAGAAAACTCTCCATATAAAGTGAATGGAGAGCTTGTTCAAAATCACCGCTGGATTTCTGTAATGAGAGGCATATTCGAATCGTCATATCTCCTTAACGAAGCAAAGTTAAGACATGAGGCTTGTCCCCGAATATCTTCAGACACCCCTGACGCTCACAATTCAAGAATTTCTTTCTCACCTATTACCGTTCTGAAATGAGTTGGACTTGTTTGAGGGTAGGAAATTCGTCCTTCGCTCAGATTTCTTCAGATTTCAAACTGTGGAAATGAACCACTTTTTTCTCTCGTCATAACTTTTTGTTGGATTTCCACAGAGACCTGAAAATTTCCATGATTGTTCACCAAAGCCTGCTGTCTCTTACGGTGAAAGAATGATATCGATACTCCAAATAGATTTCAAGTCACAAAGCGTTGTTTGAGGGCAAGTCAAGGCAGTTTTTGCTTCGCTCTACTCAGTTATGGTGCATTACAAGTCAAATATCTTTAATAATTCATATTTTAATGATAAATTGTAAACACTGGAAGATTCCCCCATCTCTTCTGAACAAAACGGTGTAAGAATGACCGCTCTAGCCCCTACGGTTTGGAAATTATGGTCATTTGTTTGAGGGGAGTCCTCACTATGAGAAATAGGCTGCAATAATCCTGTGCCTCTCTGTGCTGCGTGTGTAAAAAGAGGCACATGTTTTGGCGGGAAAAAGTACACAGGCTCTCTGATTGGTGGATTCAAATTCAGCAGCTCCCAGGCTGACCTAGAAACGTCCTTCTCTCTCCCTGTGCATTTTTTTGCTGATTTTTTCATTTAACAAGTATATTTGAGGGACCCTCAGCATGTTCAGCATTTTTTCAGCTGTCAATTTTGCTTTTCCAATTTTTCTGTTTAACTTATTACTATTGTGCTAAATAATACTATTTCTGCTATTTTATAAGATTTGTGCCTAATATAGTATTTCTGCTAAATTACAATATTTCTGCTTTTTATACTATTTGTGCTAAAACATAGTATTTCTACTAAATGTAGTATTTATGCTTAATCATACTATTTCTGCTTTTTATGGGATTTGTGCCTAATATAGTATTTCTGCTTTTTATAGGATTTTTGCTCAAACATAGTATTTCTACTAAATGTAGTGTTTATGCTTAATCATCCTATTTCTGCTTTTTATAGGATTTGTGCTTAATATAGTATTTCTGCTAAATTATAGTATTTCTGCTTTTTATAGTATTTGTGCTAAAACATAGTATTTCTACTAAATGTAGTATTTATGCTTAATCATAGTATTTCTATATATTTCTGCCAGGTCCCCAGGCAGCCAATCCTCTGTGAGGACTGAGAAATTCAAATTTTCAAATCAGGGCCTGCACGGCTTCCCAGCCAATCATATATGTGTCCTGAGGCATTCAAATTTGCATATTGGGGCCTTCATGGCTTCTAAGCCAGCCAATCCTATCTGAGGGCTGAGGAATTCAAATCCACAAATCAGGGCCTGCACAGCTTCCCAGCCAGCCAATCATGTATGTGGGCTCCAGGTATTCAAATTTGCATATTGGGGAATTCGTGGCTTCTAAGTCAACAAGTCATCCATGTCATATATCTCTAAAAATTCATATTTTAATGATAAATTGTCAACACTTGAAGATTCCCCCATCTCTTCTGAACAAAACGGTGTAAGAATGACCGCTCTAGCCCCTATGGTTAGGAAATTATGGTCATTTGTTTGAGGGGAATCCTCACTATGTGAAATAAACTGAAAGAAGCAGGTCTATGTCTCTGTGCTGCGTGTGTAAAAAAATGCTCCTGTTTTGGCGGGAAAACGTAAACAGCCTCTCTGATTGGTGGATTCAAATTCAGCAGCTCCCAGGCTTACCTAGAAACTTAGTCCTCACTCCCTGTGTGTGTGTGTGTGTGTGTGTGTGTGTGTGTGTGTGTGTGTGTGTGTGTGTTTAGTGGGAGAGAGAGGACCCTGCCCTTATTTGACAGTGTTGTCGATGAGTGTGGAAGGAGATGAAATGACCTTCCTTGTGGACACTGGGGCTACCTATTCAACACTGAAACAAAAACCAAACAGTGCCACACTTTCCAACCATGTGGTCAGTGTTGTTGGGTTTTCTGGGGTACCAATGACGCTGCCAACAACCAATCCAGCCCTGACGGTGCTGGGAAAACAGACATTGAAGCACAGCTATGTGGTGTCTCCCCATGTGCCTGTGAACTTGATGGGCAGGGATCTGCTCATTAAATTGGGGGCCACCATCATGTGTTCAGCTGATGGACTAACAGTGACACTTCCAGGAGGAAAAGAGTTTCCGTGCCTGGGGACATTTTCAAAGAACCAGTACTTGCTGAAAGAGTGTGAACAAACGACCGCTGACATCTATTGGGGTCGTGTGGTGGAAGAAGGCATACTAAGACAATATCAGTTGTGGAAACCTTGGATTATGGCCTTGGCAGTCTTCTCTCCCCCCAGGGATCCGTTCCATGTCACCCTCTATTATGATAGAAATGATGATGAAATTTACAGGGACCTGTTCCAGTCTGACCTTGAAGGCCAGACTTGGAATGTGTGTTCTCAAAACATCTATGTCGGTCCGGAGGGCGTCGCGGCAGCAGTAAAATTAACCGACGAACAACGGCCTTGGTTCAAAATGGGACCTGATTCAGTGCCCCATATAACATTGGCGGTCCATGAGAGTCATCAGGCGAAGGAGCTGGGGACGATGGTCAAAAGAGCCCTCGAGGAACCTGGCTGGCAAGCTACTCAGATTCCAGACGTTTGGTACTCGCCAAAATGCAAAATTTATCGTATCACTTGTCAATCAGAGGACACAGTGATGTTGGAGCATCAACAAATCTCAAGAATTCATGGGAGAGAAAGAACAGACCATGCGGATGCAGTTGCCGCACTTGCGACTCTTCCTGACACTTTGTGGTCAGCAGGGCCTACGGATGTGGGCCAGGCCACGTGTTCGCCCGTTTTGTTCCAGCTGAAGTCTGAAACGCCAATTTGGAAACCACAGTATAGGCAAAAGAGAGAAGCTGAGGAGGGAATTGCAGAAACCATTGAGGGGCTATTGAAAGTAGGGGTGCTTGAGCCCTCTCAATCCTACTGGAATACTCCTATTTTGCCAGTAGAGAAGCATGGGACAGGAAAGTACAGAATGGCACATGACTTAAGAGCCATCAATGCCATTTTACGTACTGACACGGTGCCAGTCCCAAACCCATACACAGCCTTGACGGCATTAACACCAGACCAGAAGTGGTTTACATGTATTGATTTAGCGAATGCATTTTTCTGTCTCCCATTGCATGAGTCTCTGAGGGACATTTTTTCATTCACATATGGGGGACAACATGTCATTGTAGGATTTAAATTGAACATAGTTAGACTGGTTGACTGGATTAGAGCCTGTGTTTGTGTGTCCCTCTGTGCATTTGTGTTTCAATAAGTTATTACTATTCTGCTAAATCATATTATTTCTGGTACTTTTCGGTACTTGTGCTAAATGCAGTATTTCTGCTAAATCATAGTATTTCTGGTACTTTTCGGTACTTGTGCTAAATACAGTATTTCTGCTTTTCATAGGATTTATGCCTAATATAGTATTTCTGCTAAATTATAGTATTTCTGCTTTTTATAGGATTTGTGCCTAACATAGTATTTCTGCTAAATTATAGTATTTCTGCTTTTTATAGGATTTGTGCCTAACATAGTATTTCTGCTAAATTATAGTATTTCTGCTTTTTATACTATTTGTTCTAAATTATAGTATTTCTGCTTTTTATAGGATTTGTGCTTAATATAGTATTTCTGCTAAATTATAGTTTTTCTTCTTTTTATAGTATTTGTGCTAAAACATAGTATTTCTACTAAATGTAGTATTTATGCTTAATAATAGTATTTCTATATATTTCTGCCAGGTCCCCAGGCAGCCAATCCTCTGTGAGGACTGAGACATTCAAATTTTCAAATCAGGGCCTGCACAGTTTCCCAGCCAATCAAATAAGTGTCCTGAGGCATTCAAATTTGCATATTGGGGCCTTCGTGGCTTCTAAGCCAGCCAATCATATCTGAGGGCTGAGGAATTCAAATCCACAAATCAGGGCCTGCACGGCTTCCCAGCCAGCCAATCACATATGTGGTCTCAGGCATTCAAATTTCCATATTGGGGAATTCGTGGCTTCTAAGTCAACAAGTCATCCATGTCATATATCTCTAAAAATTCATATTTTAATATTAAATTGTCAACACTTGAAGATTCCCCCATCTCTTCTGAACAAAACGGTGTAAGAATGACCGTTCTAGCCCCTACGGTTAGGAAATTACGGTCATTTGTTTGAGGGGAGTCGTCACTATGAGAAATAGACTGCAAAAATCCTGTGTCTCTCTGTGCTGCTGCGTGTGTAAACAGATGCACCTGTTTTGGTGGGGAAAAGTGCACAGCCTCTCTGATTGGTGGATTCAAATTCACCAGCTCCCAGGCTGACCTAGAAACTTACTTCTCTCTCCCTGTGTGTGTGTGTGTGTGTGTGTGTGTGTGTGTTTGTGTGTGTGTGTGACAGAGAGAGAGAGAGAGAGAGAAAGCCTTTTAATGGGATGATCCCATTGTAAGATTCAAATTCAATATATTTAGACTGGTTGACTGAATTGGATCTTGTGTGTGTGTCTCTCTGTGCATGTGTGTTTCCTCATGTGTACATATTTGTAATTGTGTGGCAGTCATAAATTCTTTTGCTGATTTTTGTCATTTAACAAGTATATTTGAGGGACCCTCAGCATGTTCAGCATTTTTTCAGCTGTCCATTTTGCTTTTCCAATTTTTCTGTTTAACTTATTACTATTGTGCTAAATCACACTATTTCTGCTATTTTATAAGATTTGTGCTTAATATACTATTTTTGCTTTTATAGGATTTGTGCTTAATATAGTATTTCTGCTTTTTATAAGATTTGTGCTTAATATAGTATTTCTGCTAAATGTAGTATTTATGCTTAATCATACTATTTCTGCTTTTCATAGGATTTGTGCTTAATATAGTATTTCTGCTAAATTTAGTATTTCTGATTAATTATAGTCTTTCTACTAAATCATAGTACAGTATTTCTGCTTTTTATGGGATTTGTGCTAAAACAAAGTATTTCTACTAAATGTAGTATTTATGCTTAATCATACCATTTCTGCTTTTCATAGGATTTGTGCTTAATATAGTATTTCTGCTAAATTTAGTATTTCTGATTAATTATAGTTTTTCTACTAAATCATAGTACAGTATTTCTGCTTTTTATGGGATTTGTGCTAAAACAAAGTATTTCTACTAAATGTAGTATTTGTGCTTAATCATACCATTTATGCTTTTTATAGGATTTGTGCTTAATATAGTATTTCTGCTAAATTATAGTATTTCTGCCAAATTATAATATTTGTGCTAAAACATAGTCTTAATTTAAAATTACAATATTCATAGTTCATCACAGTGTCTCTGGTAAATCACAATATTTCTGCTCTGTTGTACTATTTTTCTAAATCATAGTGTTTCTGTAATGTTTAAGTATTTTTGGCTAAATATATTCTTTCTGTTATCTTATACTATTTCTCCTAAATTCTTGCATTTTTGAGAAGTTATCATGTTTCTGGTAAGTTACAATATTTCTGCTAAATTCTGCTATGCTATTGTATTTCTGCCAAGTATTATGTTTCCTCTAAGATATTGCAGTTTTGCTAAGTTATTCCATTTTAGCAAACTTCTTTTGCTTCTGCAAAGTTTTTACAATTTCTGCAACTTTTCAGCTTTTTCAGCTACTTTTTGCATACAGCTTCAGCTTTAAGCATCCACACTGCATTTTCGCAGGAAATGCAAATTTTTCTAGTTATTATTATTATTCTAGTTGCTTCCGTACACTTTTTGGCACTTAACTACTTCCACAATTTTCAGCCGATTTTCACCGTTCAAATTTTAAACTATTCTGCTATTTCTGCTCATTTACGCTACGATTTTTGCTATTTTTAACTATTATACTTTTTAAAATATTCCACTTTTTTCCTTTAATTTGTCCCATTGAAATGAATGGGAAACTTCTGCAATTCTGCTAAAATTTGCTTGTTTTTGAAACTTAACTACTTCCTCATATTTTCACCTAGAACAACCATTCAAACTTTAAAATGTTCACAAATTATTGGGCTATTCAGGTATGATTCAGCTTTTTCAAATCTTTTACTGTTTTACTTTTATGCCTCTTAAAGTTTTGAGTTGCAAAATTGTGATTTTTCACAAAATACATGTGTTGTTATGGTTGCTATGCTCTTGGCTTCCAGTGTGCCACTGAAGGTTTTGCAATTTTCACTTCATGTCCGAACAACTTCCTGCTACTTGCTCAATTTTCACTCAACTTCCACAAATTATACATCAAAACGTAGGTATTTTTGCTGGCTTTCAGAAAATGTCACCATCATTGTTGTGGGATTTATAGAATTTTTGCAAATCTCCTCAGACTAACACAAGGTCAGAAAACTCTCCATATAAAGTGAATGGAGAGCTTGTTCAAAATCACCGCTGGATTTCTGTAATGAGAGGCATATTCGAATCGTCATATCTCCTTAACGAAGCAAAGTTAAGACATGAGGCTTGTCCCCGAATATCTTCAGACACCCCTGACGCTCACAATTCAAGAATTTCTTTCTCACCTATTACCGTTCTGAAATGAGTTGGACTTGTTTGAGGGTAGGAAATTCGTCCTTCGCTCAGATTTCTTCAGATTTCAAACTGTGGAAATGAACCACTTTTTTCTCTCGTCATAACTTTTTGTTGGATTTCCACAGAGACCTGAAAATTTCCATGATTGTTCACCAAAGCCTGCTGTCTCTTACGGTGAAAGAATGATATCGATACTCCAAATAGATTTCAAGTCACAAAGCGTTGTTTGAGGGCAAGTCAAGGCAGTTTTTGCTTCGCTCTACTCAGTTATGGTGCATTAGAAGTCAAATATCTTTAATAATTCATATTTTAATGATAAATTGTAAACACTGGAAGATTCCCCCATCTCTTCTGAACAAAACGGTGTAAGAATGACCGCTCTAGCCCCTACGGTTTGGAAATTATGGTCATTTGTTTGAGGGGAGTCCTCACTATGAGAAATAGGCTGCAATAATCCTGTGCCTCTCTGTGCTGCGTGTGTAAAAAGAGGCACATGTTTTGGCGGGAAAAAGTACACAGGCTCTCTGATTGGTGGATTCAAATTCAGCAGCTCCCAGGCTGACCTAGAAACTTACTTCTCTCTCCCTGTGCATTTTTTTGCTGATTTTTTCATTTAACAAGTATATTTGAGGGACCCTCAGCATGTTCAGCATTTTTTCAGCTGTCCATTTTGCTTTTCCAATTTTTCTGTTTAACTTATTACTATTGTGCTAAATAATACTATTTCTGCTATTTTATAGGATTTGTGCCTAATATAGAATTTCTGCTAAATTACAATATTTCTGCTTTTTATACTATTTGTGCTAAAACATAGTATTTCTGCTAAATGTAGTATTTATGCTTAATCATACTATTTATGCTTTTTATGGGATTTGTGCCTAATATAGTATTTCTGCTTTTTATAGGATTTTTGCTCAAACATAGTATTTCTACTAAATGTAGTGTTTATGCTTAATCATCCTATTTCTGCTTTTTATAGGATTTGTGCTTAATATAGTATTTCTGCTAAATTATAGTATTTCTGCTTTTTATAGTATTTGTGCTAAAACATAGTATTTCTACTAAATGTAGTATTTATGCTTAATCATAGTATTTCTATATATTTCTGCCAGGTCCCCAGGCAGCCAATCCTCTGTGAGGACTGAGAAATTCAAATTTTCAAATCAGGGCCTGCACGGCTTCCCAGCCAATCATATATGTGTCCTGAGGCATTCAAATTTGCATATTGGGGCCTTCATGGCTTCTAAGCCAGCCAATCATATCTGAGGGCTGAGGAATTCAAATCCACAAATCAGGGCCTGCACAGCTTCCCAGCCAGCCAATCATGTATGTGGGCTCCAGGTATTCAAATTTGCATATTGGGGAATTCGTGGCTTCTAAGTCAACAAGTCATCCATGTCATATATCTCTAAAAATTCATATTTTAATATTAAATTGTCAACACTTGAAGATTCCCCCATCTCTTCTGAACAAAACGGTGTAAGAATGACCGCTCTAGCCCCTATGGTTAGGAAATTATGGTCATTTGTTTGAGGGGAATCCTCACTATGTGAAATAAACTGAAAGAAGCAGGTCTATGTCTCTGTGCTGCGTGTGTAAAAAGATGCACCTGTTTTGGCGGGAAAACGTAAACAGCCTCTCTGATTGGTGGATTCAAATTCAGCAGCTCCCAGGCTGACCTAGAAACTTAGTCCTCTCTCCCTGTGTGTGTGTGTGTGTGTGTGTGTGTTTAGTGGGAGAGAGAGGACCCTGCCCTTATTTGGCAGCATGTCATTGTAGGATTTAAATTGAACATAGTTAGACTGGTTGACTGGATTAGAGCCTGTGTTTGTGTGTCCCTCTCTTCATTTGTGTTTCAATAAGTTATTACTATTCTGCTAAATCATAGTATTTCTGGTACTTTTCGGTACTTGTGCTAAATACAGTATTTCTGCTAAATCATACTATTTCTGCTTTTCATAGGATTTATGCCTAATATAGTATTTCTGCTAAATTATAGTATTTCTGCTTTTTATAGGATTTGTGCCTAACATAGTATTTCTGCTAAATTATAGTATTTCTGCTTTTTATAGGATTTGTGCCTAACATAGTATTTCTGCTAAATTATAGTATTTCTGCTTTTTATACTATTTGTTCTAAATTATAGTATTTCTGCTTTTTATAGGATTTGTGCTTAATATAGTATTTCTGCTAAATTATAGTTTTTCTTCTTTTTATAGTATTTGTGCTAAAACATAGTATTTCTACTAAATGTAGTATTTATGCTTAATAATAGTATTTCTATATATTTCTGCCAGGTCCCCAGGCAGCCAATCCTCTGTGAGGACTGAGACATTCAAATTTTCAAATCAGGGCCTGCACAGTTTCCCAGCCAATCAAATAAGTGTCCTGAGGCATTCAAATTTGCATATTGGGGCCTTCGTGGCTTCTAAGCCAGCCAATCATATCTGAGGGCTGAGGAATTCAAATCCACAAATCAGGGCCTGCACGGCTTCCCAGCCAGCCAATCACATATGTGGTCTCAGGCATTCAAATTTGCATATTGGGGAATTCGTGGCTTCTAAGTCAACAAGTCATCCATGTCATATATCTCTAAAAATTCATATTTTAATATTAAATTGTCAACACTTGAAGATTCCCCCATCTCTTCTGAACAAAACGGTGTAAGAATGACCGTTCTAGCCCCTACGGTTAGGAAATTACGGTCATTTGTTTGAGGGGAGTCGTCACTATGAGAAATAGACTGCAAAAATCCTGTGTCTCTCTGTGCTGCTGCGTGTGTAAACAGATGCACCTGTTTTGGTGGGGAAAAGTGCACAGCCTCTCTGATTGGTGGATTCAAATTCACCAGCTCCCAGGCTGACCTAGAAACTTACTTCTCTCTCCCTGTGTGTGCATGTGTGTGTGTGTGTGTGTGTGTGTGTGTGTGTGTGTGACAGAGATAGAGAGAGAGAGAAAGCCTTTTAATGGGATGATCCCATTGTAAGATTCAAATTCAATATATTTAGACTGGTTGACTGAATTGGATCTTGTGTGTGTGTCTCTCTGTGCATGTGTGTTTCCTCATGTGTACATATTTGTAATTGTGTGGCTGTCATAAATTTTTTTGCTGATTTTTGTCATTTAACAAGTATATTTGAGGGAACCTCAGCATGTTCAGCATTTTTTCAGCTGTCCATTTTGCTTTTCCAATTTTTCTGTTTAACTTATTACTATTGTGCTAAATCACACTATTTCTGTTATTTTATAAGATTTGTGCTTAATATACTATTTCTGCTTTTCATAGGATTTGTGCTTAATATAGTATTTCTGCTAAATTTAGTATTTCTGATTAATTATAGTCTTTCTACTAAATCATAGTACAGTATTTCTGCTTTTTATGGGATTTGTGCTAAAACAAAGTATTTCTACTAAATGTAGTATTTATGCTTAATCATACCATTTCTGCTTTTTATAGGATTTGTGCTTAATATAGTATTTCTGCTAAATTATAGTATTTCTGCCAAATTATAATATTTGTGCTAAAACATAGTCTTAATTTAAAATTACAATATTCATAGTTCATCACAGTGTCTCTGGTAAATCACAATATTTCTGCTCTGTTGTACTATTTTTCTAAATCATAGTGTTTCTGTAATGTTTAAGTATTTTTGGCTAAATATATTCTTTCTGTTATCTTATACTATTTCTCCTAAATTCTTGTATTTTTGAGAAGTTATCATGTTTCTGGTAAGTTACAATATTTCTGCTAAATTCTGCTATGCTATTGTATTTCTGCCAAGTATTATGTTTCCTCTAAGATATTGCAGTTCTGCTAAGTTATTCCATTTTAGCAAACTTCTTTTGCTTCTGCAAAGTTTTTACAATTTCTGCAACTTTTCAGCTTTTTCAGCTACTTTTTGCATACAGCTTCAGCTTTAAGCATCCACACTGCATTTTCGCAGGAAATGCAAATTTTTCTAGTTATTATTATATATTCCGTACGTTTTTTGGCATCTCACTCCTTCAAAACCGTTCAACTTAGAAAAACCATTCAAACACCGTTAGATTCCTATTCTTTTGGACATGACTGCTTCTATTTTTCATATTTTTAACATTTATATTTTTAATTTTATTCAACTTTATTCAACAAAAATTTCCCATGTATTTCAATGGGGAGACCCTTCAAATTCTCATTCAACTTACTCATTTTTAAACTCTTACTACTTCCACATACGTTGACATAGAGCCACCATTCAAACTTTAA
The DNA here is from genome assembly GCF_965226115.1 of Aulonocara stuartgranti. Classification (NCBI taxonomy): domain Eukaryota; kingdom Metazoa; phylum Chordata; class Actinopteri; order Cichliformes; family Cichlidae; genus Aulonocara; species Aulonocara stuartgranti. Next base: position 37,222,575 of record NC_138944.1, read on the forward strand.
AACGAAGACAAGACATTCAACTATTGAACTTGTATTTATCTTTTCAATATCTATTATACTTTTTCTTCAGTTCCAGTTTAAGTTTCATGATGTTTTTTCACCCGTTTCAGAGTTTATAATGGGTGTGTATGGGACGGAATGTTGGGGCTAGAGTGAGGCAGCTCAACTGCTAGAGTGAGAGGAGCAAAAAAATTAATCTTAAAATCTTTTTTAAAACTGCTGCTGTGTCCGCAGCGTTTGCTCTACAGGTATGATTTTACCCTCAAAACGTAGCCATCGCTGTCCTCTTTCATCCAATGTGTTTACTATTGTACTAGGTGTTATGGTTCTTTCGTAAATGTCACCAATGCACAGCCTCCTCCCTCCAACTCTTCCATAGACTCTAATGTTAAAATGGCTCAGAAGGTTCGTTTGAAAATCAGAAGAGCATGGTGTCTTTCCACTGTCACCACGTCCATATAATAAACTCCACAGACATGAAAACTGAGAATTTGGTAGACTAGACATTGCTGTCGCTCACAGTGAAAGAATTTTGTCAATACGACTTTTACTTTTCATTTGGGAACGATTTGTTTCGGCCTGACTTTTCTGTTCATTTTAAGCAGCAAAAGTGAGGCGCATGTCTGTGTACGTGTGTATGGAGCCATTGGGTGCGGTCACTATAGCAACCAGGCTCACACCTGCCTGCTTAACGAGCTCTCTCTGCCACTCTGCCAAGATTCATCTTAAACACTTCTCTTTCAACTGCTGCTGTGTCCACAGTGTTAAAGCCATCATTTTACCCTCAAATTGTCGCCATTATTGTTCTCTTTCCAACATCTTGTCTTTCAAAGCTCAGAGATGTAAACTTTTTAAACTGTGTGGGTCCAAGTGGAGGGATCACATTTTAGTCATTCAGTGATTCAAAGAATATGACCTTTTAATATTCTTTCAGATGTTTTCTGACTCTAAATGTTCTTTTCTCATTTCTTAGGTTTTTCTAATTTACAATTAAAACATTTTCAGCTTTTTTCCAACTTCTTCTTCTGTGTAACCTTCAGCTTTTAGCAGTTCAGCACTTTTGTTTTCAGGTTAAATTCGGACTTTTTTTTTATCTCATTCAATATTTTTAACTCAAAATTCAGCAATTAATTCATTTCAGTGCATACATTCAGATTCAAGCATTCACACTGCAGTTTCTTCAGAAAATGCACTTTCTAGTTTACAATTACTACTCTGAAATATGAATTACATCTGTAATAATCACATACATGTAATAGAATGTTAATAGTACATTTCCCTTTTTTAGGAAATGACCTGTATGTATCTGTGTGAAATCAATAAAAGGATCAAGTGCTGCATTATCTTCAGTTACATTGATATTATTTATTTATGGTGAAACAGTGGTGGAATATCGCTGTTGCTTTCGTATAAATGAAGCGGACATACCTGCGTGCCCGCGATCTAATCCTGTTTACATAAAGTAAACCTGCTCCCGAGCAGGTTTACGCTTACGGCTCTGTTGCTATGACAGCAAGTCCCGGATGAGCTTCGGGGAACCGAACGATCCAGGATCACGCGAAATCGTCAACAATCTAATCCAGCTAACTTACTTAGCGAGGTACGAAGAACGGGCCCCTGGTCTCCACAGTCACCTGACCTAAACCCAATCCAGATGATTTTGGAAGAAATGGACGCAGAGTGAAGGCAAAAGGGCCAACAAATGCTCAGCATCTCTGGGAACTCCTTCAAGACTGTTGGAAAACCATTTCAGGTGATGACCTCATGAAGCTCATCGAGAGAATGCCAAGAGTGTGCAAAGCAGTAATCAAAGCAAAAGGTGGCTATTTTGAAGACTCTATAATATAAAGATGTTCATCACACCAATATGAATCAAAGTTTCCACTGAATGTTTTCAGCATCTTGTTTGACCTGTGTCAGAATTAGGGCAGGTAAGGTCTAACCTGGTAATAGTAAGGTATAATTAACAAAGTGGCCAGTGTAAATAGTTTCCACGGATCTTTGGCAGATATTTCTACAACTTGACTGGAATCCACCTGTGGTAAATTCAGTTGATTGGATATGAGGTCTGATTTGACAAATACGGTCCCATTGTTGGCAGTGCATGTCAGAGCCTAAACCAAGACATAAAGTCCAAAGCATTGTCTGTAAATCTGAGAGACAGGATTGCATTGTGGTTCAGATATTGGGAAGGATACCGAAAAATTCCTGAAGCACTGAAGGTCCAAATGAGCACGATGGCCTCCATCGACAGTAAATGGAAGAAGTTTGAACCAACAGGACTCATCTTGGAGCCAGTCACCCAGTGTTACGGCCCTAGCAGGGCGTTGAATTAATCATGGGACTGAATGTTTTATTTCAAAGACTATAGAAACTGAAACAAATGTAACTGTCAACTCATATTGGGCCACAAATTAGCTAAATTTTAGTCTTTGCAATGATTAAAATGTAAACTGGTTTACTGGACTATTGGTGATGTAAATGCTAAAAATACAGGTATTTTACGATGAAAGGTTTGAGAAAAAGCCGCTATTCAACCAAACAGCTAAATCTACCAGTGTGTGAATGCGAGTGAATGAATAGTGGAATTGTAAAGCGCTTTGGGTGCCTTGAAAAGCGCTATATAAATCCAATCCATTATTATTATCATTTTTCAAGAAAGTCTTTTAGCGCTACATCTGCAACATTTTTTTTTATTAAGAAGTATTTATCAGTCCTATTTTGCTCAAACCCCTCCTGCATTTTTCTTCTCTTGAGAAAATGGGGAGAAAAGACCAACATCTTTTTTCAGTGTATCATTTAATGTACTCTCACAAGTTGGTGAACAGGTAAAACTTTTTTGCTCACTGTACTAAATCACACATCCATTGATAGTATAAATAGCCAACCTAATAATAATAGTACACATTTTCAAATACATAAAATCATCAAGTATCCAAGTCTTAAGTTATGGACATCAAATAAAAAGGCATACAAAATATTGCAGATGTTGGAAGTCCAGTTTGAAGCGCACACACACACACAAACAAAACTAAAAAATAAACCAAAAAAAAAAAAAAAAAGGAAAAATGAAAAAGATCACATTTTTATTTTAACATGGCAGTTAATAAGTAAACAGAAGGTCTGATAAAGACTAAAAAGTTCCTAGACTTTCAATTGACAAATATTGCAACAGTTAAGCATTTATAATAAAAAATAGTTACTGAAAGGGCATAAGTGTGTGTAAGACTTCCTGCACAAGACAAAGGCAACAGTTTAGGGTTTTTTTTGTTCCAAGTAGAAAAATGAAACACCTTTTCCAAATGCCAACAGGAGCCGACTCCTGCTCGATTGCCTTTGTTCCACTTCCGATTGTAAGGCATTTATGGATGATCCATCTGATTTGAAGAAAGGCATACCTCTTTCTAGTCAGTCTTGAAACTGAATCCTAAAATTGAACAGGGTACACATAATTGTTCACATCAAGAAAACATTTCTTTAACCTATTTTCTTTTCTTTTCTTTTTTTTAACACATTTTCAGGCAATGTGAATGCACGGGCCAATCAAAATCTTTGGGATGCATTTTCAGAAAACAGTTAATCCAACATCTTACAATGATACACGACTCTTCCTATTTTTTTTTCTGGGCACATGAAGAAAAAACTCTGTTCACACAACTCTTGTTTTTCATTTTTTTTTACATTTAATTTTGAAACTAGAAAGGGAGGGGGAAATTTCATTTACCAAGCATGGTTTTCCAAATTAAAATACAACACAATGAAGAAAAAGAAAAAAAAAGAAAAAAAAAAAAAGGAAGCCTGCCAGGTTATAAGCTAGCAAGGTTTAATGAAACTCTTCTGTGTTGGAGGGTAGGTTGGGGAGAGGTTGGTGTGGCTCAATGTTTGGCTCTATTGGATGCAGCAGTTATTGCGATGGCCGTTAGAATCTTTGAAACGCAGGCGCATCTTTGGACGATATTTCTCCAGGTAGATCAGCTGCTTGCTGTTGAATGCTCCTCTGCGCTTCCTGAAAGCAAGTGTAGAAATTAATTAGCTCATGACTGCCGATTTTTTTGTAAATCCATAATATATATTGCTACCATGGATATTGTAATATATTAAACATGCCCAAAGTTTAAATAATTCATGTCAGTGTGCATATAAGCAGTCTAACCCCTGTGAGTCAAACGCTCAGCTTTTGTGAACCCTACTTACAGGCTTTTCTATGATGGCTTTGTCTGATGTTAGAGAGGAAAGCTCAGCCACAGATCTGTGACTGTAAGAAAAGAAGCTCCACCCACTAACTGTTCTAACCTTCTGGGTGTGAGGGGCAACCAATCAGATGATTGGTTAAAGGGAAACGGAAAGGAATTAAAATGCTGTATTAAGGACCAGTACTCTGAATAACAAGGTACTGTGATAGAGTGCAAGAATATAAATGCTGGGTTGGAAAAGAGCAAAGTGGTTGCCCTGTACTATTACATTTACAGAAATAGTCAACTAACTCTGTTCTATATGAAGATTCATGGCAATATGTATGATTTTTACATTCAGCATGATAACGATTCTTTGGCTTGTTGAGGATTTTAAAAGAAACTTTAAAAAATTCAAGTCCTATTATTAACTGTTAATTTAAAAAGAAAAAAATGGATGTTATCCGTATTAATAATATTTAATCAATAATATAACACCACTTTCTATGACAGCCTCAAATTGCTGAGCTTGCCCTCATTTTATTGATTAGTCTTTGGAAAAAAAAGCTGACTGCCAAGTGCTCTATAAATATTTCAAGGGATGACACATACTTTAAAGCACACCTACTGAATCATCCTTTATCTCACTCTCTGACATCTCTGCTATTTATAGATATGACTCAGGCCTCCCTGCTTTACGTATCAAAGTATCAGGTTACTGCAAGACAAAAATCAAGGATTTTCTCAAAGTTAATGCCAAAGTCTGTCCACCAGAGAGCCTTACAAATGTAATTAACTATCAGATATTTTAATGGTTTTATAATAAAAAACCTCAACTCATCCAAAAAAAAAAAAAAAAAAAAAAAAAAGTAGCTTCTTTAATCATTTCCTGCCAAATGATTTTTACTTACTGTCGAATGAACTGGACAGCATCTTCATACTTCATCCCACATTCAATCAAAGCGAGTGCCACCAGAACAGGAGCTCTGTGAAAAAGAAAGGGAACAGACAGTACCAGGAATGTTAGTTAAAACTAACATGCAAAATAGTGTTTTGCTCCAATTACAAAAACAAAACAAACAAACATTGCTTCCTCATAGATCAGATTAAAGCAAACAGGACAGAGACAGGACCTGGCAGGTTGTCTGTACTAAGGAAGCACACACTTGGGACAAAATGTGGGTGATACTGTGAGTCACGTACAGCAGGATCAAAGAAAATGCAAATGACTGCGTCTTTGCTTAAGATCTTCTTGGTTTGTTTTTCAAACCACAACTGATAACAAGGATGTTATTCCTATATGATAGTTTTCACTATGATAGCTCAGGTTGTAGTTCTGCAGTTATCCTTTGGATTGGTGGATTAATCATTTAAAAGTCAGATAATGGGGGAAACGTTATTTAATGGATTCAAACAGTTTTGTTAGAGAAAATCCCCTAAAATAAAAGCTTATGTACAATATAAAAACAATATGAAAACAGGGATCATCAAATAACTGTTTTAGCACCGACTGCTTCTGTATCAGAATACAAACAGAAGCAAGAGCCACATTTCACTATCATACGTAAAATATAACAACTTGAATCTTTGTGTCAGTGACTGCTTACCTCCCCAGCCCTGCTACACAGTGCACAGCAATGCAGCAGCCGGGCTCCTCCCTGAACTTCAGCTTCAGCAGGTTCAGCCAATCATCCACGATCTGATTGGAGGGAGGAGCTCCATCGTCGAATGGCCAATCCTGCAGAAAGAAGAGAGAAGAAAAAAGGAAATGATGTCAGTGGCCTCCGTTCCTTGGAAACCAAAACAAAAGAAGTGAGAAGGCTGAGCTGCGGGGAAAGAAAAATGTTGTTGCAGCAGCAAGGACACCCGTGGAGCTTGTCTTCCTGCACAATCTGAACCTTCGCTTGGAGGGAACCCCCCCAAAACCTAAATCTGTTACACAATAAAAACCAGAATAAAAACAAAACAAAACAATAGCCTGGTATACTGGGGGGGAAAACCCAGAGCAATGAAAAAAAAAAAAAAAAACTACATTTGTTTTGGTTTGAAACATTAGGAGTCATGATGAAGTCAGAAGTGTGAACTCACCAGAACCTGGATTCCCTCTTTCACCACCAGGGTGGCATCATAGGTGGCCTCACAGACTCTCACAACCGTGGTGACTCCATATTTTTTCAACTCCTGTAATCACATGTCACAGGATTTATGAGCGAAAGAGGCAAACAAGACTGTTAAAGCTACCTCAGGATACTAAGGTTGGACGACACGTTAAAATTCCAACAAAAAGAAGTGAAAATGAATTTGCTGATGTATGCAAACACTAGCTCATGTCAGTTAGTAATATTCTTCATATCATCAGTTTTTAGATCATTCGCTTGACTAAAGAGTTGATAAGTTAAGCTAGATAGCTTCGCCCATGACTATTTTAGTGACATCCCACTGCCTTTGGTTGACATAAGCGGCTAATCTGTTCTTGTGTGTATTTCCCTTTTAAAGGAAAGAGGTACTGTCTGGTAGCTCTTTTGTAATGTGCAATTTCTTGAAGTCTGTGAAAAAAAGCCAACTGTTAAAGGAATCAATTGATTTTAGTCACCAATTTTGTCCGATTGCCCAACCCTCTAAAGCACACTGACAGTAATACACCTACATACGTCAATTCCTGTAATCTAAAACGATTCTGTAGTCATTGCGTTCATTGGCTGAAACATTTCCAGGAAAGATTTTAAACTGCGGTCGTTTCCAAAATATTTCTCAACATGTAATCACCGGTTACATGCTTCTCCAATGTGGGCTTAGAGTAATATACACTCTGTAATATGTAAACACTTGACCACAATTTGGCTCACCTCTATGAACTTGTTCAGGGTGGCGTTGGTGGGATTGTGGGTAATGAGGAACCGCATGTTTTTGTAGGTAATCTCCACAGGGGCTGGTCTGTTCATTCGAGCCATCGTGACAATGCGGGAAAAAAATGTATAACAAAACTAAAATGTCTTCCACAGAGTAAACACTAATGTAAACAGTTAAACTCGGAGGGAATGTCAAACAAATGTCCAACAAGTTTTGAGGAACTCCGAAAGAAAAAAATCCTCCAGTCTTCTTCGAGGTTGGCAAGGCTAAGTGTCAAAATAAAATAAAAATAATCCCACCAAAAAGAACAGTAACAGGCAAATTTGGGAAGTTGGCAGCTGGGAAGGGCGGACAATTGGAGAAGTAACTCAAACCCTCTCCTTTGGAATAAAACAAAAGAAAAGGAAGAAAAAAAAAAACCAAGGTTGGTTCCACCTTGATTCTGGCCAGGCGGAAGCCGACGAGGGCAGTGTGCAGCAGGTGGAGTTACCCCATCCAGGCCGAGTTATCGCTGGTTCTGGGAGGAGTCCCGGTCCTGCCAACTTTCCGGGGTCCCTCCTGTGGCTCAAGTGCGTCGGATCGATGGCGAGTTTGGCTGTTCACTCATCTGCATAGGCAGCGTGCTGAGCCTGGCAGTAGTCCCCACTGCCCTTCAGAAACTCCATAAATGTGTGACCCAGAACACCACAGAACTGCTGCAGGACACAGAGGGGGGCAGGAGGGAAGAAAAGCTTAATTTTTTATTTTTTTAAACACCTTTAAAGAACACAAAAAGCACAGGCAACTGTTCTCAGTGTAGTTCAATTCATTTGCCAAAAAGAAACTTTTACTGAGAAACTGTTTTTATTCACATTCTATATGGAAACTGTGCCTCTTTTCTTTTTTCCTAAGCACAATAATCATGAAATGGAAAATCTGATATTGTGACAACTCTAATCCCAAACACATATCCATAAGCCCCTAGTCAAACATACCACTCCATCAGAGTAAAAGACAAAGGGATTAGATCATAGAGGAAGCACAGGGCCAAAGTATAGACAAAGCAGCCGTGAAACAAGTGAGGGATTTTCAGTAAAGTCATGAGCCATTCATTTTTAAAAGAATAAAACAAATTTCCTCATTTGAATTTTAGAATTACCTTCAGACAACAGCACAGAGTCTGGCTAGAAACACAGATTTAGGGTGTAATGACAGTAATCGAATCCCACAGTATAATTTTCTTTATATTAGCTACCCTGAAACAGGCAGTTAAACCGCAGCCTTTCTGAGCTACTCTTTTTTTTTTTTTTTTTTAATTATGCCAAGTTTCACACTCAAGTATGTCAACAGCCACATTAACATTGTTTGGAGACTAAATACACTAGAGTGTCTGGGGTTTGATTCCCATGCAGAGAAAGTGGTGTTTCAGATAACGCAATGATTAACACAGCAGAGCAGACTGTACCTCCCAGTACATAAAATCACAGTGCAGTGCTGCCGCTGTACAGCAGAAATAAATATATAACGTGTCATTTCTGACATCCAGGTCGTATCTGTGTGCGCAGGCTGAGCTCACCGTGGGGCCTTCAGCGGGGCTTTAACATACACGCTGTTATGATCGTCAGAAATGTGACTCACAAATGCTTTCTCTGCCATTTCCTCCCTAATGCTTCTGCCCTTTACTCCTCACAGAAGCTCGATACCCGAGCGCTGGCTTACTGGAAAGGTTTTCTTCATCTTATTGTCGAAATAGTAAAATCTAAGCCGGTCAAGCATGCTTTGTTAATCTGCTATTTTCCGGCCGAAAAGCAGCATTTACTTAGAAATATTACCAAGCACTTAAAAGCCACTGCCTGACTGAAAGGACAGTGATTTGTAAATATAAGAGAGACGTGAAGCAAAGCAGAAGTGGCTTAAATAGCAGACATGTCTCTGCATTGCATTACAAGGCTGTAAAGTGTCCTTTGTGTGAGGATAGACCGGGCGCCATCATATAACATTAGAGGCCTATAGGCGCCGTCGGGAGCTGTGACAGACTGCACAGTGCTCTGAGGTGACAAAAAGACGCCCGACCCAGACACCGTGCACGTAGCCAGTCTCGCAAACCACTAACAACACGTCATTTACGTGTTTCGTTTATTTCAAATAAATATGCGTCGATTTTAGACGGCAAAAACTCCGAGTGAAGAGCCGGGACCAGCCCGAGCTGCGCATCCGTCAGCCGCTTCCTAATCGTGACGATCATCATGCAGCGCTAAGATTGCACTCAAATAACATGGCCAAATCCATGTTCTGTGAATTTTCGTTACAGTTAAATGAGAAAGGCAACGTTAGGCAATAGCACTGTGGAAATATTGAACTGGGTTTTTATCGAGCAGGCCGTGATTTCATCGAAGCAACGTGAAGGCCAGCTGGTAACAGTTCACCGTAACGTACTGATTTACCAGAGGAGCCTAGGAGACGAAACCGAGAAACAAAATGGCAGCCACGAAAAACAGGTTACTTACTGGGATATGCTTACTCATTGAAGATTGTAGCTTAATCATACAGCCGGTCCCTAGAAAAAGGTAAAACTATGAAACGGTTTTCCACCATAAAGTCCTGTGCTGTTTCTCCGAGCGGAGCCGAAGTCTCCTGATCTGCCGGGAAAGAGTTAGAGAGAGAGAGCGCGCGAGAGCCCGAGATACTAACGTCATTTCCTGTCAGGACTTTCACTATAAAACACTGTTCAGTATTAAATATACACCTTTAGTTGTAAGTTATGTACCTTTAGTTTTTACTAAAGGTTTCTGGTAGCTGAATTAAATGTATAATTTTGTAGAACTATACACTATGTGAGCATACAACAAAAATATTCAAAATCTTAAATAATGAAATGTTTAAAACGTCCCAATGTGTAAATGTCTTGATGAATGCTCACGCATCATGTCCCATTCACTTGTTTACAGAGCTTTATTTCGAAGCTAAACCGAACTTCCTTAACCCTTTGTCTTTCTTTCCTTTTGCCTTTAGCTTGACTGGTCTCGTGAAACCCCACCCTGAAAATGTGTAGTGTTATGTCCAGACATCTCTCTGTCTTCAGGCTGCAAAGGTCAGTTGGTGACTGTGGCCTAATTCGTCCTTCACTTCCAGAAAATACACAAGGACAGAGGAGGCCAGAAATCACGACACCATAGAATTATACATGTGTGGTTCTTTTGACTTCATGTGAACAGACCTTTGTGTAGATACATTTCATAACTTGAAATGGAAAGGAAAATTCCCAAATAATTTCTGAGTTTTAAAGCTTTTTTACTGTGCTTTGAATCACAAATGGGTGCAGTGGTTAGCTCTTCTGGCTCACAATAAGAAGGTCCTGGGTTCAAATCAACCATCATATTTACAGGGTGGTAGAACAGGTCATCTACTAATTGGAAGGTTGTTGGTTTGATCTCTGGCTGCTCCAGTCTGCTACTATTCCAGATACTAGGCAAGATATCGAACCCTGAGTAGCTCACTATGTGTGACTGTGTATAAATCTTAGATAGAAAAGGGGCAGCAAGGTGGGACCGTGGATAGCACTGTTTCTTCACAGCAAAGAAATTCTTGGTTTTCAATCCAACATCTGGCCAGGGCCTTTTTCTGTGGAGTTTGCATGTTCTCCCCGTGTCCGTGTAGGTTCTCATTGGGTACTCTGCCTTCCTCCCACAATCTCGAGACATGCAGTCAGAGGGGTTAGGTTAACTGTGGATTCTAAATTGTCCGTAGAAATTAATATGAGTGCTGATGGATGTCTGTCTCTCTGTGTTATCCCTGCATCGGTGCACCCTGCCTCTTGCCTTATGGCAGCTGTATTAAATGTTCTGTTAAGTTAAATCTATGTGATAGTCTACAGGAACATCTATTACAAGCATGGGTTAAAAGTTCCAAAATCAAATGGAACACTCAGCAAGGATGCACAAAAAAAACCCCAAAACACAATAGCTCAGATCCTGTGGGAGTTCAACGTGCAAAGAAACAGCCACTGCTGACAACAACATAACCAATACGTTATAATGGCCTACACGGAGAAGGTATTTGACTACATCCCTCAAAGTGCCCTGGTGGGAAGTCCTTCTGGAGCATGGGATACTACTTATTCAATATAATTATATTATTGCTTTAAAAATTTGAAAACGGTTTAAAAATATGAAGGACTTTTGTTTAATTTTTTTAATAAAATGATCAAGGAAAAATAAATTGAGAATTAAATGTATTGTAGATTCACCACCGTCCAACCTTGTCATATTGATCAAATCTGCTTTGTATTCACATGTCTTCACATGCCTATTAAAATTCAAATGCCTGTATTCACATGCAAAGTTTGATCTGTCTACATAGACGTAAACCACATGATTTTCTTCTCTTTTTTCTTTACTCTTGATTTGCATGCATCTGTACAAAAGCTTTGATCAAAGTAGTTATTTCTTAATCTTTTATAAATTCCCTGTTTAAGAACAAAAGCCAGATCATTAACATGTGCATTAAACTTAATGCTGAGAGGATGTGAAGCTGATCTCTAGAGCCACTGAGTCATACTATTTGATGAGTAATTCTTAAGTCATCAGGATCTAATTCTGAGTCATCAGAATCGAGTAAGAGGAGCACCAGAATGACTGAATAACTACAACAGGTACAATAATCCCGACTAAACATATACTGAACAAACCTTCTTTTAAGATGGTTTATGAAATTGGTTAAAAAGTAATTTATTATTGATTTACCGTTATAGTATATATCTTATTTTAGGTAACTTTAGTTTTGACTTATTTTTCAGCAAGTAAATTAAAAGACTGATTAACTATACATGATATGGATTCCCGTTAATTACTTGAATAAACTGGAAGCTGCCAGCAATATGTCAGTATTTAGCATGTTCTGAAAACAAAACACATAATGTACATGAAGGATCAAACTGTTAGTAATAAGCAAATAATAATATTTAAATGGGAAAGAAAATGCATATTTTCTCTTTAGTTAGTACCAAATTACATATTTTTGTCCTTTGAAATTGTCGAGAAGTTCCTTGTAAAAAATGGAACCTTTCTAGCCTTTAAGCCATTGAATAGGGTCATTCATGACTCCAGCAGTATACGTGCTGCTGTGTCATTTTAATTGTAAAAATATTTTCCATCATACATTTTTCAATCCACTTATACAACCTTTCAGACTTTAAAAAGAAATTGGCTTATTAGTATAGTAAGAATAATAGAAGGTTCTACCCCTGGAAATATGTGTGTCTGTTTGTGTTTAATATTATAAGCTTTGCTTTGATTGCAAATTTCCACTTCTAATCATTATACTACATTGTGATGTGTCACAGTGAACCATGGCTAACATTGTTTTAAACAGAAGTGTGCAGGTAACAAAAAATAGAAAAACAGTTGAAAAAATCCTGATCATGATGACTTCATCGTAGCCCAGCATTGATTAAGGTATCATCGAGTCACTCGTTCATCAATATTTTGTGGTAAAATACATACTGCACTCAAACATACCTTAAGTTTTAAAATGAATTCTTATAAAGATTATTGAAAAAAGTAACATACATGAATTATCAAAATTAATGTAGATTTTTTAAATCAAATTTGTGATTTTCAATTAACAAATTTTAGCATAATTAATGATAACAATAGCCTCTGACAGTAAACACATGTCTATGCTTGTACTACCACTAGACCTCAGTGCAGCGTTCGATACTGTTGAGCACAATAACCTATTACAGCGATCAGAGCATGCTGTAGGTATTACAAGTACTGCTCTACAGTGGTTTGTATCATATCTATCTAAGTTGTTGATGTAAATGGAGAGTCCTCTTCACACAGAAGATTAATTATGGGGTTCCACAGGGTTCTGTGCAGCATAAAGAAACAAACAAACAAACAGACAGAAAAAAAACAAAAACAAACCCCCCCCCCCCCCCCCCCCCAAAAAAAAAGCCACATATGTGGGAAGAGTTCCAGAAAGGAAGAAACAAAGAATAGGGTATATATGACATATATGAATATGTCATGGGTCTAGACAGGACCGGATCTGGGATGTACCCCATTTTTAGATAACCGCACTGAAGTACAGTTTTTCAGCAACGCTGAGCTGCCCGACTCTGAGCTTAGGCAGTATCATCAGAAGACATAGCATACATTTTCACTGCTATGTAAATAACACCCAACTTTATTTATCAATGAAGCTAGACAACACACACCAATTACTTAAACTGCAGGAATGTCTTAAAGACATAAAGACCTGGATGACCGCTAACTTTCTGCTCCTTAATTCAGATAAAACTGAGGTTATTGTACTCGGCCCTGAAAATCTTAGAAATATCGTATCTAAGCAGATTCTTACTCTGGATGGCATTACCTTGGCCTCCAGTAATGCTGTGAGGAACCTTGGAGTCATGTTTGACCAGGATATGTCCTTCAATGCACATATTAAACAAATATGTAAGACTGCGTTCTTCCATTTTCGCAACATCTCTAAAGTTAGAAATATCCTGTCTCTTAGTGACGCTGAAAAACTAGTTCATGCATTTATTACTTCCAGGCTGGACTACTGTAATTCATTATTATCAGGATGTCCAAAAAACTCACTGAAAAGACAGGGACTAGAAAGAGAGAGCAGATTTCTCCTGTTTTGGCTTCCCTTCATTGGCTTCCTGTTAAATCCAGAATTGAATTCAAAATCCTGCTCCTCACATACAAGGTCTTAAATAATTATATCCCATCTTATCTTAATGTCTTTGTAGTACCGTATCACCCTATTAGAGCACTTCGCTCTCGCTCTGCGGGCCTACTTGTTGTTGCTAGAGTATTTAAAAGTAGAATGGGAGGCAGAGCCTTCAGTTTTCAGGCCCCTCTTCTGTGGAACCAGCTTCCAGTTTGGATTCAGGAGACAGACACTATCTCTACTTTCAAGATTAGGCTTAAAACTTTCCTTTTTGCTAAAGCATATAGTTAGGGCAGGACCAGGTGACCCTGAATCCTCCCTTAGTTATGCTGCAATAGACGTAGGCTGCCGGGGATTCCCATGATGCATTGAGTTTTTCCTTTCCAGTCACCTTTCTCACTCACTGTGTGTTAATAGATCTCTCTACATTGAATCATACTTGTTATTAATCTCTGTCTCTCTTCCACAGCCTGTCTTTTGTCCTGTCTTCCTTCTCTCTCCCAACCGGTCACAGCAGATGGCCCCCTTCCTGAGCCTGGTTTCTTCCTGTCAAAAGGGAGTTTTTCCTTCCTGCTGTTGCCAAAGAGCTAAAAAATATGTTGCTATTTTTTTGTTTCAGACTCCACATGAACTTTTTACTGTTATAAAAATAATAATAATGTAAATGTAAATGACAAAAAATAAAAATACTTAATATAGGCGCAGTTTTGACTACCCGCTGTTTGGAATGATAGGTTAACTTATATTGAAAGGATAAAAAACAGCTGCATAAAAAAGCTTAACATACTCATCATGATTTTTTTGGTCATATTTCAATAAAGTTATGAATTAAATAAATGTAACACATCCCTTGACTTGGCTGTATCAGCAGTAACACGTGTATCACATGCAGTAGGTGGTACTTGATCTAGACATAAAGTGGTACAAAGTTTAACATTTTTGAGCAGTTTAAAGACAAGATTTTTGTCATAAAAGGTGGAATGGAAAATAAGAAGGATTGTTTTGTGATTCACTGAAAACCCCCAGAATGCATAGTAGCCAACTGATTCACATGTTTTTATCTGCTTTAGTAAGCTGAAATTAATGGCTGTAATGATTTAGGCTTATGGTTTATTTTTAAATTATAATTTAGTACCACTTTTACAATTGTTTTAATAGTACACTTAGATATTGTGGCACCGCATTTAAATATAAAACACATTAGAAAGTGGCACCATTTATTATTGAGTAATTAAGAAAATTATGTTGCTGGTGTCACGCTGCCCTGTAGCAGTTCTTAAATGCTTAGACTGTCAGTATCAGCTGCTATTGTCTGCTCTTTATAATTGTGTGGAATAAATACTTTTGCTCCCATATCTTTCTGGAAACACACACAGAACTGCTGAGCTCTGCAGTTTTACTGTGCGGTGACACAAAAGCGCCACTGAATTGGTCTCGGAAACAACCAATGAGCTCAAAGCAGCAGTGCTTCAGTGTCCACCAGTGGCCGGCTGATGTCAGTTTCCAGCTGGATTCTCGTGGCTGTTTTGTGGGGCAGAAAGAATTTTCTAATCCGTCATCATTGTACCAATTGTCTATAAAAATTAATGTGCGAGTGAAGCTCTTTCACAGGGGGGGCTATCAATATCCAAATCCCAGTACATGAGTACAAAAAACGAAATGAATGACTCTGAAGATTTCAAGGTAACAACTTGACATTTACATTTTGGATTTGAATTTAATTGAGCAATGTCCATTGGTAGGGTTTTCATATATATTACTTCACTTTTTTTAAAAATACCTGGAGGATTGTATTTTTAATTTAGAAGTCTTTCAATATGATTTCAGATTTGATTGCTTACACTTCTTGGTAATCATTTTCATGCATAACTTGACCTTCTCTTACCATTATTCTGACAGAGCCATTGTTTGTTTTCCAGGAAGGCCAAAATAGAAGCAACGACCAAATAGATGGCACCGGGATGAGTCTAGGCAGCAAGAAAGGAGTCAGGGTGACTGGGAAGTATGTGCCTCCGATGGATTGGAATAGCAGAGGAGGTGGCCCATCCATCATCCATGGTCCCGTCGGTACACCAGTAACTCCCAACACTCCCACAGTTATCTCCATTGGCCCTCTGCCTCACCAGCCCCCAGAGCAAGTTAATGATCCCTCTGTGGATGAAGCTGACGCTGGGGACGACTGGACCACAGAGGCATCATGTCAAACCAGGTTGTCCTATGATAAAATGGGTGTTCCAAGGCAGACCATGGAAGAGCTGAAGACCATCCTGAGGGTCAGTCCCCTGCTCAGTATCCGGGAAAGACATGAGGGGAAACCAGGGAGTCCCTACACGTATCTCCACGGAAGCAGCACTAGTGGTGGAGGGACGGATGGACGGCAGGATGATGGAAACTCTCACAGGGTGTTCAGCACCTTCAAACCACACTCTGATGCTTCCAGAAGGGGGCCCAGATCCAGAGATAGCACATCTATTCAGCTGCCTTCCACCATGGATTCATCCAGCTCATTCAGGTTCAGTGCCAACACAAATAGGCAGCCTGAAGTCAGGACCCACACATATGTGAGTGGTGGCTCCTGGGGAGAGACTGGCGGTTCTCATACAGGTTGGTGAAGTTTGATTAGATTTAGTTACACTGTTCTTGATAGAAAGGAAGAAATATTTTATGTTGAAAAAGTATATATTTGGCAAATAATTAGACTTGGAATGATACCTTTCTGCTCACGGAAAACGATTAGAAATTACTGGCTCATAAAAGCTGAATACTGAATATTTCTCATTGTCTTGAATATAAAAAATGGACACATTTTTGTTTTTGGAAAATTCATATGATTTAAAACCTTCTTAAAGGTAATTTAATCAAAATAAACAAATTAGTGTTGTAATAAACTCTCATTATTCTACATTTAAAAGAATCTGGGACAACAATATATGAGGTCTAGCTTAAGGATTTTTTTGGTGGGATTTGGCTTTCTCTGCTCATAGTATTACATTCAGTGACTAACAGTGAGGTGTTTTAAGCTGTAATATCCACTTGACTGTGCTGCCTGTGGACAAACTGTTTGAAACTTATCTTAAACCAGATAATTGTTTCTTGTCTAGGGTGGTCCTGATGATGCTACTTGAACTTGATTATGAAATCTCTGACTTAAAAAACAACATGCTTTTTTTCTTTCAAAAGTGTGACACTTTATATTTAAAATGAAAGATTCTCAAATGTTTTTGCAAATATTTCAAACTGTTTCCCACAGATAACGGAAAAGACACTATTGAGATCTCTGGGAACCAGAGGTTCATTGCAGCCATGGAGCAAATTAAACAACAAATAGCACGTGACAATATCAACTTCGTCCGCTTTGAAGCCACTGACCTCCATGGGGTGTCAAGGTCCAAGACAGTACCTGTCCGCTTCTTCCATGTAATGCACATCTATCTATCTATCTATCTATCTATCTATCTATCTATTAGGGGTGCAACGATACACAAAATTCACGGTTCGGTTCGATACTTTGGTGTCACGGTTCGATATTTTTTCGATACAAAAAAATGTTCATGCCTTTTTAATTTGTCATTTATTAAAATTATAAATATATATTTTAACTCAAAAGTACAGTTTTTAAATTTAACCCTAACCCTTGTGCGCGTTTTTTATTTTGACAGCGAATGCGCACCTGCGGACCACTTATGTGCAGCCCTGGTTATTTAGCTTGTCATATTGCAGCCACAGAAATTCTTTTGTCCATGAAACCATAAAGCTGCACTTTCTTTTTGCCTTATAGTCTGATTTGTCATAACTTCTCCGTTTTGTGGTAAGCTTTTCTTTGGCTGTCACTTCTTCACCCCGACCTGTCTTATTTGGCTCAGCAGAACTAAAATATATATACTGCTACTTTTACACACGGACTCACATAAGCTCAGCGATTCTCTGTGCGATCAACCTCTCACATGTTTAAGCTTGCTGCGGGAGATTTCACTTGTCATGTTTGCATAGTAAGCTAACGATTAATAAGACGATGTCAGAGGAATTGGTGCACAAATTATCATCACTCACAGATCAGTGCTGTCATTGCAAAGTGAAAGCAAAAAAACAAGCGCAAATTCAAACGCGATTTCAATATGTCACATATTGACAGTGGCTCACCGATGCCAATAACATAATTACCCAGCTACATTTCTGAAAGAATGCAAAAGCATTGACATATATTTTTCCTACAATAGCCCGACGGGCAGGGCAGAGAGATTTTTGTAGCCCGACTGGAAAGATCGCTAGCTCCGGGATGTCGGGCTAGCGATTTTGCAAGCCCTGTATCTGATTGAGGAATCACTCATCTTTGGAAAAGAGAGTTTATTACAGAGAAATGTCTCTTTCCAAAATAAAAGCTATACTATCCGCTTCTTCTGGGCTATATTCTCAGCAGCATAAGGAGAATCACGTGCTAACAGCTGTCTAAATGACTCGGCTAAAGTTAGTAGCATGCTTGTTTGTTTTTGTCTTTGCACTAGGATGATGTCGGCGTAAATGTGCAGTCATATTCGTTGTGTTCCCACTAGTGCTTTCAGGTTAATCTGGTTGAAATGACCTTAACGCCACAACAGGCAAATCTCCGTTAACGAGCTACCGCCGATCGCCCCGTGCATGGGGCTAGACGGCCAACACGTTAACGAGCTAACTGCGCTAACACACTAGTTCACACCAATGTAATTAAGCATTGCATGGCACATCCAACTAGAGCTGGGCGATAGAACGATAACGATATGTATCGCGATATAACTTTTACTCGATAGAGAAATTAAGCTATCGCGATAGACCTCGCCGCTCTTGTCCTCTAAAAAAAAAAAAAAAAAAAAAAAAAAAAAGGTCAGCCAATCCAAATTAAGTAGCGCAGAGCCGAACCAATCACAGCCGCAGCGTCACGTCGCGTGACTTGTAACGTACAGCACAAGTGCCAAGCCGCATGTGTGTTTGTTTGGGAAGCAGCCAGCGGGTAATGGAGGAAATGAGTGTGCCGACTAGAAAAATCAACCGAGCGTGACCGAAGAGAAAACAGATGATGGTTCCAACGCCGGAGAGATTGTCGAACGGAAGAGCCATAGAAGTTCCGTAGTGTGAAGGTATTTCAGCTATTTCAAGTCTGACAAAAAACAGAGTAGCGTGCACTGTAAATTGTGCCGAAAGCAAGTCTGGAAATACAATAAACTGGTGCATGCGTCACACTGTGCGCCACGTTATTGTTTCGGTGAAATGAATTTCTACAATACTGTTAATTCTACTCTCTGCAGTGTTTAAATGCTTACATATACACACAGTTACTGTCCCTCCACACATACGACTCGGTTCTGCTTCTATGCCCCAGCTTTGTTTACTTTTTCCCACCGAGGCTTCTAGACTTCTGATTGGCCAACATTTCTGCACGGTTAGGAATCTAGCGCCACCTGCTGCTTTGGCATGTTCATAGCAGCGTTTTCCTTCATTTCTGCCTTTATGTGTGGACGGGATTATTTTTTAAAACGGAAACGGAAAATCTCCGTTTTCAAAAATACCCGTGTACGTGTGGACGTAGCCTCAGTCTCTGACTGGAAGCACTAATTCGTCATTCGGCTTTTGTCAGACTAAAGTAACTGTTAAAACTGTTTGAAAAGCTAAGCTATACAACAAGGAGAGATTGAGAATTTCCTTTTAGTTCTCAGTTTATTTGATATTGACAAAAGTTAGTCAGTTTTGTCTGTTCTTCTGTAACACAAACTAAGATTTATTTTTAGAATTAATATTTTGTTTCTAAGTGGAATTGACAATTTAGTAGTCTGTTTCGTTTGTTCTATTTTGAAACTTAAACGCTTTAGCGGCTGCCTTTTGTGTAGTTTGCAATATTTGCCTTTATTTATCTGAAAAAGTACATCTACCCTGTTGAACTTATTATGGGAAATAAATAATATAATCAATAAATAAAAACAAGCTGCTGATTATTTCACATTTTACTTGTGAGCAACGGCACATTTAAATCTTACAAATATAGTTATTTGGCTTATATCGTGATAGATATCGTTATCGCCTGAAATGAAAAAAACATATCGTGATATGAAAAAATCTCATATCGCCCAGCTCTACATCCAACATACTGTTTTACTTTAGTCCATGACTCGCTTACCTTCAGGGTCATACCTCACATGAAAACCAAAATAATTCCAAACGCCAGATCTGAATGAGGGTGGGGGAGGTCCATGTTGCAAGGAGAGCTTAACTTCTGTCTCGCTAGCTTGCCCTGCGCTCTTCCTCCTGACTATGCTGTCTGTGTTGAGCGCTCAGTGGCAGCCTAGGCGGAGTAGTCGAACGCAGATTCACTGAGCGCTCAACACAGACAGCATCGTCAGAAGGAAAGTTGATAAAATAAATTACAAATGTTGTATTGTTCGATACATATGCGTACCGAACCGAAAGCACTGTATCGAAAGGTTCAATATCGATACGAATATCGTTGCACCCCTACTATCTATCTATCTATCTATCTATCTATCTATCTATCTATCTATCTATCTATCTATCTATCTATCTATCTATCTATCTATCTATCCCTTCTAACGAAAGGTGAGAAGTGCTTTAATGCATATGTTTCACTCACAGGAGAAAGCAGTATATGGGGTACCAATGCCAAGAAGCTATTTGGAGCTAACCCTGAGCCCACAAAGCAATGAAGTGGACCATGCAAACACTGCCAATTTCAGTAGTGATGTCCTTCTGATCCCTGACCTTTCGACTTTTAGGGTCCTACCCTGGGCTGAACAAACAGCACGGGTCATATGCGACCCATGCACCGTGACCGGAAGCCCCCTTCGCACTTCGCCTCGCCTCATTGCCAAGCAGCTTCTCGGTCAGCTCCAAAGCCTGGGTTTCTCCCTGCACTCATCCTTCACCTATGAATGTTGTGTACTAGGAGCGCCGGACCGGATTGGACCAAAGACACTCCTGTTTCCTGCCACAACCCTGCTCAGCAACCATGACCTGCCTTTCTTCCAGCAGCTAGTGGACAGCATGTACTGCATGGGGGCTGACATAGACAGCATTGCTTCTGCAAGTGGCCCTGGGCAGATGGAGATCAACCTGAGGCCAGAGTTTGGTATTGCTGCCGCTGATAGCGCCTTCACCTTCCGCACCGGCATCAAAGAAATGGCTCGCAAACACAGCTACATTGCCAGCTTTTTTACTGACGATGGTCTATACAATGCTGGGGTGCTCTCTCATAGCCTGTGGGATGCTAATGGGCGACGGAGTCTTTTCCACAGTGGAGAGAAAGCAGGCGAGATGTCTGAGATTGGTAGAAAATGGTTGGCAGGCCTCCTGACCCACTCTGCTGCCCTGAGCTGTTTGATGTCACCTGGCCTGGGTTGCAGAAGTCACATTGCCAAAACCATCAAAGACCCCAAGCGGTTGCTGTATGCCACTTGTGGCAGCAATGATAACAGCAGCTCCTTCAACATCAAGTGTCACGGCGGGAGGGAGACGCACATTGACAACAAGCTGGGCTCAGCCATGGCCAACCCTTACATTGTTCTTGCAGCTACAGTGGCTGCAGGACTGGATGGTATCAGAAGAAACCTGAATGTTGAAAGCAGTCTTAACAAAGCCCCTATCCAACAGAAAGAGTTCACCATTCCAGTAAAGCTTGACGAAGCTCTGGAGGCGCTGGGGGAGGATCATGTCATCCGCAGTGCCCTTGGGGAGCCGTTTATTCAGTATTTCATTGCCATGAAGAAGTTTGAGATTGAGACCCAGGAAATGGATGATGAGAGGAACAAGTGCTTTGAGTATTTCATATAGAAACCCTGAATTTACTTTATACAAAACACACCTCCTCCTGCCAAACAACTAAAAGCATGTGAATCAGCTGCTTGAATATACACGATTTTATTTTATACAATGTTATACATTATTATTAGACACACTCTAGATATTTTAGAAGATATTACTTCAAAATAAAGGCATTAAACCCCCCAAATAAACAGCAGTATTGTGCTATTTTTTTGTTGAGTTATTTTGTTGTTGTATTGCACACAGCAAAACACTGTTCTGGTTGTTAATGCCAAGAACAATGCAGTCTGCTCTTACTCTGAATGGTGTGAATATAATGGCATAGTAGCACTAAACCTTGGTGATCATTCCAAACCTAAACTCCAGACCTAGGGATAGGTTTAGGGTTTAGTAATAATGTCAATTGTTTTTAGTGCATATTAGTTAGAAGGATTTGACCTTGAACACAGGGTCAAGTATAGGGTCATTGCCAAAACATTGCCATGTTCACTGTAGAAAGCTAAAGTTCTCTCCATTGTGCATCCATTTATATTTATGCCTCACTTACTTTGGCACATTATTTTTGAAGCTCTTAGCACTGAAGTTGCAGTTCTTTAAACTGCTCATACATGTAGCAGTAGACCATCGGTTAAATGCAAAGGTTGCTCACCCCAGTGTGTGTGTCAGAAACATTGTGTAAATGAAAGTCAACAAAGTCAAAAGTTGTCTTAACATTGTGTAAAACCAAACTATTTTGTCTGGCTGACAGT
The DNA here is from genome assembly GCF_965226115.1 of Aulonocara stuartgranti. NCBI lineage: Eukaryota > Metazoa > Chordata > Actinopteri > Cichliformes > Cichlidae > Aulonocara > Aulonocara stuartgranti. The sequence goes on from NC_138944.1 coordinate 37,244,812, forward strand.
AGGTGTAGAAATGCTTTAATGACAGCGAAGTGGTGGTGAAGACAACTGACTACTACTGTCTGTCAAAGTAACTAATTATAGATCATCTGACATATAACAGGTAGGTATTGGTTAATTGGTTAAGTCACGCCCAAGTAAATACTGGACTAGATCATTAATGATGAGGATGGGGGGGAGGAGACATAATCCCCACCTGTCTCAAAATAACACATGCGTGATTGGTTAATTTGAATTTTTTTTCTGTTTCCTGTCTTGTATTTATGCAATTTTCTACAATGTTTTACTATGACCCTGATGAAGGCCACAAGCCGAAGCGCGTTGGTCAATTATTAAAGTTGTTCATCTTCCCTTAAGTGTTGCTGGAGTTCCTGCATTGTGAATTCTATCATCCTCTCCATGCACCTTGGAAGTAGGTGAAGTTGTGTCAGACATTTTTGCTGAAAGTAACTAATTATCAAATGCTGATTTCAAGGGCAGAAAGTTTTACATTCTAATCTGTAAAGCAAAAGTGGGATTTAATTTGCATGAATTGAAAGGAAAAATGCACGTTTCCTTCAGTGGTCACACAGTCAAGCACAGTAACCAGAAAACTAACAAATTACTTCAATGTGCATGCACATTATCCATACCCGAAGTATCAAACCAAAACAGTCCTATTATCTGCAATATAATGCTACAGTGCTAGCAATAGCACAGAAGGGCTGAGTCATTGTCTATTTGGTCACAGATTTTCTCTGACCTCCCACCTGATGTCCTCTTACAAGGTAACATAAGAAAAGCTACCGTGCATGCTACATCCATCCTTTGCACTTTTATGCACCTTCATGCATTCTGTTGTCTTCCCTTTATTTACTGCCACACATCCTCTCTGCCCTGCATATTTCACAGGCTACAAAATGTTTGTATGAGCAGTTCCTCCGTGTTAATGTTGTGTTATAGATTTATTTTTGATCCACCAGTGCTCAGGCTTTAAAAATATGCTTTACAACATACATATTCAAAGTTTATTGTGCATAGAAAGATTAGAGAGATTTTGAATTTCTAAAGATTTTCTTTGACATGTAACAAATATTACACATGAAATTAAAGTATATTTTAGAGAATTAAACTATTTAACTGATAATGTGTTTTAATGACAAAGACATGTGCAGCAAGCAGAGTCCTTTGCCCATCTGTGCTAAAACATTTGCAAAACAAGAATTAGAAATGCTTTATTTTGTGCAGAAGAACCAAAAAGTAATGAAGAATTTCAGATTATTTTGACAAATTCAGCTATTATTTAGGAGTGCAGCCCAAGCAGTTGAGAAAATTGCAACAATTTAGTTTTCTGGTGTGTAATAAGCATGTTACCGTCTTGGGGTCCCTAGCTTGGCTGCAATTTGATATTCTTATTTTTTCTGTGGCCTCAGTGTGAATCAGCTGCTCAGCTAAATCTTTGACTTAATAAAAGCCACCACTCATCATTGTCTTGCAAAGTTATGACATCATCATTATCATCAAACATAGCTACCCATAGCTACAGTTATGGTCTTATTTCATGGCATGTAAGATATGCAGGCTGAATGTTGTGCACAGGACCAAAATGTAGACTCTCAGGTAGACAGCGGTGAATTTGAAGTGAACTGTTTATTGTTTTTTGCAATAATACAAAAGGTAAATCATAAATCCAGAAGAGAAACACTGAAAACTATAACCTGCTGAAACCTAAACAAATACACTAGAGCTACTATCACTGGGGTTGAAGCGAATAGGCACACTGACAAAGGACGCACAGAGACAGCAGAAGATGAGGCAAGGAAGCAAAAGTAAAAGCAAAGCATAAGGAACAAGCAGCTCACAAAATAAAGCAGGAAGCAAAAACCTAACACGTTATAAAGAACAACACCAAGATGGTGATCTGTAGAGGGAGCTTATAAAGTAGGCATGTAACTGTGTCTCTGCTTAACCTAAAAAGCTTTGTAGAACTGATGTGAAGAAGAGTAACACTGATGACTATGCAGCAGATATCTTCCACAGAGACTTAGAAAGCAGTTTAGTGTTCACAGACACTTTATGATAAAATATCTGATAGAAGTCCAGTGTGAATGCTTTCATATTTGGAACATAGTTGCTAAATTCATCAAAATACACTGAGAAAATGTACAGCATCGTCCATATTTAAAAAAAAATTATATATCAATATGCTTCATGAATGATACATTATATGATACATTAAATGATAAGGCATATGACATATTTTTGGTGTTTTTTTGTGACACATTGCACAAAAAAACCACCAAATCCACCAACGCTTTGCTCCACAATTTCAGTCTTCATACACCATATGGACAAAAGTAGCTAGTGAGCTATCTACACATTACACCTACAGGAGCTGGTTATCAATAGAAACCCACACCATAGAGCTCCTGGCATGCAGTTTTAGTACTGATGTTAATCAACTGTAGAGTAAAGAGTCAGCAGAACATTAGCGCTGTGGGTATGGCTGACAATGACTTCCACTTTGCCATAATAACACTTACAGTTCATCGCAGAATATCTAGGAGGGGATACAGTTCACAGACATGTTGTTTGTGAAGGCAGACTGTATGACAGTGTGTTTGATTTTATACACCTGTAACAATGGGACTGAAAACACATAGATTCAAGACTTTTGTCTATATAAGAAGTATCCATCCATTCACTTCCGCTTATCCTTTTTCAGGGTCGCGGGGGGCGCTGGAGCCTATCCCAGCTGTCATAGGGCGAGAGGCGGGGTACATCCTGGACAGGTCGCCAGTCTGTCGCAGGGCCAACACACAGAGACAGACAACCATTCGCACTCACAGTCACACCTAGTGGCAATTTGGATTATCCAGTTAACCTATCCCCACAAGTTGCATGTCTTTAGACGGTGGGAGGAAACTAGAGTACCCGGAGGGAACCCACGCAAACACGGGGAGAACATGCAAACTCCACACGGAAAGACCCCGGTCTGATGTTGGAATTGAACTCAGGACCTTCTTGCTGTGCTGCAACAGTGCTAACCACCGTGCTGCCTATATAAGAAGCAAAAAAACCAAATATGTTTATTAATTGAACACTTTTCAGTAATTTCCAGCAGCTCTGAACATTTTCAGAGAATGAACTGGTTCTTATATAGCACTTTTTTACACTACTGAAGATCTCAAAGTGCTTTTATACAACACGTCTCATTCACACAAGCACTTTTTTCTACTGTAATTCACACACATTCATCCTCCCGTGAATCCATCGTAGAGCAACTTAGGGGTGAGTATTTTGCCTAAGGATACTTTGACACACGGCTCAAACCACCACCCTTTCAGCTAGTGGATGACCTGCTCTGCCTCCTGAGCTACATCCACCCTTTGTTTCAGTACTGTTTCTGAAACAAGAAGAAATATATTCAGTGGCAGATGAATGTATGCATTACTGTATTAGAGTAAACCAGTGTATGTTTGTTTAGAAAACCTCAGGTACAGGTTATAACAGTGGGCCTTACTGGTGTGGGTTTTTTTAAACGTAGATATTTCACAACAATACTGAACAACAACAGAGGTGTTGGTGTTGTCATAGCATAAAAGATGCTCTCATCAGTCTGATCCTTTAGGTAAACTAAAAGAATAAACATATTTTGCATAAGACATACCGTATCATTATAATTTAGCTTACTGAATCAAACATTGCTGAATGTCCTGAAGTGCTACTGTCAGATTCTCCCTGGTTGCCTTAACTCCTCCTCCCCAGTAAGATCCATCTTAGACTTTAACTGCAAATACCGATTTATCAAGCCTTGTTACTGGCATCAGTGGCGATTAAAAAAAAAAATGTGGAGCATACTGCTGCGGTGTAAAGAAACCGTTTGTCTAGGCATGGAAAACAGCTGCATAAACAAAACATGTAATATGCTTAAACTTTGCCTTCATTTCTGACCATGTTGGCCTTCTTCTGTGCCTTCGCTACTTGTTCTTGTTTATTAGATTTCCAACTCGCTGCATGAATCGCTCCAGTTTGTTATCAGTGCTGCTCTGTGTCTGATTCACTGAACGGGCAGACTCGCGCCTTTGCAAAGAAGAGATTCTCTCTTTGTCTGACGAATATGAATTTGCCTTCTTCTTTGACTTATCCAGACGTAGATTTTCGTTGCTAAGCAAAAACTCATACCGACTGTAGGCTTTGTCTTTTGGTCTCTGATATAAAGTCTCTCTTTCGTCACCCACAGTGCCCTTTGAGTCTTGCTCTGCTGCAAGGGCCATCTTCTTTTTGCTCAAACGCTGAGGAGAAAATCTTGACAGTGGAGATTTAGTCTTTTCTGTCTCTGATGGACTAGTAAGGGAGCTCTGCAAACTGGGCATGCTCAGTGACTGGCTTTTTGTTGTGTGCACTGCATCAGGTGCCAGGGAATGGGCAGCCTTCAGTGGCTGGCTTACTCCTGAGGTCCTTCTTTGGAGAGACTTATTTTCATTTTTGGAAGTTTTCTTTTCATCTGATGTAGGCACTTTCATTTTCATAGAATGTTTTCTCTGTAGCGCTGCATCTTCTGGCTGTGCTTCCCCTTTTTCTGTGTGACTGCCCTTATCTTCCACTCCCCGCTGAGGTCCTGTAGATGGATTGAAGACTTCCAGAGAAGTTTCAACTTCATTAGAAATGGATTTCTTTCCTTGCCTTGAATCACCTGAGCCTGTGCTTTTGGCCACCCTATAATGCTTTCCTGTGGCTTGATCCTGAATTTCTTTTTCTGGAGATTTTACAGAGTTCTTAGGAACAACCTCCTCATCTTTGCAAATCTCACGTCTGACTTTAAGTGCTGGGTCTAAGTGAGTGTGGGAACTGTCTTTTTCTTCAGGGACCTCGGTCAAAGATTCCATTGCTCTCGGATGCTGAATGCTAACACTGCTGGACTGTAAATGAGAAGGCTTGAGTGGTGCATCACTCATTTTCTGGTCTAAATCAGCAGCTGATCTTGTCTTGGATAGAGGCTCACGCCAATCATATGTCTGCATTGTTTTTCCATCTGAAACCACATCATGGTGAGAGGCAGAACGATGTCCATCAGTGAGCACTGGCTCTCTTTTGTTACCTCGCTTCTTGAGCTCCCTGTTTTCCTGGCTGCAGCTTTCTTGTGCCGCTAGCTCCGATTCTGTGATACTCTGCCTTACATCCAGGCCTCTTAATGAAGACATCAGTTTGGATGTTTCTGCATTCAGATACATGGACCTCAAAGACTCGTGGCTTTGCCTGAAATTGTTATAGTCCTGCAAACTGAACCTTTTTTTTGTTTCTTCCATTCTGGACTTAATATCTCTCGACCTGCTGTGAATGAGCTGTGACTGATAATCATTTAAGCCTGTGTGACTGCTATATGGAGATGTCACAGGTGAGATCGCATCACATGACGCACCTGGATGCATCTCATTCTCATTAAGATAAGAATCAATCTTCCAGCGGTGGAGTGATGTTTCTGAGTTGAATGGTATTAGGTTCTGGTCCGCACCGTAACGTGTCTGGTGCCGGAGGTGATGGTGCGACATCCGGTTTGGTAGAAGCACCTCCCCACCTCCCCTCGGTTTAGATCCACTTCTCCCAGGGACTCCAATGTCTTTAGTTCCCATCCTTAGCCGAGTCATGGAGTTTACCTTTTGCAGCTCGCCTCCATAACTGTGTCCTTTCACTAGGTTCCCCATTTTAGTATAGTCATACTGATGGAGCCTATCCTGGACACTCAAGCCTCTGGTCATTGTGCCAGAATTGTTGAACCTGTTGTCCTGAACACTTCTCACCACGTGCATCACCCTGGATCTCCTGTGAATCATATTAAGAGAAAGCTGGCTGGAGTTTGGGCTCTCCAGAGCCAAAGTATCTTTAAGGTACAGAACAGGTGGCCTCCCGTTAAGCAAGACTGAAGAAGTTGTGGAGCAAGCATAGAGTCTTCTGAACTCTTCATCATAAGTGGAAACCAGTTGGCCTGTGACAACCAGGACCATACTGAGGTTGATTTTCTCAAAAGTCCATGTGTAGCTGAAAAAGAAATTGAAGAACCAGTACAAATCATAATGATGCACAAATTTTTAAACAGTATTAATAATAAAGTCATGCATATCTTCATTATCTAAATTTTAATGTGCTTAATCCACAACTGAAACATAACAGTGGAAATAAGGGCCAACCAGGAAACACATCCAACACAACAAAAGCTATAGTAGCAGAGCATAGGACTAAAGTTTAAATCATATGATGTTTGAACTTGGCAAATTCAGCAGAAAGTTTATGTGTTTCTGGTGCCTGCAACTGCCCACAGGCCACTGCATTTATTAAGTGTTCTTCTTACCTCAGCTCTGTGTGTTCTCAAACAGATAAACTAGTTTTGCTGACTTGGAAGATTTGTTAAGTTTGTCTTAGAACTTGCTCTGGGGTTTGTCTTTTTTTAAAACTTTTTTTTCTCTCTTATTTTTACTGTTTCAGTAGTGAAAGTTTCAAATAATGTAACTAATCTCCGTGAGCCACGAGCTCAGGCTGCAGACTGCTCTAAACACATACTTGCTCGATATGATAAAAGTGAGACAGAATCTTCCTAATATGGCTATTTGACCCGCCAGAAGAAAGCCAGTCTAAGTGGTGAAGGAAGGCAGCTAATCATATTTTTTTCTTCCTAATTCACCAATTTTTATTTTTAAAAATACCAGAGTAGCACAGTGAGTTTACATGAAATTGCTTTAAGGTTTACTTAAAGTTAGCAAAGCTGCCAAGTAGAGCTAGGCCAGGCCTCTATTTCAATTTAATCACAGAATACTTTTGAACAGCACTGACTCACCTGTATGTTCCATACATAACTGTCCTGCAGTCCACAAGTATAAACTTCTGTTCCAAACCTCCATGAAACTTAAACCCCGAGCGACACTGATACTCTGGCCCCTGAACCGTCCGAACACAAAGATTCTGATGGAAAAATAAAAATGAGAATTAAGGCCAAAAATAAATCAATTTCATTTCACCTACAAGTAATATATGTAATGCTTATTTGAGAATGCATTAAGCAATCTCTATTTGTAAAATGCATTATCATGCAATGATAGAAGAACCTACTTCTGGCTTATTCACAACAGATCAAAACAGTGGGAAGCTCCATGTGTTTAATTTCAGAGTTTTTATACCAGATGCTCATCGTAATGCAATACCAAAGGGATTTATGTCTTCATCTTTGATAAAACCAGTGATCTTTTCCTTTTTTGGTGAATGTGTAAACATCATGATACAGTAAAAAGAAGAACAAATGGAACTCTGCTGACCTCCAGTGACATCCTCACTGGCTGCAAAACTAGCCAAGGAGGCTTAATCAGGTCAAACGATACAGTGACAAAACATTTCCTTTTTCCTGATTTCTTATTTATTTATTTAGTTTTGCAAAGACAAAAGGAAATACAAAACACAGCTTTTAAATCATGATTTCACTTATTAGTGCACAAAAGGCTACCCAAATCTGGAAAAGTAATTCCCCCCTAAATCTTATCTGCAAGAATGAAAGCTACTGTGGATACTGCCTGTGGCTACAAGTTGCAGAAAGTCACTTTCCCACCAAAGATTACTCCAAGTATTCTCAGGCCAGACATCATCTGGTGGTCCACCGTGCAGAAGTGCCTGTACACTGTGGAGATAATGGTACTATGGGAGGCAGCATATACAATTCAAAAGGCTCAATTATGCAGACATAGTTGCCAAAACAAAATGATGTAGCTGGTGCAACCAGGTTTCTCAAAAGCATGAGCATCCAAGTACATGCGTGGGTCTATCAGTGACCAGTGAACAAGGGTGGCTACCTGATGACCCTGACAACAATAAGAATAAGAATAAATTTACTGATCCTTCTGTTGCTGCCTCCCCAGTGTTCAGAGATGTTCAGCATGAGGTAGGTTTTGTGACACCAGTGGCTGAAGGTTTTTACGAGATCCCTGTGTTCGGATTCCTGTCTGCAGTTTTAAGCAAGTTTGTCTTGGTGTAGAATCAGCTGTTCCAAGGTTTTCATGATGTGCATTATAAGGGCCACTGGTCTAAAGTCATTTAGTTCAGCAAGACGTTTTATTTTTGGTACCGGAAAAATAAAGGATGTTTTCCACAGTCCTGGCAGTAGACTCAGATTAAAAATCCTGTGGAGAGGTTGACACAATTCTTGAGCAGCCTTGGACACACACCATCTGGGCTATCATAGTCTTCCTAACTCCAATCTCACCCCTGTCTGTGACAGACGAGCATGAAGGCACAGGTGTGAGAGGGGAAGTAGCTGCTGTATTAGAAATGAAAGGAGAAGGGGGAGCTTGTGCAGGAGCAGACGGAGTTACAGTGAAGGAGAAGCAGTGGGAGTGAGTGTGACCATAAAGTTGAAGGACTAAAGAACTGCTTGAGTGCATCAGCTCTTTCCACATCACCCATAAGTGGCTGTCTTTTCTTTTTGTTTTTGTTTCTTTTTAGTATTCATTCCTTTTCACACCTCACAGATGTTGCTGTATTCTAGCTTCCTTTTTATCTTCTTTATCTACTACATTTCTGCTGTGTTCAGTCACTTCTTCAGCTCATGTTGCATCTGTTTGAGCCATTCTTTGTCACCACCTCTAAAAGCTACCTTTTTCTGGTTGATGATTGCTTTTATGTCATTTGTAATCCAGGGTTTGTTAACGGGGCACAGTCTCTGTAAGTCATGACTGATGTCTGTCAATATTTCTTCAACTGTTCTCATCTGTTTCCAGCAGAACATTCAAATCTGTGCATTCAAAGCAGATAAAGGTTGTACCCCTCCCTCCTGACCACAGGACACCAGTGCTGATTATCAGGGATTCTAACATCAAGTCTTACGAGCTTAACTGCAAGGAGATTTTCAGGTTAACACTGTTTTATAGTTGATAGTACAATCTTTGAACATGCATTGTTTTTCAAAGACATTACACAAGAAACAGGAATGTGATTTTGCCAGTTTAAAAATAATTCATGCATGTGCTGGACATACTTCCTTCTAAAAGAATTACATAGAAGTAATTCAGCTTTTGTGTTATTGATTGTGTTAGTTTTGTTTTGGGCTAACAAGTTTGGCAACTTACATTAGCTAGTTTGTTAACAGGAATATGATGCAAGCCTGTTTCCAAAAAAGGAGTGCTTTGATTATCATTTCAGTAAGAAGTACATAATTTGAACTCTTTACTTAAATGAAAAGTGCACAAAGGCACCACATTAAATGTTGCAAGTAAATCTAATATTCGTTCATTTTGATTTATCTGAATGTAACTTCTTTACCGTGTGAAAGAACTATGTGCCACATCTTTTAAAAACTAAATGATTCCCAGGTCTCACTGCTCAACACATCAGGGCCTTCAACACTCAAAAATGAAACTCAAAAACTCAAACCGAGAGCATGAAACATGAGTTCAGGGTTGTTTCAGTCATCAGGTGCAAACAGCCTAAATCTTAACTTAATTGAAACACCCCCCCCCCCCTCCAGTTTCCATTACTACTACCTTTACACAAACACATGAAAGCACGCACACCCTTTGTCAAACTCTACATGATCAAACCTGTGTGAGTTTTCCTCAGGCTGTTTTTTTGATGTTGCTAATGGCTAGGCACGCTGCAAAGAGGTCGTGAAGCCGTCACTGCGTTCAGAGCTGATGACTCTTTGTTTAGACTGTGGAAACATCATCTAATGCTGTTTAACAGGAAAATCCAGCCACACTGACAGATCTGTCCTGCGGTTGCTGCAGTTGTGTGAAAATGGCAGGTAGAGACACAGCAGGGAAATGTTGGTAAATGACTGTATTTCCATCAGGGTGCGGAGAAAATGTCAAACGTAATATTTTAAATGCTCTTTTGCCAACAGAAGAAAGGTTGTGAAGCCTCATGGGAAGCTCTGGGGGAATGCAAATGTTAGACTATGTCAGATGATGTTTAACAGGTCAACAGGCATGTGTGGGCCCAATTATGGCTTTGAGTAGCAAATGTCTCCATACATGTCTACATATCTGTGTACCCACCACCCCTCACACACACACACACACCCATCCCCCCACACACACACACATACACACACTCACTGCCGAACTGACTATGACTTAGAGCGCCAAGGGTTAAATAAATGCCCAGCTCTAAGATGACTCTACCTGTCTTAGTTTGGTATGTGGCTGTTGTTCACTATCAGCCACTGTGCTACTAAAGCCACCACACAATGGAGTTGACAGTTTTCAAATATTTTGCAAGATAAACATTGTTTAAAATGCTAACGTGTATACTATGCACGGGAACAGGAAAATTACATTTGGCAAGAAGTGCAGAAGAGCATGTTTACCAGAAGCCCCTTTTTATATCAGGAAAAGTGGAAAACATAAGAATAGGCCTGTTGTGTCTCCACTGTGAAATCCAGATAATCACATAGGTCTAGTGGAAGATAATACATTTTTTTTTTCCTGATGATTTTTATTTTTTGCAGTTCATGGCCTCAACAAGTACAATAATATCTCAGCATGGTGATAAAACATACTCATCTGATACTGTCGCCCTTTAAACCTTGTATTTCAAGGTGCCGTGTTTCTCACCTTGAGCTCTTGAATATTAATCTCCATGTCGTGTGCCATTTTGAGGAAGCTCTTGACATGGGAATCATCCAGAAGGATGTAGACCACCACTCCCCTCTGTGTCGCATTGATGAGTTCTTTGAAAATGTCGCCATCAGTGAAGACATCCATTACAATGGCAATAAGCTGGAAGCACATTAGACGTGGAAATGTTTTCAATTTTGAGAAAATACAAATTAAGTCAAAAAATGTATGAGTAGTCAACATCAGGACTTGTATAGTAGAGATGACTTTCCACACAAAATTAACTGTATCATTGTGCAAAACACCTTCTTAACTTGAAATAATCTTTTATGCAACACAAATAATGTCATTACTTCTGATGCATGCAAAGAGAAGTAACTGCCAACTGTATATATGCAGTTATGTGAAAAAAAAAATCTTTTATTTTTAGAGTTTATGTACTGGGCCATAATAAAAAAAAATCATCTGGTCCTTAGCAGGTCTTAGAATTAGGCAAATGCAACCTCGTGTTGGTTAATCTGTGACATTTTGCACAGTTTCATTATTTATTTAACAAAAATTAAGCTACAATGCAGAAGCAGTATCTAAAGTATAAGAATGCGGACTAATTTGTTTTACATCCTTTTTGCTTCCATAGAAATGTGGAGGATAATTAACAGGTTCTGTTACTATAAGGTCATCAGCAAATGTGAGTACCTCTATAACAGCAGATGTTTTAACAGTTTGCTGTTTTGGCGCATTGAGGGGGTGAGAACACAATCCCAGGGAGGAAAGACATCAGCAATGATCTTACAAAAACAACTGTTGCTCCCCATCAATCTGGGTGGGTTATGAAGCATTTCTAAACAACTGGAATTTCATCACTATACAGTCAGAAACAGTATTCAAGTGGAAAAAAGTCGCCAGTGTTGTAGTGCACATCCTAGCAAATTTAATTTAAGTAAGACTGTTTAATGCTCAGAGAAACTTCAAACTTCATAATAGTACAGTTAGAAAAAGACTAAATAAACACAAAATGTTTGAGAGGATCCAGGAGGAAACCTCTTCTCTCCAATAAGCACATGGCAGCATAGTTTAAGTTTGCAAGGTTGCATCTGAACAAACCAAAAGACTTCGGGAACAATGTCCGCTGGACAGACAAGACCAAAGTGAAGATGTTTGGACATAATACACAGGACCACACATTTGGTGAAAACCAGACACCTCATACCAGCTGTCAAGCAGGAAAGGTGATGATTTTGTGGCAAAAGGGGAAACTACATAGTTTGTATCTCACTGACATGACCAAATGTTTAACAGTAAGAAGACAACAAGCCCAAAGAATTAGAATTAAAAGCAAGTGTACTTTCTTTGTCAGGTGACCGTGAATGAGTAAAGCTTCGTGAGCAGACTCACTTTTTAGATTGTGATTTACTGAGCACCTTTGCTTGTGATATTTTTTGTTGTTATGAATTCTGTAAATTAGACAAGTGGTTTGCTAAAGAGGAAAGACAGATTTTTTTTTAATCAAATATCAGACAAAGTTTTACCTGTTTCAACATAACTGTTGCCTACGTCATTTCATGATATATATTTATGTATAGGTACTTTTATTTTGAAATTAGTTAGGTTTCACCTTTAATGTGTAGCATCTAAATTTGTTCTGCCAGTTATTATGTGGTAGAACAAAAAAGGTCACTTTCACAGTTACGGCAAGTAGAATGATTTATTTTTTGTGTCAGCATTTTATATATCAGTGCTTTCATATGAATTTAAACAAGTATTTAAACATGTACTTGATCACAGGAAAACTATTTTTTAAAGAGTGGTCTGTTCAATTGTTGGTTTGCAGTTGGTTTAATTAGTTTTTCTGTAATCAGTTTAAGGCCAACCAATCCAGCCATAGCTATCTGATCCTACTGTGGTATTTTGCTACAATGTTGACTACAAGAATTAATGTTAATGTTTCACAGTGATACTTTTTCCATCTCATTTGACTGATCTTTTAACTAATTTGAAAGCAACAGTATCCTTACTGTTGTATCTCATCATTTTTTTTTTGTAGATCCTGTGATTCAGTAAAATCTTCAGATGTTTGCAGTCTTTATTGGAGCAGTTTTTCCTACACTGCATACATGTGCACAGAAAAAAGCTCTTCTCTTTACTCATTACTATATTTACTTATTTCTAAATTATAATAAGCACTTTTTAAATGACTTAAAGGTAATCCTTAAGTTTAATATTATAGGTTTAAATAAAAAGGAAAATTCCAGGAAGTGTGAGGTAAAAAAGCAAAAAACAGCGTGTCTGTTTGTGACCTCCACGGGATCCTACAAGATCATCTCATTAAAAGACAGCGATGTGAAGACTAGATTAAACATACAGCAACAAATTGCGAAAGCAGTGCAACAGCACTCATTTTCTACTCTTTCTACAGGAGATAACTGCACAGGAAGTACAAGATGAATTTGCTTCATGAAGCAGGTTCCTGGGGAAAAAATAGGAAATGGAAAACTGCAGTGACTTGCTGCTCTAATATAATATTACTAATATTTCTAGTCATGAAATGCATTTTAAGCATAAATACAAATTTCTACCAGGTTGACATCACTGTTACCGCTTCATGATAGCTACAGCTTTAAAGAACATTGCTGCAACAATGTTTCTGTGAATGTTGAATTGCTAAATACTTTTTCTCTGAAACCTGCCAAAGTTAGTGCAGCCTACATGAATTCAGACTGGCCACTCGCCTGCCTCACACGTCACAAAGCAAAAAGCTGCACAGTAATGAGTGACTTCCATCGTGTACATTTTCATGATAACAAAAGTTCAGTTGCCATAGTAGTTAACTGCTTCAAACATTTGAACTGGTGTAGTCAGCTGATTGTGTGGGTTAATGTATGTTTAGCCCTTCCCTGCAGTCTCCTGTGTATGCAGAGAACTATGCAGAGGTGTTTATATGCCTACGCAAAACTACACCTTTCACTAGGAATTTGTACTATTGATAAACTATTGTCCTTGTTGATTCCTCCACCTGATAGATGAGGCGTTATTTTCTGGCACTGGCCCAGGAGCATTTCTTTTGTTTATATCGCAGTGCTGAGGCCTCACCTTCTGCGCAGCCTGAATCTGCTTCCGAACCACCTCTTTAATTGTTGGTGTGTTCTGTCTGGGTGGGTGAAACAGCAGGCTAATGCTGGTCTCTACACCCTCCAGCGCAACCCCTGGCCAGCCCAAATCCAAGTCTGGCACCTCCTCTTCCGACTCAATTGGGAAATAGGTGGAGGGTCTGACCTCGTCTGTGCTGCGTCTTCCCTCTGAATCATCTTCCACAACCGGTAACTCTGCATTTTCCAAAATGAACACAGTCTCTTCCTCTGAAAGGAAGTGGTTGATCTGCTCAGCTCGAAGGAACTCTTCATAGGCTTCTTTGCCGCCACATAGTAGGGCATAAATGGCTAGACGATAGGATTCTTTATAGTGCGGCTGAATGTAATCTGAACAGTCCTCTTCAAGTGAAGACAGGCATGACAGATTGGACTCCATGGATGCGAGAACCCCTCTGAGTCTCTGTGTGCAGCAGACTTCTTCTTTACCTTAAATGTGACACACACTATGCTGTTACAGGGTTCACTGAGTTAAACTTGCATTTTAGAGCTGAATGTCAAAAAAGAGATAATTAGGAAAAAAAAATATTATGTGTATGACTTTAACATTTTTATCTGCATTGCTGAGTTGTAATATGTAATCTTTAACTAATCATTAAACATGAACAGGACAAACATGAGACAACTGTCAACATACAATTTTTACATAACACTACAGAGCTTTGGAACAAACTTTTCCAGCCAATCACAGAAAAATGTAAGACCATTTTATTTTCAGTGCATTTAGTTGTTGTCTTAAAGAAACTTAGACATGCAGATAATTTTATTACCATGGTGTCATACGAGAAATGTTTCTCCTCTAAGCTCTTAGGAAACCAAAAAGGTACATGTGGTTCAGCACAAACACATAAACAATATGAGGCATGTGCTTACTTCTTCAGTAACTACTGTAAATTGTCAGGAATTCAACACACTTTCAGCAACATATACAAAGAGACTTACTTCATAACTGGCCAAAAAGAATCCTGGTCTTCCTGATTAATCAGAGGCGAGAAACTTTAAACCAGCTTAAAAAGTTAAAACCTTCTGTCGGTCCTGGTGTCGGTACACTCTCCAGCATAAGCCGGTAAGTGCTAAAGGTGTGGATTCGCGAACTCTGTACAAACGAATAGCCTGTTGTACCTGCTCTGTTTGCTCGGCTGACAGCTACAGTAACAAACCCCACCCACCTCAGCTCACCTGGCTTTCAGAGGCAGGTTGGCTTGTCTCGCAAGTTGTCATGCAGTCCCTTGGAGTCTGGCTACAAGTGCACATTTTTACTTTTGGCTTCATTAACTGTAGCCGAAGGATTTGAGTTACCTCTTCTAGGGTGAGGTGTAGCAGTGACTACTGACAAAGACAACAAAAGTAGGTTGAGAAGTAAAGTTTATTGCCATCACAAAGCACTGGGGAGGAAGACATAATGTGTCACAGACAGAAGAGCCTCTCAGGTACAGAGACAAGGGCTGTGAATGTTTTTGTTCACAGACAAACTAACCCTGGGAGAAGAATGGCTGGAGCACAAACACAGTAACCTGGTATTTGCACATTTTCACCCAGGTACTAACATTACCCCACATCTGTACCTGCTGACTCCCAGCTCATCCACTTTGATACTGGTGTATTACAACTTGGATCTTATTTTTGTAGGTTTTGATATTATTTGCTTTGTTTTGTATAATATCACACTCTTTGACATAAGTGCTAAATGTAGGGAA
The DNA here is from genome assembly GCF_965226115.1 of Aulonocara stuartgranti. NCBI lineage: Eukaryota > Metazoa > Chordata > Actinopteri > Cichliformes > Cichlidae > Aulonocara > Aulonocara stuartgranti. The sequence goes on from NC_138944.1 coordinate 37,260,226, forward strand.
ACACAGTAACAGAGAAGATTAAGATTAAAGCACTGAAACTGGAGCTTAAACCTAAAATATTTACTAATTTCTTTAATTTTGTCCTCTAAAACTCTGCTTATCTCTTTGTAAGACAGTTCACTGACTTACTTTTTTGTGTCACTAATACCCAAGTTGTAATAGAGCATAAATATCCTTTGACATCCACAATTTGTTGCAGGCATTTCACTGACATTGCATAGTGGAAGGTGCAGCCTTTAAAACTTTGTAATGAATATACACGGACATTTTATGTTTCTCAGTGTTTTTCTTGTGTTAAAAGGAACCACTTTAAAGACATATGATGGCCCATACATGACTGTGAGGTGTAGTCCAGAGTAAGCAGCAGTTTTTGAAGTGGGACTTTGACGTTATCTAAATCTAAATAAACTTTAAAGTAAGAGCTCATTGTTTCACACTAATGCTTATAAATCAGTGTTGCTAACAGCGAACATTAACCCCCACATTCTACTTCCTGGGTGGAGTTGGAGACTTCATGAATCTGGGTGGGGTTGGAGACTTAACACTGCGTGGTGGAGTAGGAGACTTCGGGGTAGGGGTTGGAGACTTGGAGATTGGGGTGGAGGCTGGAGTTGGGCTCTTCATGGATGGCGCTGGGGTCTGGGTTTTAGAAGGGGTGGGGGTTGGGGTCTTGGAAGGGGGAGCTGGGGACTTTGGCAGCACAGGCGTGGTGGCGGCTGCTTTGGCCTGCCCCAGTTTGGGCTCAGGGATCTTCTCTCCGTGCCTGTAGACGCTGACAGTGATTTCCACAAACTCACCACCATACTTGTTCCGTACATTGATGCTGTACTTTCCGGAGTCTTCGGGGGTGACTTTGTTAATGACGAGGCTGGCAAACTTGCCACCGTCAAACATGACCCTGGTGTGCTCAGTGGAAGCGACTTCCTGCTCGTTCTTGAACCAGGTGACCTCAGGAGTAGGCTCGCCCCACACGGTGCAGGTGAGGCTCAGGGACTAGAAAGGACCAACAGTCAACTCAAATCAAAATATATTCACAGAATACGATTCATATTTTAGGTTTGTTACATTCTTACACAAAGATTTATTTATTCATGTGTTTATTAAACTAATGAAAATTGTTGTAATCACTTGACATAATGAGGTCAGACATTATAGTATTTATTTATTATTAACTCTGACCCACAATTTGAAGTTGAAGTTGGCATTTCTTTTTAAACATTTTTAGAATGAACCTTAAACTGCAGACTAAATATGAATTGAGGCATGACATCTGAACAAAAGCCATCCAAAGAAGTGTTTTGTCAATACTGTTATCAATACTGTACGCAGCAGTACATCTCAGACTATGGTGTAACACAGGGGTGGGCAACTCCAGGCTTCCTGGGCTGGTGTCCCTGCAGGTTTTAGATGTGTCCTTGAACCAACACAGCTGATTCAAATGGCTAAATTAGCTCCTCAACATGTCCTGAAGTTCTCCAGGTAAAGAACTAATCATGTGATTCAGGTGTGAGATCTAAAACCTGCAGGACACCGGCCCTCGAGGCCTGAACTTGCCCACCCCTCTTTTCACTCTCTGTGTTTATCCACCACTCTGCATTTAATCATTACTCAAGCATCATCTTCCACAACGTGTCTTTTCTCCCTCTGTGAAAAGAGACGTTGATTGCCGAGTTTGGAAAATGTTTACCTTCTCCTCCATAATGGTGACCACATCAGGTAGACCACCAACCACTCTACCACGGTCTGAACAGAAAAAGAAAAAGTCACTTTTCACTCCCAGACTTAGAAATCAAAGATCTTAAAACTACAGCAATCTGTCTTTTTACATTTATTGTGTAGTGTTGTTATTGTGCACTAGTAGATCAAGTCTGAGATGTTCAGGGGGAGGAAGAGGAAGAATGAGTAAGACATTCATTTCTACTTTGCCTTTAAAATAAAATACCTTGCCCACAAATTCCTGTGAAAATTTTCAGAATGCTTAAAGAGCTGTCGAGGGCACTTGTGATTATCAATTTTTTGTCCTTGTAAGATGTGCGCATAGTATAAACAGCTTAAAAAATAATTAACCAATGTACCTTTATTGAAAGATACATGAGGAATCTCTCTCAAACTGTCTCAATACAAGTTGTGAAATACTCACTCTTCTCAGCGAATGCAGCCGCCCTAAAAGACGAAGAGGAAATTCGATTTGATTAAAATTTGACATGATTAAAACCGCATGTCTACAAACTTGTAACATCAAAACACTTACTTAAGTCTTAGGTACTCCTCATAGGCATCTGTATATGCTACAAAACAAATGATTACAATGGAGTCAATTTTTCAAAGACAAAAGGTTTCACATCTTAGAAACTCCAAAATAAATAGACAAATAAATAAGACAATCACAGCAAAAGAGAAAAACTGTAATGAAAACAAATGGTGGCACAGATGGAGGTTTTTACCTTGTCCAGAGAGGTCAAAAGTCCGGGTGTGGGTCTTGACGCCATCTGAGATCTCCATGGAGTAATGACCCTTCTCCTTATCGGACGGATCGCAGATCTGCATCCAGGCCATCTCAGCTGTACCGCCAATCCTCATCTTCTCAGAGGAGGCAATCTTACTCTCCCTGCGGGTTTACATCATGGATCTCAAAACTTCGTTATTAATTCATACAGAGTGAAAAAACAAACACAGACATTTCGTAGGCTGCTTTCAAATGTGAGATATAGTGACTCTAAGGCATAATGTCTGTGTGCTTTTACACCCCTTTAAAAACTAGCAGTGCTTCTCTACAATATTAAACACTCCTGATCAAAGTTGGACACAAACAAACCCCACAAGTGACACATTTGCATGACATCTCCTTTTGCTAACTGAGCCACCCACAGAACTACTCAAAACATCTGTGTTTGAAGTGTTTCATAGAAAATTTGTTTCAAAAGATGTTATGATTCAATGCTGTCTCACATGCAGCAGCCTGGGTAAGCTCACAGACTGCCTATAAGTGTCTGTGAATAATGAACTTTTGTTCCATATAAACAGTAAAACAAAATATCTCAAAAAGTAAAATAGCTAAACCTTAAAATGATAAACTAAAAAGAGATATTTGAATAATCTAAAATATTTAAATTCACGACTGTACTTGTGCTTCCAGATGGTTTTCATCTCCTCTGTATAGTAGTTCATGTAGCACTGCAGTCTGATGCCCTCTGGAGTACACTGCAACACCAGCTCAGAAGCAGATGCACCTAAAGACAACCACCATGAAACGCACAGGCACCAACAATAGGGAAATGACTTCAGAATGTCATCACAGCCTCGTCTCTTAGCCAAAGCAGACTTAATGTAAATTTGTGTATTTAGAGAAAAGCTGGGGTTCTCAGAATTGTTTCCAGGTTAACATGTACACGTACTTTATCCTTCTGAACCAGTTTCCAGCTCTGTCAGCATCAAACTGCAGCAGTACTGTTGCAGCTGACTTTGGTGCAGCTTTTCCACTGGACTTTTCTTAAGAAAGGCACTTCTAGTATATATATATATATATATATATATATATATATATATATATATACATACATATACATATATATATATATATATATATATATATATATATATATATATATATATATACACATATACATATATATACATATACACATATACACATATACATATATACATATACATATATATATATATATATATACATATACATATATATATATATATATACATACATATATATATATATATATATATATATATATATATATATATATATATATATATATATATATATATATATATACATACATACATACATACATATATATATATATATATATATATATATATATATATATATATATATATATATATATATATACACATATACATACATACACTGGCCTATGCAGCAAAGATATTTTAACAGTTTGAGATGCTGTGTAAGTTAGCTGATCCAACCTACCAGCGATCTGGGCGATGGCATTGATAATGTCATCAAACACTGGAAATCAAAGTGGGAAAAACGACACAATGAATACGGTACAGAAACCTAATATGACAATACCAAGAGCTAATAGCTGACCCATCACAACACTAAAAATTTACCTTTGCCTGAAATGTCAAACACAGATGTGTCCTTTCCTCTGTCGTCACTGAGTACTGCCTTGTAAACACCATGATCTTTTCTGGAGAACTGAATAAAAACAAGGTTATTTTATATTACATTATATTTTTCAGTGTGGATTGTGCAGATGTTACCAGTGGGAGGGGAAGAGCACAGGATCCAGACATGACATTGGGGGGAGTATCTGGAACAATCTCCTCATCGTCTTTGTACCAGTGTAAAGTTGACTCCTTCTTCACATTAGCCACCTGACAAGTACAAAGATTAAAGGATTTTGTTTTTACAAGAAAGCAAAGCAATAAGAAGTGAAACAGAATCAATGAACATGTGGAAAGCACATCTGACATGTGGTTCAGAGTTACAGGAAATCCTACATAATTACGTGGTTTTGTTACCTTGCAGACGAGCATAACAGTACAATCCTCGGTGACAGTAAAATATAGATACTCAGAGAAATGTGGGCCTACAAGGACAAGAACAAAGAACCACATGAATGACATAAATTAAGGCCGCACACATCTCTAAATCCATTATTTTACTCAAACTTGCTTACTACTTGTGCCAAAGTCATCAAAAATATTCATACCTTGCTTCCTAATGTGCTCTTTCCTCTGAAACTCAGCCTCCTTCAGAGCAGCCTTGAACACTGAATGAGTAAAAAACAGACACAGATGAAATGCTCGCTGTGCTGCCCTTTTGGTTGGTGCAATCAGAGAAACAGAGGTTTTTATAAGTTTCCAAAGTAGTATTCCAACACGAGTTATATGGACTTCTATGTGAGAGATGGAAAACTCTCACCATCTCCGACCAGGACCAGGGAGCTCTGGGTTTTGGCCTTGCCATCATGGATCTGAACAGTATATGTGCCCTCATTGGCTCTGGTGAAATGATCCACTGTCATCTGGATGATTCCAGTGGCCACATCGTGACTGATCTTCTGTCCCTAAGAGGAATAAAATGATGAAAATATTAAACTATGAGAATTTCAATGTGTTTAAATACTTTTGCCACTCATTTGTAAAAAAGAAAAGACTACTTTACAGTATCTGTTCTGCTTTTAAGAAACTAGAATAATATAATAAAAGATTTGTAAAGTTTCCTTGTCTTTGTTCAAGTTACATATGGGTTCCTTTACATATTTAGCTAAACTTTACTTTTCTTAGTAGTCATATTATCATGTGGAAACATTTTATTTTGAATGAAACTAAAGAATAAAAATGAAGTGAGCCTGAGCTGACTGCTTGGCAAGAATGATGTTTGTATGTTTGTCTGGTTGGGTTTTTCTGACTGAATGCTGTTTGAGATCATATCAGTTCAAGAATGATGTGAACCAAAGCTGGGAAAAAGGAGAACAAGAAATGCAGGAAGTTTTACTCTTAAGTCCTCAACTTCATATTTATGTCATGTAATGGAATGTGTAGAATGAAAGTCCAAAAGGCAAACTTCAGATGTAGACTCGATGAAACAAAAGGCCAGCTGCTGATTTAGCTGATGAAATCCAACTTAGATGCAAACTGAAGTTAAATAATACAAGATGCAAAGTAACTAAATCCAGGAAACCAGAAGAAACATTCCAGGAAACAGAAAGGGAAATATGACATGACAAGTAAACACACCCAAACTAAGGCTTTAAATACACACAGGGCGGCTGTAGCTCATGAACAGGTCATCCACTAATCGATCCGTGGCCGTTCTAGTCTTCATGCCAAAGATGTGGAACCTTGAGCTGCTCTCGATGCGTGAATTGTGAATGTCAGAGAAAAAGCACTTAGATGTAGTGCGTGTTTAAATGTGTGTGTGAATAGGTGAATTAGACATGCTGTAGAAAGCGTTTCGAGTCCTCGGGTACAATAGAAATGCACTATATAAGAACCATTTACCAGTTACATGCAGACACAGAGGGCAATCAGGGATGAGTGAAAACACCTGGGTAACAGAAAACAGCTGAAACCAATCAAAGACAATAATACAGGGGAAGTGAAACAAAATACAACACGAGACATAAATGACTATCAAAATAAAACAAAATAAAACACCCAAACAGAGAACACCTAACAGAGGAGACAACTTGACCAGATACACACAGACACTGGGAAGGCTAAAGGCTACACAAAGTGTCAGAAACATAAAAAATATTAAAGATTAACAGAAACCATATTACAAAGATAGTAAGAACTTAAGACTAAACATGGAGACATTACTAAAAGAATAAAATCATGAAAGTGATAAACTAAACTCTAAATAATCAAACTCAAACAACTAAAATCAAAATAGAGGATGCTTAATGACTAATAAGAATTCAATGTCCTAAAAGCAAGAGTTCAAAATATCTCGATGCGTGGGAATGTTCAATCATTCAGGTAAGAAAATCCCCAAAAGTTGATTCTGTTCATCTGCATGTAGCATTTTTGATGGGAGAAAGGACAGTGGGATGACTGACGAAACGCTTCTCCCACTGAGAACGCTACGTCCAGATGAACAGAATCAAGAATTCAAAATGTGTGATTGTATTTTTCTATTAGGACTGAAGAGACACAGAAGAGAAGACATACAACTCACTCATAATTAGATTTCACACTCATTCATTTCTGAAAGGTCGACACCTTACCTCCCCACTCGTGACTTCTTTGTCGTTGACAATGAATCTATAGGACACAGATGGTGAAAGTTTGACTGCCTGCAACCAGAATCGCACGTGTCCTTTCTCCAGAACCTCATAGTTCAGACCATGTTTCAGAGGAACAACTGAAAAAGAAAAAGACATTTAAAAATTAAATTAGTAAGAAACAAACTGGATGTAAATGGGTTTGATGGGGAGGCACAACACTCACTCGGATGTCTGATGGCATAGCTGAGCTCCAACATAGTGTTCAGGGCTGCGGGAAAGATTCAAGAAAACAAATATACTCATAAAGAAACAATTCGGAGCGAGAAGAACTAAGGGGCTCTGAATTATGAAATCTGATGTTTTTATGACTGCTTTTGACATATAGAGCAACTTGTAGACATGACTGACCATCCTCAGTGAGAGTATGGCTGGCAGAGACTCCATCTGTGTCAGTGACGATGACAGAGTATTTGCCCAAATCATCTTTATCAGGGTTAGTGAAAGTAAGTCTGGACCTGTGAAATAAAGGTAAGATCCATTACAGTCAGGACATTTAAAGCAGTTTTCAACTGGGATTCAACAGGATGTCAAACAAAAATTCTTTCACAAGTCACTTAATTCTTACTATAAATTTAATTTCCATTCAAATTTGCTGTTATTTAAAACAGTGGGTTTGTTACAGTGTCATGTTACATATCCTAATGGTATAGTCCTCACTATTTCCTCATACTCTTATTAAAAATATTCTGGTACATTTTGGTCAGTCAAACTTTTTTTTACTTTAAACTTAAATCAGTAAATTCCCATTAAATGCTAAGGCAATACAATCACCTGTGACTTTTTGGCCAGAAAAAAATGCAAAAAAGTGGCCAATAATGAGCTTTTTTAGAAAACACTTGAATGAACTATTAGCTTTTTGAATGGAAACATAAAAACTTGATCCGGCTGTGTTTCATGTTTTCATTTTGAGTTCACCGAAGCAAGATGACAAAGCAAACTAGTTCAGGCCCCGAGGGAGAAGCTCATTGTTTGCGCTGGTGTATTTACTGAATGATTCATTAGATTCATCCCGCTGTCACAAACGAAGGACACAGAACAAAGTCAAAGCTCAAAGATCAAGCTTACGTTCTGCCTTTAGTTGTGACAGCCACTCTGGGACAGTCACTGATGAGTTTGTAGTTCTTCGACCACACAAACTTGGACGTCTCGCAGATTTCACAGGCCTCAAGAGACAGGAAGACATCTCCAGTCTCCTCATCCACACCAGCCACAATCTCCTTTGTGCCTGCAAATTACACGTGAAACCCTCCAGTGAGTAATAACAAAAATAAAATACTCGCTGTCATAAATAATCAGATAATAGTCAGATAATCTGTGTGGTTTTAATTCTAAACTTAGTGTCATAAATTAAACTGATAATCATGATATGAACAAATTCAATTTGCATTGCAGTAATTTGCATGTGTTTGCAGGGAGAAGTGATCAAAGATATTCACCTTCCAAAGTGTGTACACATCTTTTCAATGATATGTCAAATATTACAAAGTAAGGAAGAAAGCATTACTATGTGTCTGTAGAAATGAAAAAAGTAAACTACATGAAAGCACTACAGCCTCTATGTTTAGACTGTGTGAGAGAAATTCCCAAAATACTGTGATACCACACATAAGTTTTCATTTGTATATGAAATTTGATATCTCTAGTGAATGCTAAAGTTCTCTACTTAAAAATGCTTAACTGTAATTATCAGTGATTTTGTGTTTTATGTCTGCTCATACGATGTCTAAGTATTTTAATAAAAGACAATTATCATGCTGTCGTCTCACATGTCTCTGAATGTTTTGCCAATATAAAGGATAAAGTGCAGAGCTGGCTGCACACGTTCAGTTTGTTTTCATCACCTGGAATAGCTTTAGCACAGACCGGCTCTGACAACTGGGAAGGTTTTCCAACACCGTGTGCATTGACAGCACGGACTCTGAACACATAGCTTTCACCTTCCTCCAGTCCAGTCACCTACGAAAACCAGGGAAATATCATCACATGGAGAGTGTGACTTGGGTGTGGAAAGAGGGTTGGCCATTTGTTGGAATATGCATGATGCACCAGATTTGCTACCTGCAGGTAACGGTGGCTCACAGCTTCCTGATTCACAGTGACGAACTCTGATGAGCCCTTCTTAGCCATGTCCACAAAGTATCCAGTGACAGCACTTGCTCCAGTATAAATGGGAGCCCTCCACAGGATGACCAGAGAGTGGCTTCTGACCTCACTGAAGCTCAAGTCATAGGCTGGGCCTTGAATTTACAGAAACATCATCAGTTCCAGAAAGAACACACGACGCACGAGCTGTAGTTGAACTGGAGTCAACGCAACTTAACTGACATTTTTATCAGTTAAGTTTTTTATTTTTATTTTTTGGGCTGGAATTCAAATGTTTTTTTTTAACCTTTAATACATTTTAAAAGCCTTGGATGCTCATTTTATTGATACATTTGCAGGAGTTCAACAGGCATTTTGGTGAATTTGCCTCTGTCAAAACAACAGCTGCCATACTCACTGTGAGATGCAGAGATAACTCTACAGAATAAAGTCACATGGACAATCCTGTACCTGGCTCTTCCATGGTCCAAGCTTCACATTTCATTGGAACGCTGGCAGCAGATGGTAGACCAACACCAGCCATGTTACCAGCAGTGACCCTGAACTCGTAAAAAGTTCCCTCCTTCAGATTTTCCACCTAAAATAACGTGTGGCACAATCATCAAATGAATGAATAAAGTAGTAATAATAAAGTGAGTAAATGTAAATTAATCAAATTTAGCTTTATCAAGTACAAGAAAAGAAAACTTTAAGAAAGAAAATCTTAATCTTGTGTCTGATTACTCACAGTGCACATTCTTTCTGTGACAGCGTTTAGGTTGACCTCCTTCCAGACTAAAGTGTCAGCGTCCCGCTTATCAATGTAGTAAGCGTTAACCTTGGAGCCACCACAGTGTTTGGGACTCTTCCAGGCCACAGTTATGGAGGAACCATCAGAATTCAGCATGGTGATCCCAAAGGGAGAGCTGGGAGTTGCTGAATTACAAAGTTTCACATTTAATGAAGCTTCATATTTAAACTTTGTATGACATCATCTTACATAACGTCTTTCAAAGTTCAACATTTTTTAATCAATCTAGGAAACGATGACTGTGATCGGCTGCATGTGAGCCTGTCATGCACTTTCTCACACTTCACTGAGCAGCCTGCAAAGTTTTATCGTAAAGTTTTCAACTCTTGTGCTGAGTAACTGTCAGACTTTGAAGTGTGAAGTGTTTTGTAGAGTCCTATTAAAAATACGTCTCTGTGTGATCAAAACACAATAATGTAAAGTGAAAGGTGGATAAAGAGAAAGCTGTGGGTAAGTAAGGGGGGGACAAAAGTAAACACAGCTATTGAATACATACCATACTCAGCCCCCTTGCCTGCACAGAATAATGAAATGAATCACACTGAGCATCACGTTGGTTCAAGGACTCTGGTAATCTTAAGAAACACCATTTCTCTTAAATTATACATTCTCCAATGTATTCCTCTATTTTTTCAAAGAAATGTACATTTCTTTGAAAAAAATGACAGTTTCAAAGAGCGTTTTAACTTTTCAGAGGCAGCATATAAATCGCAATCATGAACTTGATAATACTCTTACCGAGTGCAGGCTCCACAGCAATGGGAGAGGACTCCTGTGACTCCTCACTGAGGCCAAAGAGGTTGACGGCTTGGACACGGAACACATAGGTCTCCCCTGGGATCAGGCCATGCACCACAAACCTGAGGCACGCACACACTCATTTTTTAAATCAAATACATATAAAACCTCTTGAAGTCTTTCCTCTTGTTTCTATATATTTCTTTTTTTAAATATTATTTTGGGGGGGGGGGGGGGGGGGGGGCATTTGTCTTTATTGAACAGTGACAGTGAAAGATGGACAGGAAAGTGGGGAGAGAGTGAGAGAGGGGAAGACACACGGCAAAGGGCCACAGCTCGGACTCAAAGCTCGCTCGCTTCTTCTGGTCACAGGGCGTGTGGTCACCTGCTCACCTATTGAGCTAAACCAGTGCCCACATCGGATATTTCTATGTACATATTGTTATTCTGGCTAAACTATTTTTTGTGAGCTCCACTCACAAAAGCCATCGTGAGTTTATCTTCAGATTTGAGAAAGTCAGCTGATATTGGGAATACTGCAGAATAAAGTATAAAACAAGCTAGAAAATTGTTGAAATCATCATCATTTATCCATGACTCCACAACCTGCCTTTGCCTTATATTAAACCTGACACATTGCTCAGGGACTCTCAGACTGAGCTCTCTGTGTGCTGTGGAGTTACTGCACTCCTGTGTAACACTCCTCTAGAGGAGACACTTTATTTATATTCATTAAATTCTTTTTTTCCTTCTTGTTCAAAAGGCTGAGAAGCAAAAACTCGTGTTTTGCCAAACTGGTGTCATTTGAAACATCTGAATCACAGTAAGACCATCGTGTAACATTTTTGTCCCTCTTACCTGGTATGTTTGAAGGGTTTATGGTTGCATGCAAACCACTCCTTGGCTCCAACGACACGGCCGTCGATGTAATATCCCATGAGGTGTTTCAGGTGTTTGGGGGCCTCCCACTGCACAAACACAGATGACTTGGTGTTCCTAGTAGCAACAACATGGCCAGGAGCAGAGGGGACGCCTGTGCGGCAAAGAAAAAACATATATCAGAATCAGAATCAGAATACTTTATTGATCCCTGGGGGAAATTATTTTTTGTTACAGTGCTCCATTATAAACCAACATTAAGACAAGACAGACAATACGCTAACTAAGAATAGTACAATATATACATATATATACATACATACATAAGTCACTCATAAATAAATAGCTGGAAAAGAAACATGTGTAGTTGTAGCAGCAAACTGTGTTAAGTGGATGCGTTGTACAGGGAGATGGCCACAGGCAGGAAAGATTTCCTGTGTCGTTCAGTGGTGCTTTTCGGTAATCTCAGTCTCTCACTGAACGTGCTCCTGTGACTGACCAGCATGTCATGGAGTGGGTGGGAGGTGTTATCCAACATTGTCTTTATCTTGGACAGCATTCGCCTCTCCGACACCACCTTGAGGGAGTCCAGCTCCATCCCCACAAGATTGCTGGCCTTACGGATTAGTTTATAGAGTCTGTTGGCATCTGCGACCCTCAGCCTGCTCCCCCAGCATGCAACAGCATAGAGGATCGCACTGGCCACAACAGACTCGTAGAAAATCCTCAGCATTTTCTGGCAGATGTTGAAGGACCTCAGTCGCCTCAAAAAATAGAGACGACTCTGGCCCTTCCTGTAAAGTGCTGTGGTGTTTTTAGCCCAGTCCAGTTTATTGTCAATGTGTACTCCAAGGTATTTATAGTCCTCCACAATGTCAACACTGACCCCCTGGATTGAAACAGGGGTCAAGTGTTTCCTGGTCTTCCTGAAGTCCACGATCAGTTCCTTGGTCTTTGCCACATTGAGCTGCAGATGATTCTGCTCACACCATGTGACAAAGGAGTCGACCACAGCCCGGTACTCTGTCTCATCATCCCTGCTGATGCATCCAACCACTGCAGAGTCATCAGAAAACTTCTGAAGATGGCAGGTCTCTGTGCAGTGGCTGAAGTCTGTGGTGTAGAGGGTGAAGAGGAAGGGGGAGAGGACAGTCCCCTGTGGTGCCCCTGTGTTGCTGATCACCTTGTCAGACACACACTGTGGGAGACGTACATATTGTGGTCTTCCTGTCAGGTAATCAACAATCCAGGACACCAGAGAAGCATCCACCTGCATCGCTGCTAACTTATCACCCAGGAGGGTTGGCCTGATGGTGTTGAAAGCACTGGAAAAGTCAAAAAACATGACCCTCACAGTGCTCGCCGGCTGGTCCAGATGGGTGTAGACACGATTGAGCAGGTAGATGATGGCGTCCTCAGTTCCGAGACGAGGCTGATAAGCGAACTGAAGGGGATCCAGATGTGGTCTTACTATGGGTCGCAGCTGGTCCAGGATGAGCCTTTCCAGGGTCTTCATGATGTGGGAGGTCAATGCCACGGGCCTATAATCCTGGGGGCCACTGGGACGTGGCGTCTTTGGTACAGGGACGAGGCATGATGTCTTCCACATCACTGGGACCCTCTGCAGACTCAGACTCAGCATAAACAGTTTATGAAAGACTCCACACAGCTGGGGGGCACAGGTCTTGAGGACGAGGGGACTCACTCCGTCTGGTCCAGCAGACTTGCCTGAGTGAAGTCTCCTCATTTGCATCTCAACCTGGTATTGAGTGAAGGTGATGGGTGGGGGAGGGGTGTCAGGAATCTCACAGGAGGCAACAGCGCCATGTGAAGAGAGAGGCTGGCACAGTGGTGTGGCTCTGGATTCCAGGCTATATACATGTAATATTAATTAATTACCAAAAGTATACAAAGCTGAAAGTGTTAAAGTGGAAAAAAGGACAAGGACAGAATGATTCCACAACTGATGACCTCAGACATCAAACCAGTTGTAAATATTTTTTTCTGTATTAAAGAACATTTTATTCAAATGACTAATTAATGTATCAGTTACTAACAATTTACTTTCTTACAGAACAGAAATCATGACAATTAGCTGTAAATAATACTCACTGAAGCTTTGACTTCCACCTACTTGTCTGCAGGTTACAGCTACAGCACGTTACTGCTACTCAAAAAACATGCATGCATTCGATATTTGTGCTGTGTTCTGTGTTCCTGTATATTGTGTGCACAAACACAGTGATTAAACACAGCACAGAGGACTTGTTTTTCAGTTCCCATGGAATGGCTTTGCCATGCCTTTTTGCAGAACAGGATGTTTAAGCAGAACACTGTGACAGAGGAGCGTTTCTGGGATTTAATTTGAATTTAGGCACGAGAGCCCAGAATAATCCCATTTTGCTTTATCAACTTCTCGTTACCCTGTAATATAACAGCTTACTAAGCCATCCCCAAGTGCTCCAGTTCATCACTTATAGTGAGAACAAACACACACAGAGCAGAGAGTGAAAGAGTGAACTTACAGCAGTGTGAAAAAAGTGCTTTTAAAGTGTGTTTGATATTTTTCTGTACATACCAATTGGAAGTTCAGTACCTGCAAAACACAGTCAATCACTTTTGAAATAAACTGTATTTGGGCTTTTCATGCATTTGTTTTTGTGGACACATTTACATGTATGCACTAAAACACTTTGCTTAAGGTAGACAAACACAAAAAAAGTTGTTTTAGTGACCTTCCCATCTGGACCTTTAATATCTATAATTCTAATAAATTACAAAATTTGACGATTCAGCATTTCTTCACAGGTTTTTGTGTGCATTGTGCTTTGCTGGATATATAATCATGTGTCTTTAAGTCTGCACTGATCCTGGCTCTTACCATCTTCATCAACCTTTTGGATGGGCTCAGAGGGCGCAGAGGCCTCGCTGGAGCCATACATGTTGACCGAATACACTCGGAACTGGTACTTTTGCCCGTCTTGCAAATCAAAAACTGGGTAACGAGGGGAGTGCAGTTTGACTGTTGTGTTGATCCGCTGCCAGTCTCCAGTGCCTGCTAAGCACTGTGTGGGAAAGTCAGGGAGGGGGGCAAATGAGAAGGTATAGCCATATGTGTTGTGGCACAGACAAAAAGAGCAGCTTTTATACTGTGTTTTACAAAGTTAAATCTCACTTTTGTTAAATTAATTAAATAATTTAAGATATAAGAATCATAAATAACAAAGTGTATGTTTGTGTGTGCCAAAAGGGTTAAAAATAAAATCAATCTTTGTGTGAATTCTGCTATTGACATGTAACTAAACCGGGGGCAATGCTAACACTGTTATTCAAGCTAAACCTGATGAAAACATTCTCTCACTTTTTCGGGAAATATAATAAACATATTGTGTAAATGTCAACATTTTTAGCAAGACTGTTTACAACTTGACTGGCTTGCTTAATGTGTGGCATTAAAAATACTATAAAAAGCACAATACATCAGATACAATATGTAATAAACAAGATTTCAGACTATCATCAACTTGAAATCTAGCATCTCAATATATAGCTACTATCACACAAATTTATATTACATTTGAACTTCTTGTATAAGCATTCACTATGGCTACTATATGAATTTGTTTGCAATATATTATAAGCTCACAGCTATGTTTACATCCTTGCGATTATATGCATTAAAACATGTCATGTGACTCTACACTGGTTGCAGTAAATCCATTGTTCCATATTTACACTGGGTAGCAAAACCCTGTTTAAACCCACGGAAGCTTCTCTAAAGATGAGATCAAAAGTTCAAAAATGTATCAAACTGAAATCTGGAGATATGCTAGTGTAGAGTTCTCTGTGTGAAATTAAAAAAAAACAAAGAAAAGAAAAAAAACATGTAGTTTGGGGTATTGAAGTTTCACGCAACCCAAACGTAATACAGCTTCGTTTGTGTGTAGTGCTGCCATTTAAGTAAAACTTGAGAGGACATTTAAATGTGACTGTCTTGTTTATCCCTCAGCTACAGTACCAAGGTTAAATCGGCTAAACTGAGAGCAACTGATGGGCAAAAGTGAAGCAGCACACACCTTCTCGATGACGTACCACAGTGGAGCTCGTCCACGGGGGCTAGGAGGCTTCCAGCTCAGCACGACATATGATTTGAAAATTTCAGATGCATGCACATCTGTGGGTTCACCTGGAATAGTTACGTAGCCTAGATTGGGAGTGAACAGTGTTGAGGCATAACATACACAGAACAGCAGCCACTGCAGAAGTCCCACATTATTCACTTTTTGTACTCAGGTTTTTATCTGTGGCTACAATGTAGCTTGCCATGTGTGTGAATGTACACACATGGGTGGATGACTGAATGTAGTGTAAAGCTGGGCGATCGTGGCTCAAGAGTTGGGAGTTCGCCTTGTAATCGGAAGGTTGCTAGTTCGAGCCCCGGCTTGGACAGTCTTGGTCGTTGTGTCCTTGGGCAAGACACTTCACCCGTTGCCTACTGGTGGTGGTCAGAGGTGGTGGCGCCAGTGTCTGGCAGCCTCGCCTCTGTCAGTGTGCTACAGGGTGGTTGTGGCTATAATGTAGCTTGAAATCACCAGTGTGTGTGGATGACTGGATGTGTAAAGTGCTTTGGGGTCCTTAGGGACTAGTAAAGCGCTATATAAATACAGGCCATTTACCATTTAAAGTGACTTTTACAATGCTTCTAATGTTACTGTTGAGCTTGCTTTCAAAGGCAGAGAGGAGATTAAATATTCACCACTATATGGACTTCAATAACGCATTTTCATAGAATTGTACTTATAAGTGATGAAAACAAACACAACTAAGTCCTGCCTTTTTCTCGCTTGTTAAATTCTAAAAGTGCTGATCAGCAGGACAATAACATTGGTGGAATTTTATTAAAGATTAAATAATTATTTTTGGTAGCATTCAACAATAATTACATATCCAAATGCTACACTAGAGCTGCCACAGCCTCGTATGTGGTTTGGTGGCTCAATGCTCACAAAACACACAATATTTTAGTTTTGTTTAACTACAAGTTTCATATACAGCAGTTAGCCATTAGATAAACCAGAACATGGATAAAAACCCCTGATATCATATTTCAGATTTTAAAAAAATAGAAATATGAACTAAAAGGACGTATCAAAGTTAAAGTTAACAGTGAAATGTGGGACTTCTACAATAGCCTTGATTGTGATATTATACAAATATGTAATATTTTTGATATTTTCTATTAGTTTCTAAAATTAGTTTTCATCTGTTATAAGTTTTTGTTAAAGTAGTATATTATATTAAGTGGACACAATTTAAAGAGAAAACTGTTTCAGTTAAAGTGTGAATGGAAAAAGTTCGATTAGATCAAAGACAGCACCACAAAAGTTAAGCTGGGAAGGCTCTGGAAAACAGTTTTCCCTGTGTTGTTTAAAAAAAACCTTATGAGAAAATGACAGATTAGTTCTAAGATCCGCATTAAAATGTTTTTCCTTCTCATGTTTCCTTCGTTGAAAAAGATACGAATGTAAAGGTCAGAATTCAAACGCCACACCTTAAGATGAAAACATATTCCTGTAATAGTGACTAATTTAATCATGCAGCACTCATTTGTTACTGGAATAATGATCATGTCCAATAAACAGGTATAAATGGAAAGAAAATTCACTGATAGTGGAACAGAAAACAGAACAGAACAGCAAACAAACATCAGTGAGAGTTTGATCAGGGAAGATGCCTTTTTAAGCAAACATCCCCATAAAATGTAAAATGTTCTCATGATGGTGCTGCTGGGGTTGAGTGACAGATGTTAGTATTTAGTGAGATTGTGAGGTGGTGGCTTAAAGATAGGGGAAACAAAAACTGTGAAACCAGACGAGTGTGTAACCACTATACCTTCCAGGTCATCATCCTTTATCACTATGTCGTATTTTCCTTCAATTTTAATCACTGTTGCAGGAAATGACAACAGATCGGTCAGAAAACGCTGGCATCCTGCTGTCCTGTATTTTGTATTTACCTTCATCTGTACCTTGCAGTCTCTCACTCTCTGCAGCGTCCAGGGCCGTCACTTTGTCTGACTTGCGTGAGGGCCTGCTGATGCCACTGCTGTTCACGGCTCTGACCCGGAAGTAGTAGGAGTGGCCAACCCTTAAGCCATGTACTGGGTATTTGCAGATCTTCACTGGGGCGTCGTTGCACTGCACCCAAGTGTCAGTGCCAGCTTCACACCTTTACAGCAAATAAACTCTCCATTATCATGAAATTAATATCTTTTTATAAGAAAGTACTTCACATGACATTTTATATTTGTTATGAGGCAATTTTGACAAGCTGAGAAGTTAAAGTATCCTAATAAACTGGTGAGAAGGGCTGCACTTGCAAGTATTTTTGTTTAAAGAAAACTGCAGTCCAGACCTTTCACCAGTTGAAAACATTTGGTGCATCATGAAATGAAAAAGATGACATAGAAGATCATACAGCAGGCAAAAATAGGGCAAAACTGATCTCCCAACCCTCCGCTGTAACCATCTGGTTGTTAAAAGAAGAGGGGATGTAGTCAGCTGTAAACATGGCTCTGCACCAACGTTTTTTTCAAAGATGTGTTGCTGCCATCAAATCGAAAATAAGGTATATTGTTTTTCTTAAAATGGTTCATTTTCCCACTTTAAACATCTGTTTAAAATATAAACATATGTTATTAAATACATTTTCA
Organism: Aulonocara stuartgranti; assembly: GCF_965226115.1. Lineage (NCBI taxonomy): Eukaryota > Metazoa > Chordata > Actinopteri > Cichliformes > Cichlidae > Aulonocara > Aulonocara stuartgranti. The sequence goes on from NC_138944.1 coordinate 37,278,233, forward strand.
ATGTTCCACTGTTAATAAAATACGCGTTCATGAGATTTGCAAATCCCACAAGTCTTATATGCACTTTATGTAACCATGAAAATAAGCAAATCATATCTGGCATTTGGTGTGAAAAGATACATTTAATTTAGAAAATCTTCTAAGGAGTGCAGCTCTAATAACTATGACTCACTTCCTTGGCATTAAGTGCAGTATAATTCCACTGTATTCATGTCAGTGTGCCAACTGTGGTCTATTTAAAGAGAGCTGGAAGCCTTCTCAAGATTAAAACTGACCGATCCACAAAGTATCCAGTGATGGGTGCCTCGTTGACAGTGTTTGGGGGTTTCCAGGCAACTAGGACATAGTCCGAATTGATGTCATAGGCCTTTACGCTCATTGGTGCGCCGGGGGCTCCGGGTGCAGAGGGAGCAGCATCTAGGGAATAAAGAAACACGGGTATGTTGGGGAGGAAGAATGGAAGACGAATGGTGATAGACACAACTATTATGGCTCCACCGCTTATTTGCATACTATGCCTAATGTGTGGTAACAGGAAATAAGGAGTCAATAACACCTGTTTTAAATCTATGTACTGCTGTGAGTATAGAAAAGATTAGGAACTCTTAATTTAATTGCTAACTAATAAAACATTTCATTTTGCCAACCAAGCTTTCACTTGCTCAAGATACAAGACACATCATTTACCACATTTACCACCATTTGCATAGTGTAGTTATTTTTCTTTGTTAGGGGCATATAAACCTGCGTCTCATCTGCATAGCAACGGAGAGGCTTCTAAAAGTACAGCCAAGGGGCAGAAGATAAAAGCAGAGGTCCAAGTATTGATCTCTGTGGTACCCCACATGAGACCAGAGCTGAGGACTTACACAAAATGTTCTCTCAGCCAGGTAAGACCTAAACCATGCAGAGCATTCCCCTAAAAATCTTTAGCCAGGAGGATGGCATTAACAACCCTAGGCAAAACAGATTCTGTGCCAAGCAGAGATTTAAAACCAGACTGAAAAGTCTCAAGGTCACTATTTTCATCTAAAAAGGTTTTTTAGCTGACTATAAGCAATTTTCTCCAGAACTTCAGAGAAAAAGAAAAGCTTGTAAATAGCCCTAAAATTTGATAAAATACTGTAGCATGCTTAAAAGGTTTGGGAAAAATACCAGATGAGAAACTGGTATCGAGGACAGATGGAGAGATGGAAGAGTAGAAATGACCTCTTTAAATAATCAAGGTGGAACAACATCAGCAGGGAAACCTGTGGGCTTCAGATGACCAACAACCTCATACAATAAAAAGAAAGTTACAGGCTCAAACTGGCCAAAAGCAGCAGAGCAAGGAACAGTGACTGAGGTGTCAAGAGCAGACGTGGTGATATCTGAGCCCTGGCATTATTCACCTGTTCCACAAAGAAATTCTCACCTCAGAGGAAGGTTCAACAGTGTTACGTATTTTCATTTTTAACCAACTTATCTTCATTTTTTTCTTTTATCTATTATTACACTACACATAATCAGACTATCATATATATTAACCAGATTATAGTTGGGTATTTTAAGTAAGGTAAGTTATAAGTGGTAAGTTTAAAGTTTCTAAGGTTTGTGCTATTCTATCTCTTTTGCTCATTCATGGCTTTTTAAAATTTTTTCCATTGCTCTATTTATTCTAAACAGCGATTTCTGATTTGTTCTTTCAAAGTCGATCACGTGGTGTTAGGACTGTGTCCTACCTGAGACAAACAGGTAGGCGCTATGCTCAGCAGTGCCGTCCTTTGTGAAGATCCGAAGCGTGTAGAGGCCCTCATCATCCTTGGCCAGGTGAGGCAGCGTGAGAGAGGCAGCACCTCCACCCACTGACATCTCCACCAGTTTACTTGGTTTCAGCAGTTTATCTTTTAGAATACAAGATAGAGGACATAATGAGAAGTGACCAAACTCCACAGTCAACCGACAGTGCCACACACAAACATAATGAAAGAATGAAAGAAGGTCTGACCATCTCTGTACCACTGGGCAATGGGTGGTATGTTGGGGAGATCGGGGACCACCACCATTGTACACACCAGTCTGATGGAGTTGCCCTCCACACCAAAAGACACTGGGAACCGGTCAAGCAGGCTGACATCCAGCTTACTGGCATGGATCTCAGTCAGATGAGGCACTGGAGGACAAGATTTGCAACATTATTAGCAATCAGATAATAATCGTATTTTGTGGATATGTGGAGAGAACATGTTTGCAATATCAGAATGATAATGTAGAACCACAATGGATTTATGAACATAAATCTGACATTTTTTCAATATAACTATATGGTCTTGTCATTCAAAAGCATCAAAATTCAGTATACGTGTCCAGGAGCCAAAATGAGGTCTGAGATTTGCTATCTTAGACGTCAATGATTTTAAGGAAATTTTGTGATACTGTCCCTTGCTTTGGCAACCACAGGCTGTGATTTCCACAAAGTGATGTGTGATGAGTGTTTCACTTTAAACGTGGACTTGGTTTAAGAGCTTTCAAGTACAATCAGCACATCCAGTAACATTAAGAAAGTAGAAACAATTTGTAGTCACAGTTATTTCTCTGGAACTTTTAAAAAATGTGTCCATAAGGAGTGAACAGCATGAGTTTTTTCATTTCAACAATGTATACAATAAATCTTAAATAAGGTAATCCAGCTTAATTAGTTTTGACAAAGGAGATGTCTGGTGTTTTTAGTCTAAATGAAATCTTGTGGAGGTTAGTATTTTCTGGACTGCTCATTATTTAAATCCCAACATGTACATAAATGTTTCGATCGCTTGCTGCTCATCTAAAGACAGATCTGTGTTTTGTTTTTCTTCAGAGGGAGTCACGGGACACGAACAGCTTGCTATCAGTTTCCACTTCTTATCAGGCCTCTCATTGCTTGCTGCTATTTGAAGTGTCATGATTCCATGAGCTTGTGTCTGGGCGTGACACCTCAATCCCCACACTCCCCAGTCTTACTAACTCCCTTTATGCTCTCACCTAAACCAAGATGGCAGGACTCTCCGGCTCCAGCTGGTCCTGTGAAGAAAAGACGTTTATGTTTACAGAGAAAGACATGGGAGGTGAGCAATGTCTTTAAGAAAGAGGGAGACTTACTCTTCACAATAATTTTAGCTTTGCTGGTAGCTGTGCCATGCTGGTTGGTTGCCACAGCACTGTACTCAGCAGTATCACTCACAACACACCTACAAGGTCAGCCAGAGTAGGAAGAAGTCACTGATTGCAGTATATCAACATTTATATTTGATTTGATGCCATTTGGTTTGAAGAACATGTATTATTTAGGTTAATAGAAGGTAAAATGCAAGCAATTGTGTTGAGACTCAAGAAGAGTCTGAGGTTTAGAATAGAAGGAAGAAATTTGACCTTCAGCCTGAGCTGAACTATTTTAAAAGATCCATTTTCCCAGCTGTGTTGGACATAGATGCATCCTTCTTGTCACTTGGTGCTTTTTGCATAAAGAATGTGAAAATGACTGATTCTGAAGAAGTTTGGCAAATAAACTACGATGTTCTCAGTGACCTTCAATGCTACGACGGTCCAGAGATATTCCAATTCTCAGAGAGAGGGAGGGACAGAGAGAAGCGGAGCGCAGTCAGAGGAATTCATGGCTCGAATGACGCAAAGGTCAGCACTCCAACATGAACAGCTGAGGGGTCTTGAAGATGACGAAAAGAAGCAGGCTGCAGCCTCACCCTCAATTTAGCAATCTCCCCTCTAACTCTCCAGCTGACTGTCAGATAATGTCAAGATATCGATATAATGTGCTAACAAAATAAAAGTCCTGTAAGTGTAAACATCTACGCTGAGCATGAGTGACAGACGTTCAGTCTTTCCAAGTTTGTTTCTATGCTGCTTTCCTTTCAGTTTGAAGGCTGGTTATAATACAGCAACTAGAAAAATTGCTTGACTATATAAAAATATTGTCTTTTCAACAAACCTCATAAAACATATTTACACTAAACCTTTAATGGGACATTTTTTTAATTTAAAATGAAAAAAAGTTTACAAAACCCCCAAAACATATATAGTCCATGCAGGGAGCAATTTCAGTTTGCGCTGTTGGAAGAAAAACTAATACACAATCCAGAAGAAATCCTGAAAGCTGGAGCTGGAAGCCTTTTTGTTGCTTAAATGCTAGAAATTTTCACTCAGCTGATAAATTCATTAAAGTCTTAAACAACCCTCACTTCTTTATATTTTGGTGGGAGAATCGGAAGCAGATGCAGAGATTTATAGAAACGTGTAAACATACAGGGAAATACCGCACACGAGGCAAAATGGTTGAACTGCAGCCTCAAACGATAACAGAGCCTCCATCATGCTTTATAGACAGCTATAGACTCTCACTGATGATCATTTGAACCAAAAATGTCCTATTCGGATTCATTGGCCAATCAGAGCAGGTTATACTGATTTTCGTTCCAGTTCTTGTGCAGTTTAGTACACCACCTCAGCCTTTTCTCCCTATTTCACTTCCTTTCGAATGGCTTCTTGGCAGCCACCATTCATCTTAGACCATTTAGGCTGAGGCTTTGTTGAATAGTAGAGCCAGATCTCTCAGGTCCTGTGTCACATTTTTAATTGATTTTTACTGAGCGTCACTTTCAGATAATCTTCAACTGCTGTAGATGTTTTGTAATGTCAGCCATTTCTTTTGTCCTCCACTTGTCTACTTTTCCCAGATTTTTTAAGGACATATTGCCAACCATGCAGCAATATGACAACAGTTAATAGCTCTTTGGGCATCTTGTTGGTGCAATTTATCTGTTATGTGTAGACACATAGTGTTAGGTGTTAGGTGATGCTTTTTTGTGCTTGAATGATTTGTATGTCAGTGTTAAGCAGAACAACAAACAAACAAAAAATTGTGAGCTTAAAGTCACGTATGACTGAAAATGAGTGAGAGCTTGGAGAAGAAAGAAAGTCTGACTCTGTAAACTATAAAGAATATAAAGTGGCTGAAGACATTTGCACAGTACTGTATAATATATTCAAGACTGTATTATATCACTTCCTGTTGCCCTAACATTAGTTTAGGCATCTTAGTCTGAGGAAACAATATATTGGCTTTTACCTTATTACTGTACATTTACAGTCTTATTCTATAGTCTACAGAATAACTACATTTTAACAATTTTACATTTTTTATTTAAATCATTTTTATATGTTATTGATGATACACTTCACTGTTACAGTTTAATGCTGACCGCCACATGCACAAAAAGATGACAATGACGACAGTAACTAGTAACTAGCACGCTTGGTTACTACCACACTGTGGCTCAAAACAGTGTCGGAGGATTCTGAGATATAAAACGGACAATCGACCTCCACCTGGAAAAAGTTAGCTCACTGATACTGGAAGTCTTTACTAAATTTGTATGAATATTTCAGAGATGCTAATGCATTACCAACACATATCAGTAATTAATAACTTCATTTTAATTCATAACTTAATTTTACTAAAACATTTTACTTCTCTAATTTACTGAACAACATGACTTTTTTCTTTTTACCTCATTTCAGGTAAAAAGAAAATCAAAGGCTGCAGCATCCATGTTATAAAACTCAGTTTAATGAAATCATTTATGTCTAACTGCTGAGAGTTGTAGATAATACATACCTGCTAACAATCAAACTATGGACTCCATATTTATTCTCAATCTTGTACTTTCCTGGGGTACTCAGTGGATCTACTGGCACTCCATCTTTATACCTGCCAATGAATCTGAATCAGTTTCACACTACAGTGATATTCTACAGTCCTAAAATATTTCAATAGTGTAATAAATCAGAAAAGCTTATAATGGTATTACCATAAAGCTTGAGTCAAATTTAAAAACCCGCTTGTGTGTGATGGCAGTATACTGACCATTTGACGATGGGCCTCGGATTTCCTTCGACGGTGCAGAACAGCTTGACAGGAGTCTTCTCCCACACAGTATGCAGCCGTAAGGCCACCAAGAAGTCTGGCAATTTGGGGATTTCCTCCAACAGATCCACTCTCTTTCTCATCATCCCCTTAACCTAGAGAGAGTCAACTGCATCAAGTTAATCTATTTATGAAAATGACATTTTTATGCATTATCTCTATAGGGCAGAGATTACATAAGCACTTTAGTGCAACATGTTATCTTTGTCAACAATTCTTAGCTAACAGCAAATCTGAAACCTGACAAAACCAATGAAGGAACATGAGGCCAGCAGATGTTAGTGATCATATTGTTAAAACTCCTAAAAAGTTGGTTTATTCCTGAGACTGATTTGACCAACAGTTCACTGATGCAATGTCAATAAGACCATTGGGCTCAGATTTCATAGAAATGTACAGCTGAGTATCTACAGTGAATGATTTAGATTACATTTAGAGACTCTAGATCTGCTGTTTTGCTGTACTCATGATTACAAATTGATATAATTTTAATAGTGATTGTAACAGAGACAGATACATTAAAGCGTACACACAACATTTCCACAGACTTTTAAACTTGGTCCACATATATGCGATAAAACACCAGAAAAACAAACCAACAAAGGAACTATAGTGTCACCTTGATTTGTTTAGCGGATGGTTACTAACCTCTTTCTGAATTTCAAGACTTTCCACTTGGGCCTTAGTAGCGATCCTCATCCTATGAAGCTCCTCCTGAATAACAGCCAGTCCTTTCCCAACATTTTTGCTTACTCTCTGGTACTCCTCAGTCTCCTCAGCAGTCCTAACAATGCATACATCAGATTAATCTTTGACTAAGATTGACTTTAGCATCATTGTTAGCTATACGCTTGTTACATATTTACCTACAAGCTGAACTGTTACCCTAAAATAATTGTATGATACAACCTGAAACCGTTGCATTGAGCATATCAAGCATAACACAGGATAAAACTAACCTTGAGGGCAGGGAGTCAGTGTTATGAGTCTATAGGATTGTAGCAGTAAGACTGTGCAATTGTTTCATAATTTAAACGGTAATCATTGAATAATTAACAAGTTATACTAAAGAAATGTGCTGTGGTTACAGGGGTCAGCCAGTAGAAAATGTAGTTGCATGTTACCTTGCGACTGAAATAGCTGTGAGCCAGAGCAGACTCACCTCTGCCGGAACACCGGCACGGTATAGGCTTGTTCTGCCATAGCCTCCGTGGCCTGGGCCTGTGCCTGGCTCACCGATTTAGAGCTTGATTTGCTGTTGAGGAAAACACATCATTAAAAATCAGAAAGCAAGTTCTCTGCATAAAAAAAATTCTCAGGTTTTAATTTAGCAGCTAAGCTGAGTTTGTCTTCTGAACATATACATACATAAAAACACAAACACTCGCAGTAAAAAATAACTAACAGTTACAAACATGCGGTTACAAGATTTCCCAGCATATCTGCCTGATGTATTGTATACGCCACAGAGGGATTAAATCTGTTTATGTACTTTGTCTTTTTCTCAAAATTAGCTGGGGTTAAGAAAATTGATTGATGGATATTATTCTCTACATGCATACCACAACCACTATTGTGAAAAATCTGACAGTGGCTAGTGTCATTTGCACAACAAACTATGATTTTATCCAGAAAATTATTTTTACAAAATAACCAGAAAATTGACATTCTGTGTATAAAGACTAACCACCACTTTGAGAGAAACTTCTTCAGTACTAACACAACTGTGTATAGTTAGTAGCCTCAGATGTAGGTCAGGTTCAAGTGGTGACATTAGTCATCTGCCATTAGACAGCTGCAGTTTCCAGATCCCTGGGAGATCAGAACTTGGCTCGTAGGGGCTCAGTTTATTACCTCACCACTAGTGACGAAAAAGCCAATCTTCAGCATGTATAATATCATGTTAAGTATGACTATACTGCACAGCACAGCTGTAAGGGCCAGAAAACCTTTTTAAAAAGCATGCTATAGCAACAAAGACAAATGCATACATGTCTTTCATTGGCCTGAACTATAAGATCTGTTGGCAGAAGCTGCAGAGCAACAGAAGCAATAGCACTTCCTGAAATACCGACTTGGGTTCTGCTCTCAGAGATTCTGGAGCTCACATAGACAAAGAGCTTTAGAATCACTGGTGATACATTGAGGTTTTACAAAGAAACGAACTGAAGCTATAATAAAGAGGCATGAAAATATATTCCTGTGGAAAACGATAAACAGAACTAACATCTGGGTATTCAGTCAGTTAGCATGTACCACTCTGTGACTGACTGATTTGTTCATGAAAATCAGAATTTGCAGAACTTTGAATTTGAATTGACAATTAAACTGCCAGCTAGGAAGCAGACACACCCACTACCGCAGCTGCTCCTCAGCAACACCCCTGTGTGTGTTTTTTGTTCTACGTCGCAAAGCAGCAAGAGCTGTGCTACTCAAAGCAGCAGGTAAATGTCACTGTCATACCTTTCTGTGTGCTGCTTGGAAACATGTTTAGTGTGATGATAAGCATAATCAGTTTTGACTTGGCTCACATGCTTCTTCTTATACCAAGGTATGACTTTGGAAGCCATGACTGGAACACTTCAAGGAGTCCTGGCCAAGAGTACCAGTGGGAGGGGGAGACCAAACATGTGTTAGCCATGTTAGAAATGTCAATACAAGTATTTACTTTACCACCACTGTTACTGCAATCATTCTGTGATGTAAGTTTAAAGTATTAGATGCGCTGTCATCTCTGAAATCAACCGTGTGCAAAGGTTAACAGGTGCAGTTTCTGCTGTTCTGTTGTAGAATTTATACAACACATGAGAAAAATACCCACACCCGAATCTCTAATAGACCTAAACAATGTTTAAAGGCAAACATTTATGAGACAGCATGGCAGTTCCAACTTTTTACTCGAGCTCAGCACTTCAACTGCTTCCTCTAACAGCCTCACACAGCTCAGCTATGAATAGCTTTCACCAGTCTGCCTATTCCATTAACGGAGAAATGAAGGAAACAGTGTCATTACCAGAAGAGCACAGTCCTCACACTATTTAATTAAAACGATTGCGCAGGAAATCAGAGTGATCAGACTGTACAGGAACAAGACTTAGATCTAAGCCAGCTGTCATATCCACACTCTGCTGCAGGCTAATTGTGCTTCCGTTCTGTATAAATAATTATTTCAGCACAATATCGTCCTTTTTTGGCTGACGCAAATTAAGAAAAGAGGGTCAGCAACCTCTTAATACCCTGATATGAAAGGAAGTACAGCTCAGGGAGATTACAGACTGCTGCTTCATTTTCCCCCACACAGGAGACAGATTATCTGCTGCCATTTATTTATGCAACACATTTCACCTGCCCCAGGATTGGCAGCAGATAAGTCCTCTTCCTAATGTGAAGCTCATTTTGAAAAAAGTTATTTCTAAAATAAAATTAGCACACCAGCTAGCGAATATTAACAAAAGAGACTTACCCCAAGAAATTTAAACAGCGCAAAGAGGTGGCAGACCAGCCTGATGCCGCTTGGGAAGCACTCGCTGATGGCAACAAAAATATTACCCTCTCACTGGAGGAATGCTGTTCCCCTTCCACCCCATGTATGGATGCACTTAAAACTATATATAGCATTTACCCCCAAATTTCCTTCTCATTCTGCACTTTGTAGATGAAGAGTGTGCACCTGTACCACAAGGTTTAATGAATTATTCTGGAGGCAAGTTTTATCCCCTTTCTTTATATATATATATATATATATATATATATATATATTTTAATGGAATATTAAAGATGAGAAAGAGTTGGAACAGTGAAACAGTAAATGGTGACAGAGTTTAGAAATTGTTCCACACAAAGTTTCATTTTTGAAAATCAGAAAAATAAATCTGAAATACCAGAGTGCCTCTCTTCTTATTATTGTCGGTAAGTCTAACATTTTTTCTAAAAGTATGAGGTATGAAGGATCTCCCCTTTAACCATCAAAAATATTGATCTGTGCAAGAGTCAGGAAGAAGTTTTCAGTCATTTCTGGCAGATCCTGACACTCAAAGCATTATGAGACCTTTTTAGGTTTCTCGAGACAGCTTGTCCTCCTTGGCTCAACACTTGCAGGCAACAGTCAAGCTATTTTTAACAGCAAGTCCTCGGTTACAGTGATACCTCTACTTCTTACTGTACACGAGCCACTGCAGCTATTTTTATTCAAACAAGTCTATTATAAATAACAGAATATACATGGAAATATCTTATAAAACAGACTTAATGGCAGTCGAGATCACAGTGAACTAAAAAGAGATATAAAGTCTTTAATTTTTCCCCTTTGACCTGTAGTTGTTAAAATGTTACTGATTTTATGTTTAAAATATTTTCACTGACATCTTTGCTCACTTTTACAATACAGTATATAGCAGTATATTCTTTAAAAAAAGACATTGTAACAGACATCATCTCATTTAATTAAAACCCGCAGATAAGAAATCAGAACAATGCAGAGAAAAAAGATGTAACTTCTAGAAACAATGACTATATAGGAAATACTGAGCTTAGCAATTGTCCTGAAGAACTGACTCAAAAAAGTCACCCATCTCCCACCTTTACTCAAAGACAACAGTTACGCTACGATCAATTCATACATGCAAACCGAAACAAAGGCTGTGTGATTGATCATTCTTGATGTTACACGGGAAAAAAGGTCAAACACCAACAAAGGAGAAGGTTTGCATAAGGTTCCTCAGAGAAACTCATTCAGAACTTTCTCCAAGCATGACATCTGAGCGCACTACACCCTTAGACAAAAAACGGCTCATACAGATGCTGTACAACTGCTCCTAAAGGACACTCTTTTGAGGATGTTCACATTTTGGACTGAGAAGACGGATGGTTTGAAAGAAAAGTAAAGGAGACCATCTCTGTCCGCTGTGAACAACCATCTTTGGACAGAGGTGATGGCTTACAACACCAGCTATCAACTGCCTACAATGTAGTCTTGAGATCCCTTCCCAGTACCTCAATAGGTCACATGATGGGTTGGGAAAAGGTTTCACAGAGGTTTCACCCTTAACCCCCCGGTGACAATAAAGACCTCAATAATCATGTCCACACTTTAGCTCATGCAATGACTCATATGATCAATAGTAGGTCAGTGACTCTCAGGACCACCTCCTATGCCTGCGTCTCTCCACAAGTCCCGTTGCCTTTCTTTTTCTTAAGACTACCATTATCTGGATGACTGAGACCCTCCACAGAACAGAGTGCGATCAAATCATTAGACTGTACCTCTCTTAACAAGTACCAGTCATGTTAAGAGAGGTGAGTGATCCATAATTTACAAAACAATCCATACATCTAAATTGGCTTTCAGATGCTATGATTTTCATTGGGTGTGACCAGGAGGGACAGAATTAGATAGAGTACATCTTTCCCAAACCGGTCATGGCAGATGGCCCCGCCCCTCCCTGAGCCTGGTTCTGCCTGAGGTTTCTTCCTGTTAAAAGGGAGTTTTTCCTTCCCACTGTCACCAAAGACCTTGCTCATAGGGGGTCATTGTTGGGTTTTTCCTTGTATGTATTATTGTAGGGTCCACCTTTACAATATAAAGCACCTTGAGGCAACTGTTGTTGTGTTTTGGCGCTGTATAAATAAAACTGAATTGAATTGTGCAGAAGAAGGACAGTAAAATTACTGGACAAAGGATGTTGAACATAGAGCACAGGGGAAGTTCATGGATTTAGTGAAGGAGGGCATGCTTGTCCTACTTTGTTGATGTGACCAAGGAGGATGCTGGGATCTAGTGAGATGGAGCCAGAAATCCACAACGGTGAAGACATGGGCTCAGTTTGGTGTGACTCTCTGTTCAATGCTGCCACCTGATGTCCATCTGCAACAATATCTTTTCACACTCATACTTTCAGCCTTCAAAACAGTATTACAATGTGATTTGAGGCAGCACACCAAAACTTTCAGCCTTAAGAACTGAATAAAGTGCAAAAGACTAAAGATAAAGCTGATGAAAATATGATGAGTTCAGGAATTACAGTTTTCAGGGTTTTCTTTACTATATACTGTAATGTATATAGACTATATTTTTATATATTATATATTTTTTGCAGGTACTTCTCCTCAGCTCTTTTTTGCCACCTTTAAATTCCTAGGAACACATCTCTGAAGATCTTTAGTGGTCAGTTAACAACATCTGTGGTGAAAAAGGCTCGGCAGTGCCTCTACTTTTGGAGGGTTTTAAAGATGAATAAACTGGAGGACAAGCTGCTGGTGACCTTCTACTGCTCTACACTCGAGTCTGGACTGTCATGCACCATTAGTGTGTGATAGTGTGTGGCCCGCCGGCTTTACAGTGGCTGACAAAGAAAGACTGCAGAGGGTGATAAGGTCAGCTGAAAAGACCACAGGATGTTCTTTACCCTCTCTGGATGAGATTGAAAGTACTTCATGTCTCACCAGAGCAAAACTCATTTTCAGAGGCCACTTACCCTCCTGCCCAGTATAACCGTCAGCCTGTACAGTATGACTTAGTATAAGTAATGCCCTAACTTATTATCCCTGTGACCTGGAAGGAGAAGCAGAAGAAAATGGATAGATGGATGGATCTCCATCTGAACTAGTGAAAGTTACATGCAGAATGATAGTGTGCTTTCAACCAAAGTGTAGTTTAGTTCAAGTTTAACCTTTTGTAATAAAGATTAAGGCTACAAAGATCATCATCATCAAGTAAAACCTAACTAACACTGACTATATGCACTAAATGTGAGAGACATTTTTGTGTGTTTGTTTTCTTTTGCACAATTGCAGTAACAGTTCTCTTTATCTGTTTCATTGTCTTTGACTTTAGGTCTCCTGTTGGATTCCAGTCTCGTTCCCCTCTCTGGCCCCACTACATAGCATGTTTGTACTGGGAGTAAAAGAGATTATTGGAGCATGATAATGTGACAAGCATGAAGTTCAGACATTTGAGATGCCTCATGTCTGCAGAATATTTAGACTACATAAGTGCCAATAGATTCAATGACTTTATGATGCATGAAGGCTGCAGAGATTTTATTTATTTATTTTGCTTTTATTTGATGAGAATTTATAATAAACTAAACACCTCTAGAAATTTCAGTATATGTGGTCTTGGTCCCAGTAGATGTTCGAACTTGGTTCCAAGCAGGACATCTTACCAAGAAAAAAAGAGGACAATTGCAAATACCTTGGATTACATCAAGTCTCTTCTATTTATATCTCTTTTTAAACATGCCAACGTGAAAAACATGCTAACCTTCACTGTAACACCACAATCTGGCCAGTTTGCTCCTTGATATGCAGGGAATAGTCAAATCTATTTCTATAACAGATTTACTGAGGACATTTAAGCTTCCCAAAGGATATTCCTCTGACAGACAGGAATCTTGTGTGCCTTTACAAACAACAAGCACATATATACTGCAGCAGATTGAAAATGGATTCGTGGATGAATGATGAACTCTCAACTTCAGTAACAGCAAAGTTTAAGTATACCGATAAACATATCAAGCATAACATATTAAAAGGGTCGCGTGTTGAGGAAAATACTTAAATGAGAAAAAATGAGTCCTTAATATTCAAATAAACATGTGGTTACATAAAGAAACTGTAAACAATTTAAAAAAAAGAAGTCCTGCTTAAGCATGCGTTACTTCATTATAAAGAGCACAACATTTAGGTCACCAGGAAAGGTCACCCTGAAGCAGCCATGACACCAGCCGGATAGTCTTCCTCAGAGGGGAGTGAATGAATATTAAGCCCTCCCCCTTTTTCCTCTCTCCTTTCTGAGCTTCTGTTTCACAGTGGGGAAAGGCGGCACCGGGAAACCATTCTTTAGGTTGCAGGCTGCTAAAGATGGAACACAAGAGGAGGGGGACTGTGTGTAGACTAGAGGAAAATCAAAGAGGGAAGTCCTAAATCACAATGGTTAAGGGGGGGGGGGGGGGGGGGATATAATAAAGACGTCACAAGCTTTAGGCGTCACTGAGTCAGGAGACATGGTTCATTTTACGCAGAGCGTGGTGACGTAATAGAGCCACAGGGGGCAGAGGAGCTGTCCCTGACTATGTATAGCAATGCTGAAGCCTCATCAGCAGTCAAAGAGGGGTGGGGGCTCGAAACATGTGCTGGCTATAGCTAAAGACACATTTTAAGCCCATGTAAGAATAGATTTAAAAAAATATATAAAACACATTTTAAAAATATCAATTAATGTGACTGCAACCTGCAAACAAATGTTTTTACTTCTTGTCTTTGGATGAGTCGTCCTGACTTTTTATATTCTTTGTTACTTTTTGTTTTTAGTTGTTGTTTTTTAATTAAAAACGCTGATTCGTGGATTTATAGGTACATAATGTGTGCAGGTTGCCTTCCATTAAGAAATGTCCTCTCAAGGTCAGGAATGACACTTAGCTTTAAAGCTATATCTCTAGCTTCTGTGTTGCAGTGGGTGGGGTGTGTGCTGCAGAGATAAGAAGCCATCAGTCACAAGTCTGACTCTCCAATGGTGCTGCTGCATGTGTGGAGCTATGAGAAGATGCTTGGATGTTGCAGCATGAATGTGATGTGCTTCAGGCTGCAGTTGGTGCTCAGTGTATTGCAGTAGTGACATCATCATGTGGCTGCCCTGCCTCTCTGCACGTCCACCTCCTGTAGCCGTGGAAACATGGAGACGTGCAAACTCGGGGAAGTCTATGGAGGAGAGTGGCCAGTTATCGTGCGTAAGCCGCTTCCTCATTCAGCTCACAACTCCCGTGCCCCCACTCCCATTTGCACTCCCCTGTTGCCCCCTCCTCCAATTTGCTCCCCACTCTTTCCTTTGCTTCCATGTCCTGGGTTCAGCCAATGGGAGTGCTCAGTGGGGGCAGGGCAAAACAGAACCACCATTCCTGTGCCGAGCTGTTACATCTCCTCAGAGCTAACAGGGAGCTAGCAGCTCAGAGGGAGGAGGCACGGCCAAACCCAGCCTGTGTGTGTGTTTGTGTGTGTATGTGTGTGTGCCTGTCGCAGACTAGCAGGCAGGGCCGCTGCTGCACATTTGTTTCACCAGACTTTTTCCTTTTAACCTTGCCTTGACACAGTGCTCAGGCAAGGCCTGCTTTTGCTTCTACTTCAGGATAAAGCGGGATCAGCGTGAGGGGAAACTGAACAATCTTCTTTTCCCTTCTTCTTCACTGTCAAACCACCTCGTAGTAAGTGACAGCTCCCGAAGGACACGCAGACAGGATGATAGCGGCTCAGCTTCTGGCCTACTACTTCACCGAGTTGAAGGATGATCAACTCAAAAAGGTGAGCGACAGCAGCTTTAAACTGTTATGGTGGTCCTTTTATATTAGACTTCAGAGCTTTGTTATATCACAGCAGCCTAGCGTGTACCCACAGACACCGGCGAACAGTGGCTGCATGCTGGGATCGAATCTTTGGGGTTTATCGTGTTGGGAGAAGAGGATGCACCATTTGGGAGTTACGGGAGGAGAAAGCCAGCATGGTGTTTAATATTGATATGGTGCATTTTCAGTTTGTTAGCAGTATTTGACACAGATGTCCTTGAGCAGGGCTGTGGTCATTGATCGTGGTGAAAGCTCCATCACTGAGCTTTTACGGAGCACTGGTTGCTATGGCATCTGAAGCAGACAGGTGTCTATGAGGGGTTGTTGGCAAAAGTCAAGATCTCCAAGATCCACGATTTTGTCCCCGACTGTCAGTGTCTTTCTTTTCCCAGTCATTCATTTTTACTGTTTCACAGATGTTCTATCCCATTGCACTGTTGCCTTCTTAATTTCATTCCTCTTTTAGTCCATCGTGAAAACACATTTCAATTTTTTAGCAGCTCATAGACGTTGCCATCAGTGAAATCTGAGCCTGATTACAGCTTCTAGCTGCCCATATAAACGGACTCTGTGTTCACAGCGAATTCGTGACTGAACAAACTGGTAAGATATCCCCAGGGAATAGGGGATACGGGTGAGGGCAGTCAGTGTAAGTGGGGGTGGGGTCAAATACTCATGACGTCATGTGTGATATCACAGTGCAGTAGCAACACGTGCCACTGCTGAAGTAGGTTACTGGAACTACTGGGGTAAAAACAATCCTTGAAAGGATGAAAGCTCTTAAACCATGCACATCCTGCAGGGGACACCGACACTGTAACCATATCAAGATAAGGAGTCAAATTTAGTGGCAGCTAGATTTACTATCTGTTATCCAAGTGTTGTAGTAGCGGGGTAGCCTTAGTGTGTAGACCTTTGGTCTTACTAGTATTCTTTGATTAAGCATCAAAGGATCAGGCAAACAAACAAAATTTAATTTAAATCCGTAAGAATTCTGAAAAAGTTTGATACAAAAACATGACAAAAGAAGGCATCACACAGATGCAGTTAAATAACATAAGAAAGAGACTGATAATAGATGCCATATTATAAGTGTCAGGAAAACTAAGAGTGAATAACTATACGAATTAACTGCATTTACATACAACATTAAGAAGATTGGCCATGAAAAAAATCAATATGTTACTTTATAAAGTATATATAGACAAACATCAAAGTTACTGTATTTTAAAAAAAGTTACAGACATGTTTCATTACTCTTGTAGACAAACTCTACAAATCAGGTGACATTTTGGAGAGGCTAATATTAATAATGTGACAGAGTAGCTTGATGGGTAACAAATGTGTGGACTGTCTCGTGGCACAGAGCAGGTTTCAGGCGTGTGGGGTGCCCCATGGCATGCACTGTGATTATATAACAATAACAAAAACTGTCCTCTGTAAATCCTCCCAACAAACATTTCATTCATTAGATGTGTTAACTGTGATGTAACCATATAATGTAGCTATTATTAAAAAATGTTTTGTTGATAATTTAATTGTATCAAAATGTTATGCTGACTAGTACATGGATTCAAGTGTCCAACTTCAGGCTCTTTGCCACAATTAGAGGTACTCCCTGTTTATTGATTTTTGCCCATGTCCTAGAACTCCTGCCATGCCGTTAACTAATTCAAATGACACAAACCCATTATAAAATCCATCCCAGGAAACCCCCATTGTTGTGTTTAAACCACGACAATACTAGTAGGCAGTGTTTACATGTGTTTAATTCATGTTAATTGATATGTGCTCAGGTTGCAAAATATTAGTGTCTCACAGATGTTTAGCAAGCATAAAACGTCCCTAACAACTTCTCTGTGCACCTATTCTTCAGATCGATAAGTACCTGTACTCCATGCGGTTCTCCGATGAGACGCTTAAGGACATCATGAACAGGTTCCGCAGGGAAATGGAGAATGGGCTTGAACGTGACACCAACCCCACTGCCACCGTGAAGATGCTGCCCACGTTCGTCAGGTCCATTCCTGATGGATCAGGTAGAGTGTGTATTAAGAGTCTCACAGAAATCACAGATTATTGAGAAAAGTGCTCTGATCAGCTCAAAAATATTCTCCTTAATTGTGTAAGTGCCCAACAGTGCCCCCAAATGCCCAAAGTCATTGGCAGTTCACTTAATGAGGTCAAACACATGGGTTTAAGCCTTTAAAGCTTAAAAATGCTTAAAAATTTGTAAAAATATTTTAACAATATAAAAAATATCACAAAGCTCAAAAATAATTCTGCATTTTAGAAGTCAAAATGGTTCAAATATAAAGGAGCATTTCCACTATTATGCAGAAGAAGCAGCATCATTAATACCTCCTATTCACACACTGATGACAAAATTTCATCCATACTCGTTGAAGGATGTATTTGTTTCTGTCTGACTGTAAAGAATGTGCTGATGTTAAAATTGTCACATAAGCCTCTTTGTGTTTGTGCTCTGGGTTCAAGCTAAATAGATTACTATTGTTTTAGGCCTGAGGCCAAACAGTCCACACAGCCTCATCACTCAGTGTAACGTACAAGCAGAAGAAAACCTCATAATGTTACATTTAACTTACCTGAAACAGAATCCTCATAGGCTCGTCTAATCCAATCATATCTTTGTGTCAAATATTTTTCTTTACTAGTCTGAGGACTGGCCTGTAACCAGCAAAAGGCCTTTAGTAAGACCATGCAACTAGTTTAAGATGTTACTTTTCTTATATTTTGGGGCTATACTGATAAAATAATAGAGGAACAGAATGTATATTCAGGATACTTTGACAGTCAGATTATTACAGATGATAAAAGATCATTTACTGGGAAACAAACCTCAAAAAGTAGAATTGATGACTAAATATTTGAATGTCTTTCTGCTGTTTTTGGTTTTATTCTTGTATTCAAGTCGAAAAATGAGAAACAAAAATGCAGAAATATACTTCAAGTATATCTTAGTTTTCCTGCAGACTGATGTCCGAACAAGGCAGCCGGACATTCCTGCCTTCTCGCACTATATATAGCCTAGGGTTTCAACATGAGGTGACAGGGATGAAGCAAAGTGCGAAGTTGAAGCTATGGTGATGGCAAAAAAAATAAATAAATAAACATTTTAAATCCATATAATGACAGTAGTGACAAACATGTTGGCAAGGTTGGTTGTCATGATAAGAGGGATAAGTGAAAATTAATCCCATTCCTCTGTCTTGACTTTTTTCTCTGGAAAGAAAATTCACAAATGAACAGCTCAGACTGTAATTTTTACTGTGTAATAAGATTATACTTGGTGTAAAAGCTAATGAGAGATACAAATGTAGACAGACCAGCTTAGGGTCTTCATCCTAAATCTCACGGATTCTGTTTTCACTATCTTTTATTACTAAAACACATTTATGGAAATGGAATAATTAAAAGGTATTTTAGAATCAAATGGCAGATAGAATCAAATAGAATCAAATCTCTCGAAAATAATAATAATTTAAAAACTGTAAACCATATTATGTTTCTTTTTTTTTGCCAGTACTACAGACACCAGCCATGCCACAGATAAAGCCTTCTTTTATCAGTGATTAGATTACAACACTAGTTTTGACGAGCTTAGTTAAGAATTTTTGCATTAATTAAACGAAACAGCATCAGGACATTTGCATGCTAGCACTGAGAATATACAACGACATGGGTTATAAAACAGCAAATGCTCTGCGGCAAATCACTAACACTTGTATGTCCAGCCCAGACACACATCTCATTCCAGTCAGGTCAAGAGGATTAATAGCTCAAGGCAGCAAACATTACAGTCATGGCACGACTGAACAGTGTTTTGTTGGAGGGCAGCTGAACTTCTTTACTTAAAGGTTACAACTCTGATTCCAGCAATAGTAAATTTACATCCACATGTTCTGTTCTTATCCAGTGTCAGATTTCAAGAAGAATAAATTTATGTAATTACCTGTAATATTGCACATATAGGTCTGTGTATTCATTTCAGAACAAACTTCACATTTTTTAATCAGAGGGGCTATTTGTTGACATTATGCTTTTCTTTTCTTTTCTTTCCTTTCTTTTTTTTATTTTATTCGGTGGGTTTCTTTATATATTTGATTCTAAGGACAGGCAGCATTCCAACCATAAGTAGGGAGTAAGGAAAATAAACCTGAGGATATGTTCCTCGTGTCTTTGTTGAGAAATGTTGATATAGATCTTTGTACTTTTGGCCAAGAGGGGAGTATTATTCCAAACATTGTCTTTTGTTGATGCTACTACTAACAGCATGTGCTTTGTGGTGGATGCCTGTAAAGCTCCTTTTCTCTTTTAGTGACATGCCAAGCTTGGGAATACTGATGGCCTTAGAGAGAATTAGCAGTGACAGCTTTAATAAAGTATCAAACATTCATTAATTTCTAATCTGCCCTAAATTAAAATTAGGATATTATATTACATTTCTTAAAAAAGAAACACATTTTCACTCCCTTTGCTTGTAAAAACTGTCAAAAAACAAAATGCAAAACATAAATCTACCCAAAACGCACATTTGACCCTGGTAGCCCTAAGTGCAGTCTTTGGGCCACCTATGAGTTGACTTCTGGTATTCAGGTATGATCCAAAATATACATAATATGGGGAAAATCTTCTGTTTTTTGTTGGTGTGTGTGTGTGTGTGTGTGTGTGTGTGTGTGTGTGTGTGTGTGTGTGTGTGTGTGTGTGTGTGTGTGTGTGTGGTTGGAATACACCAGGGGGAGGACTAGTTGCAACTGTCTGTCATGAATTGCAATTGAAAAAAAATCACAAAACTCAAAAAGACTAATGTGTGACCACACTCTCAACCTGACAGAAAAGGGGGACTTCATAGCTCTGGACCTTGGAGGGTCGAACTTTCGGATCCTGCGTGTCAAAGTGACACAAGACAAGAAGCAACCAGTTCAGATGGAGAGCCAGATCTATGAGACCCCTGATGACATTACCCATGGGAGTGGGGCACAGGTAACCAAAAATATATTTCTACCATTTTTAAATGTACTAAACATTCTTGTTGTATTCTTCTTATTGAGCCATTCCTCTGTGAAAACATAGCTAAGAAGCAATCAGACATGTTGTTCTCATGCTGTAATCCTTGTCACACCGATGTATCGTAATCACACTTAATTAAGAATATTCAACATTACTGTCTACACACCACACAAAGCAGTTATAGGAAGGCCGACTCAACATTCAGTTTGTGTAAAATGATCTTTGTGACACTTGGGAATAATAAGAGCAACGTCAGAACCTACACTGGCCTACACAGGACAGACAGCTGGCGGCCGTGTTGTAACATGATAACCAAAACATGAATGACTGTCTGCGGCGGTGTGATTGGTTTAGGCCATGACTTACACAGACAGAACAAGACAGATGCTGTTTAGTGAAATGCTGAACGGACAGCTGGTCAGAAGAAATGTAATGTGATATATCACAGGTTTGTTAACAAAGACGTACATTTAGATTGTGACTTATTGTATAATATACAACTCTGTAAACAGTCTTCATTGGTGTGATTTTTTTTAAAAACAATTTCATGCAAGTATACAATTAATCCAATGACTAAAAAGAAAAAAGAAAAAAAAATAGTTTAAAAACATGCTAAGTCACAAGTCATGTCAATATGGGTAGATATCAGCTATCTTTCCAGGATCTCATGATGATTTCTAAAATATGCATGGTTTACAGAAAGGCTTTTAACTGTCTGCAGAATCCTTTATGTTCTTTACATATTTGTTGAAGCATTTTCTAAGTAAAGTTTCAGGGATATTTATGTAAACTGGAAATTGTACTTTAAGGATGCATTAACTTAAAATGATAAAGAAAATGTTACATTTGCGCCAAAATGTAGTTACATCACCTTGAAATTCTTAAAAATGTCTTTTTTGTGTGTCTGCAGCTCTTTGACCATGTTGCAGATTGCCTCGGTGACTTCATGGAGAAACAAAAAATCAAGGATAAAAAACTTCCTGTGGGATTCACGTTCTCTTTCCCATGTGCCCAAACCAAACTAGATGAGGTAAACACTTCCAGTTTAAAGGATAACTGTACCACTCACTGTGCTCATTAAACACGTCATCACTACAATCTCAACATGTGTGGCTTGTTTCTTTTGTTAATAGTTTTAGATCAATAGCTCAATAAAGCCCATAGAATGTAACAGTGTAAATTCATCAATGCATTATATTTTATTGTATGTATTGTATTTATATTAAAGTATCATATTATTGTGTTAATATATTATAGATAATGTGTTTGGCGATACCGTGACTGGAATAGCGATGGACATATATTTGAGATTGTCTTTGCCCGTCTTATAGTAAATTAAAGTTAGTCTTGTTTTTCAGGCTGTCTTACTAACATGGACAAAGAAGTTTAAAGCCAGTGGTGTAGAAGGCATGGACGTTGTGAAGCTTCTAAACAAAGCTATCAAGAAACGAGGGGTAGGTTTTTGTCTGTGGATTTCATTTGCAAACATGGATAAGACATCTGCCAGGTGGCTCTTTTTTTCCATTTTGTTTTGAGTTAAACATAACCTTGTTTTCCCAGGACTACCAAGCAGACATCATGGCAGTGGTGAATGACACCACTGGCACTATGATGACTTGTGGATTTGACGATCAGCGCTGTGAAGTGGGAATCATTATAGGTAAAAACGGATTTTTACCACTGCATTAGGCAAATACAAATGCCTGAGCCAATGACACTTTTAAAGTAGGGGGAAAAATATCTTGCATTTCACATGATTTGATATGCCCCTTTTAAACAAATAGATCCTTTCCCCAGGCTTTGGAAAAGGTATTTAGCACCTTAAAGCCAACAGGTTTTAGTAACCAAGTGTACTTTATCAGTACTTCAAACCATCCCAGGATGTTGAGAATACATTTTTATATTAAAGTTCTAACCCAGAAGGGCAAAAATCAAGCAAAAATAATGTCTCTCGTCCAAGCTTGGGCAAAAATCACACGAGGTCCTGAGCACTGTACAGAAGCGTGTACACAGTTCTACATGTGGGGGCGCCAAATAAGCTAAATAGCACACTGCATTCTGCTTTGAAGTGAAATAAGAGTTATGTCAGTTGTGCATCCTTTCAGGAACGGGAACAAATGCCTGCTACATGGAGGAACTGCGTCACATTGACCTGGTGGAAGGAGATGAAGGCCGGATGTGCATCAACACTGAATGGGGTGCTTTTGGGGATAATGGGTCCCTAGAGGACATCCGCACAGAGTTTGACCGTGAGATTGACAGAGGATCGATCAACCCAGGAAAACAATTGTAAGATTCCTTTCTTCTTTTTTTTAAACTAAAGAAGGTTTTGAAAGTTTAAATATCTTTCAGTAAGTTTACTTACTGTAGACTACGATAAGTACAATGCAAGTTAGTTTTTTAAGTTGTGCAGCCAAACAGTAAACGAACTGCATATAATACACAAAAGTATACCAGTATGCTTAACTTCTTTGGGACTAGTTCTCTTTGTTGTTACACATTGTGAAGTTACTGTACACACACCACTATAGATAAAATATAGCTTTGTCCCTTAAGATTACAGTTGAAAAAAAGCATTCTAGTCTGCAGTGGACTGTAATTTAGATGAATAGAAATTGTAGCTGTGATACCTTATATGAAAACACTGTTGTGTTTCTTTCTGATTAGGTTTGAAAAGATGGCCAGTGGCATGTACATGGGAGAACTGGTACGTCTCATCCTGGTCAAGATGGCCAAAGAGGGGCTGCTGTTTGAGGGACGAATAACCCCCGAGCTCCTGACGAGAGGAAAGATTGAGACGAAACATGTATCTGCAATTGAAAAGTGAGACATGAAGGAATAAAATAGTTTTTCCACTTCCATTTTTCAACAGAAGAGTTAAGACCTTTTTAATGTACAATACTTGTAATTTTAGGACTAAGGAAGGACTGAAGAAGTGCATGGAAATCCTGACAAGGCTTGGAGTGGAGCCCTCAGATGAAGACTGTCTGGCTGTGCAGCACGTGTGCACCATCGTATCCTTCCGCTCAGCTAATCTAATATCTGCAACTCTGGGAGCCATTCTTTGTCGCCTAAAAGAGAATAAAGGAGTTGTGCGGCTTCGTACCACTGTCGGCATTGATGGATCCCTGTACAAGATGCACCCTCAGTGAGTAGGCCATAAAATGGGGACTAAAGGGCGCTTTCCAGAGACGCACATTTAGTTTGGATATTATGCACTCCAAAAAGACCTATGCAGCATAGAAAGGATGTACGCCAGATAATTCTTTGAGTGGCTTCAGATTCAGTCCTAAATGAAAAACTCCAGGTTTTGGTCTGTGTGGAAGTTCAGATCTGCTGCATTGTGAATTCCTAAAATCCTAAGTCACAGTTATCCTGTAATTGTGTAGTGTTTTATATATTTCTGCAGCCTGAATACATAATTCTGATGAAAAATAGATTTTGACACATTCTAATACTCACTTGAAGACTCACGAGGAATTCTTTTGCTCTCTGAACAGATATGCCCGTCGTCTGCACAAAACTGTGCGTCGCTTAGTCCCAGACTCAGATGTCCGTTTCCTGCTGTCCGAAAGCGGGAGTGGGAAAGGAGCGGCCATGGTGACAGCAGTGGCATACCGTTTAACTGAGCAGGCGCGCCACATTCAGCAGACTTTGGCAGAATTCCGGTTGAGCAAAAATCAGTTGTTAGAGGTAAAGAAAAGGATGAAGGTGGAGATTGAAAGAGGCCTGAAGAAGGACAGCCACAAGGACGCTACAGTCAAAATGTTGCCCACCTTTGTTCGAAGCACACCGGACGGAACAGGTAATTAAAATGAGACATACATAGATTCGTTTTTTTGTTAGCTCAGGTCCAAGTCAATCATTCACGCCTGTCTATGTCATATATGAAGGCCAAAGGAAAGTAATGCAGATGGAAATATCAATATCCTTTGATACTAAAGTGTTTCGTGTGGTCTATAGTGAAACCATGTGTTATACTCAGGAGTGTATTACCTGTAATAAGGCCACCATTGCATCAGGTAAAATTATTACGTGCTTATAAAATACAATATCAGTGTTTGGTGAAACAAACAGTTGCATTATTTACCACAATAAAAACAGCATTATCAATAATTAAAGCGAGTCTATATGTCATCTCAAAGTAACTACTAAACTACATAATGTATCATGAAACAATCAGTCACTATATGTTTGGTTTTTGGTAATAATGAAAGCAGCGCTTGTGCTAACACAAAAAGCTTGAGTAAAGTTCATGGCACAAGGAGTCAAACAACAGGCTTCAGATATTTAAAAACCCAACAGCTGGACATGTTTACCCAGCACAAGCACTGCTTTTAGTGTATGAGGTGGACTTTATGGATCTGCATGAAAGGATTTTCACAATCCAATAACCAGTAACAGTACAAATGGTCAGTTTATGCTGACTGAAGACACAGCTGACGTTTCCTAGATCTATGTGTTTCTTTCAAAAGGTTTTCTGAAAATAGGTGAATTACCAGACACAGAAGCACACACGAGTAAACGTTGGCCTCACCTTGATAAACTAGCACTACTTATCTGTGATGCCTAATGGCAATTAATACATGAAGGTTAACATTTAGACAAATACTTTAAGATTTAAAAGCCAATAATTCTGTGCCTTATATTTTGTCCCTAATTCTCTGTACCTGGCAGTCAAATATAATTGCTATTTTCAAGTTTTTTAACCATAGAGAGAACAATATTTATTCTAAATTATAACCAGTACAACAGATAAAACTTATTCAGTGGTTGTAGAAATATGTTTTGTGCCTTCTCATGCTCATTTCTTTGGCTTTTTTTAACAGAAAATGGTGATTTCCTTGCTCTGGACCTTGGCGGAACGAACTTCCGCGTGCTTCTGGTCAAGATTCGCAGTGGGAAAAGACGATCAGTGGAGATGCATAACAAAATCTATGCCATTCCCATAGAAGTCATGCAGGGCACAGGGGAAGAGGTACCGATCAGTTTTGCGTATTTGTTGCAGGAAACAGGAACAATAATCATGTTTAAATAATTCTCAGTCTTTAAAAACTGCTTATTCCATGAAAACAGATTAAACATTTATAGACATTTATAGCAATTTCTTCTCTTTTCCATCTTAATTTCTAGCTACAACAAAATCCATTTGAAACATGCAACTATCCAAATCCAAACCTGCATTGGTGCCATAAAGAATCTTTGTAACTCACATGAAAAAAAAAACACCAAAAGCCATTAGCAGTCCTGACCTTTTCTTTCTATATGATGTCTCTTTCCAGCTTTTTGATCACATTGTGCACTGCATCTCTGATTTCCTGGACTACATGGGAATGAAAAGTGCTCGACTCCCACTGGGTTTCACTTTTTCGTTCCCCTGCCATCAGACCAGCCTGGATGCAGTATGTTCCCTTTTTCCTCAAAGCAAAAACTTTACGTTGCTTTCAATCCAGCTACAACCAAATTACCAAGAAGGCAAAGCATAATGTACAATGTAACGTACACATGTAATGGACACATACTTGGTTAATAAGTCGTTTTTCTGTCATGTTTAGAGAATTGTGAAATGTTATTCAGTCAAATTAAACATTATTATAATTTAAATCATTACTTATTGTTTTGTTATCTTCAGGGCATCCTTGTAACATGGACCAAAGGCTTCAAGGCCACAGACTGTGAGGGTGAAGATGTAGTGGAGCTTCTTCGGGAAGCAATCAAAAGGAAAGAGGTAATCACAGACCAGTTTGGTCACAACAACACGAACACTAGTTAATCCACTGGATTTGACAGAAAGCCCAAAGATGCCATTATTGTGAAAAGTTTGCTACTAAAAAATATGCATCATTTAGTCAAAATATACCCTAAAAGACATAAAACCTAAAATACCCTAAAACCAGTAAAATGGTTTCATTCAGTATTGTTAAAATGATCCCAAATTTAATAGACATAAGTGTATATTTTATACCTCTGACTGCTGCTTGGTTATTGTTACAAAGAACAGCAAAACAATAAGATAAGATAAGATAAGATAACCTTTATTAGTCCCACACGTGGGAAATTTGTTTTGTCACAGCAGTCTTTGCATGGGATATTTGGTGAGATAAAAAAGGCTTTGTGTAAGCTGCACCTTTGCATCCTGTATAATGTAGGCACAGTTTGTCCCTCATATTGTTGCTTCTTTAACCCTCGGATGGTCATAGTCAAAAAAGGGACCCAAAAGGGTCCCTTTTTTGACTATGACCATCCGAGGGTTAAAAGTGCTGTCCAGGTTCTGACTGACAGCACTCTGAGCAAATAAATGCTTGCCTTCAATGAGCCCCTCAAAGCAGTGTCTTTTAAATAATGAAATTCAGCTATTTTAGAGCTTAACTGTTTTTTTTTTATATTCACTTATCTACCCACTATTTAGAGAACTTTTGTTATTTTGGTCGTTTAAAATCTCATAATTTAAACTTTGTTTCATAAAAACATTACAGAATAAGGAAGGGAAAGAATCTGGATATGTAACCTAACAGACCACCTCATTAAAAACCTTATAGTAAATCCTTAGTAGTAAAGAAGATTGCACATCATATATTCACTCACCATCCACGTCACATGACCACATAGCTGCTAATCCCAGCATACAGGCATCTTTGCTGTGAACTGCAATTTTGCAGTTTCAGCATAAACGCACTTAACCCCACCTCGTACTGTATAAACCTACAACAGAACAACAAATATGACTAATTACTCTCTCTAATAAATTACATTTTTATGAATACAGTTGAGTGTCACTGTTATATCTAGAAAATTCCTAATATCCACATGTTGCCACTTTTCGGTTTCACATATTAATTTTATTTTTTTAGATGGAGAATCCAGTAAGTATTAACCAAAGGTAAATCATTAACTAACAGGTAAAGCGGTACGAGCCTGGACCTGTTTACTGTCCTTATAGCATGCAATAACACCCAGAAGACATGCAGCTAAGAGCAGAGGTCTGGCAGAGCTCCTGAACCTTACAGCTCTTTGAAACTGCTTGTGTAGTTTGTTGTTTCGCCTGTCTAGGAGTGTGGGTTAACCGCATTGTGCTCAGTGTGGCATTTAAGATGTTGCCAGGTGTGATATTGATTCATCTGTCAAAACAACCATCCAGCAATGTTTAGTGAAAAACATGGACTTAACGCTGCTTTAACATCATCTTGGAAAAGTCTTAAGCAACAGCAGCTACCTGCTTTTCTTTAGACTGCAGGGAAAAAAATCTATATGGCTATTAATATAAGTAACCGGATGTAAACACTTCAGTATCATGAGTATGTGAATTAAAAATGTAATGAATATATTCTGGGCATTCTGGACACAACTGATTTTTTGCACGACAGATTTTTTTAATTGAAATTTGTCTATAACATGGAAAGCATACACAAGTTCTTACTGCATTATACGTGCATGTAATATTGTTGTACTTTGATGCGTAAACAATAATTCTTGTGATGTTTGTAGGAGTTTGAGCTGGATGTGGTAGCCATAGTGAATGACACAGTGGGGACGATGATGACCTGTGCATATGAGGAGCCCACATGTGAGGTGGGACTGATCGCAGGTGAGTGACACACAACCTATAACAAAAATATTTTTTCTACAATTATCTTGCAAGGTATGAAAGATGTAAGTAAATATTCATACAACAAAATGATATGTTTATGTATTTATTTTATTAAGCAAAACTACTTTTGTGTTATTTTGCACCTTAGCCCAATACTAATCTACAGTTAGAAAAGAAATTTGGTAGTTCTTTTTAGATGTAACAGCCCTGGCTGTGTATACACTCAGGAACGGGCAGCAATGCTTGTTATATGGAAGAAATGAAGAACATTGAGATAGTGCCGGGTACCGAGGGTCGGATGTGTGTCAATATGGAGTGGGGGGCATTTGGAGACAATGGCTGTCTGGATGACATCAGGACAACATACGACCAGGCAGTGGATGAGAACTCACTCAACGAAGGCAAACAAAGGTTAGGATGCAGCTAGTACCCAACTATTTCACAAATAACAAAATAGCAACACCTGCCACAGTGCTATACTCTCCCCTCAACATCTTGGCCTGTTCAGTAATACTGGATCAAAGAGCAAACAGAAAAATATATTTAAAGGGAAAAAAAGAAAACAAATGGTATCTCTAGTTAAGAGAGCATCTTTACAGCTTACTGACACAGCTGTGTTAATTCTTTTGCATCACAGATATGAGAAGATGTGCAGTGGAATGTATCTTGGTGAGATTGTACGGCAGATTTTGATTGATCTGACCAAGCGTGGCTTCCTGTTCCGGGGACAAATCTCAGAGACACTTAAGACCAGGGGCATCTTTGAGACAAAGTTTCTGTCACAGATAGAAAGGTGGGTGAATCATTTCACACTAACATTATTTTTTTTTGCAATTATTGGTTAGGGCTGTTTTAATGCTATCAAACAATCATTATATACAAACTGTTTATCCAGGAGCAGACATTACAGAATTGTGGCGTCTAAAAAATAGTCTGTCCTATTTAAAGGTAAAATTCACCCCAACTATGTTTTTGAGCATTCAATTCAAACACAACATTCAATTTCTTCAATTAGAAGATAAAGAGCACATAAGTTGTGGTTACAGTCTTCAACCACTGCCGGTTTGGACGGATTTTCAACATTAGAGGGATCAGTTGCTTAAATAAAAAAAGATCAGTTTCTTCTCTCATAGAACTGTTACTGAATGCAGCCACCTGTTATGCTCTAGGTGATCTATGCTATGACATGGATATTCTGACAAATGTGTAAAGTTTACAAAGTTGCGCACAGATGTCAAGCCAGGAGACAGAAAAGTGAGTTCGGTACATTTACATTTACCACTCTTATCAAACATCACAAGTTAATTCAAATAAAAGTTTAGCACCAGAAGTATTTTGCATTTAATAACTACAAAAGTATAAAATGTAATTATATAACTTATATAACTTTACACAGAACACTGTTTGCTTTATACACCTCCTAGCAGGCATAGGCTCCACTGACTTTTACAGAATATTATATATTATCTATCTTGTGAATTTAGAAGATCAGAATATCAGATAAAGCTAATAGCACATAAGAAGTAGTCTATAATACACCTCAGACAAAAAATGCACTTAGTTTGTACTTAGTTTTTTAGCTACAATATTATTGTGTGGGACAGTTTTTAATGTTCTGCCCCTACAGAATACCTGCATAACCATACAGAGGTTAAAAAAGTAATTTGTCTGATGCAGACTAATTTTCATACTGTAGCGAAATAAATGAAAACGGAAGTTAAGAAGAAAATGGTGAATACCAGAAAGCTAGAAAGAGTTAGTAGTACTGTGAAGTATCTGTGTTTATATAAAGCCTGCGGCTTAAACATGCAAAATGCTGGGAAATTAATAGTATACCAGCATGAAAACATGGGATTAAGCTGAAGTATTCAGCAAAAAGCAGTTTTTAATGAGTCACCACACCTAGGAATGATGAAGGAAGGGGGATGTGAGCACTTGAGCTTATGTGCTGTTTAAGCCTACCTTAGTCTCTGGGAACAGCTGTGAGGTATCCAATGACTCTCCTGCTGTTGGCTGACCTCTGACTCTCCCCCCTCCCACCTCTCTCCACAGCGATCGTCTGGCCTTGCTGCAGGTCAGAGCGATCCTGCAGCAGCTGGGGCTCGACAGCACCTGTGATGACAGTATTATCGTCAAGGAGGTGTGCGGCACAGTGTCCCGCCGAGCAGCTCAACTGTGCGGAGCTGGAATGGCTGCAGTGGTGGACAAGATCCGTGAGAACAGAAGACTGGACCACCTGGATGTTACAGTGGGTGTGGATGGCACACTCTACAAGCTGCACCCACAGTAAGAGCTGGGATAGGAACACAATAGAGGGCATGTTTGTGTGAAAGGAGACCCGTTCATTTTAAAATGTTACTGTATTTCATCAGTCTGCAAAGAATTACCCAAGATTACCAAACTCACTGGCCTTACAGTAGCACTGAATTATTTATTCAGTCACTAGGATGGAAAAACATTCAAAAAGTGCTGAAGGACCTATAGTCAACAAATATACTGGTCTTTTTTTACATTAAATAATGCATGTTAGACATTGAAAAGATAAAGCAAATTGTACGTTTGCAGATGTCCAGAATAAAAACAGCAGAAACTGTAATAAACATATTACAACCCATAAATAGCCAAGTATTAGTATGTTATAAATCAACTAAATGTACAATCTGTCTACATCTCTTAGCCTTAAAACACTTTGATCTGCTACCACTTGTGATCCTTTGTGAGGACAAATTACAACTATACCAGTTTTTTATATAAAAGATAATTTTCTGAAAAAGTACCTCAAGGCTAACATCTTCATTTGGTTGTTTGTCGAGGGGACTACTGATGGACTCTTGTAACTGGGGTTACAAATTAGGAGATAACTGCACCAATAAAAATCCAGAGGACCTCTTTTACCTCCAAGTCCACACCCTCTCGATAGGCCCGAATGAACCTCCTCACACAACTCTGTGCTGCTTCTAGTTGTAAAGTTTGAATAATATGTATGTCTGTCACCTATGCTGGAAAGCAACTGTCATTTCAAGTTCAGTAGCAAGCTGCCTCATAACCACAGTTTCCTCTTGCTCTCTTTTCTTCAGTTTTTCTCGGATCTTCCAACAAACTGTGAAGGAACTCGCCCCCAAATGTGATGTCAACTTCCTGCTGTCTGAGGACGGCAGCGGTAAGGGAGCTGCCCTCATCACTGCTGTGGGCTGCCGCCAGAGGGAGCTGGATGCCCAGCAACACTGAGCAGCTCTGTCCCAATTGTCCACAAGAACTACCTGCTGCTCCACCATGACCTTCACGCACCGCACAGCCTACATCCATTTCCCCTTGGCAGCCGTGACTCCACCTGTGCCCAACTTGGTCCACCTACAGCCAGAGAGATATACTGCATGCAGAGAATTAAAACTCAGTATCTAAATATTTATTTATACTGCACCAGATGGTTTATTATTTCCGTGTTTGTACATTTTCCTCAATAGCTTGTCAATAACCTGACAAATCTAAACTCCCTTAGGTGTGCAATATTTGTGTACTACTAGTTTTATTTTTATATGAAGCCAGATATATAATTGTATTTATATAGCTCGGGCCAATTTGAATCCCAGAGGTCATCAAGATTTTTGCACCATAGACACAAGTAAATGTCTGCACTTTTTATATGAAAGTTACAGCAGCAACACGTCAATGTAACTTCCCATATGAAGGACCTTCTTGAAGCTGAATGAAGCCGATTGTTTTTACAGGCTCCTTTGGTTGAGAAAAACCAGTTCCAAAAGGGCTCGTTGCAAAGGTTTGAATGCAAGAGTCACGGCTGTTAAAATCTCCCTCATTTTGTGTGCTACATGCTCACACAACGTGTTTGTCTACTAACCCCTTTCTGTGTAACTGTCAGTGTAATTCACATATTCAAATATTCCTGCATCACCATACCATTATTCCTCAAGAGTGGACAAGGTAGAAAAATCCCCAGAGAAGTGTTAGCCCATCCTATTGCTATTCGTAAACTATTAAACTTTTGGTGTTGTGATTTATACCACTTCTACTCATTGTATGTGCAAACAATAAATGTTTATTGGGCCCCAAGAAGAGTGGACATAATGAGCGCTTTTGTGTGTATTTGTAGCTGAGTGTCAGTGTGTCTCACTGTATGACCTGTAGCTTCAATGTCCAAAGCTCTATGGAGACTGCATGCCTTACATCAACACAAAGGAGGGTACCGGATCATTTTCTTTCTTTTGCTCTATTTTTTTTTAACATCATTATAGATTTGTGATTGACACAGTAAAAAGCTAATTCATTAAATTATATTTTGTTGTGGAGTAAAACCTGTGTCTCATTCTTTAGCTGTCAAGCGGGGCAGAACTGGAAATGCAGATGGTGAAGTTGGTAACAAGCTGACACATAAAAAGTGCATTAAGTTCACCATTCATCTGATACAAAGGAAGGGCTGTGCCTGTGCCATAGCTTGGTAATTATCAACTATCTTGACTAGATAGTTGACTAGACACTTCAAATCCTGTCTCCCCCCCCCCCCCCCCCCCCCCCCTGGACCCCCACCAATTCGCATACCGCCAGAACAGGAGCACAGAGGATGCAGTCTCCATCGCACTGCACTCTGTCCTCTCACAATTGGACAACAACAACACCTACGCCAGAATGCTGTTTATAGACTTCAGTTCAGCATTCAATACAATCCACCCCTCACAACTCATCAGGAAACTGACAGACCTGGGCATCAGTTCCCTCATGTGCAAATGGTTATTGGACTTCCTGACCAACCGCCCCCAACATGTCCGGCTGGATAACCACTGCTCATGTACAATCACAATGAACACTGGTGTACCACAAGGCTGTGTGATGAGCCCTTTCCTCTACTCCCTCTTCACCCATGCCTGCAGACCTGCCGGTGGTTCTAACACCATCATTAAGTTTGCAGATGACACCACGGTGATTGGCCTCATCAGTGACAACGATGAGCCCGCCTACGGGGAGTAGGTGGATCGTCTGGCTGAGTGGTGCGACACAAACAACCTGCTGCTTAACACCGAGAAGACCAAGGAGCTCATCGTGGACTACAGGAGAAATGCTGACCCACATCCACCCATCTACATTAACGGGACGGCTGTGGAGCGTGTGAGCAGCTTCAAGTTCCTGGGAGTCCACATCTCCGAGGATCTCACCTGGACAACCAACTGCTCCAAGCTGGTCAAGAAGGCTCACCAGCGCCTCTTCTTCTTGAGGACTCTGAGGAAGAACCACCTGTCCTCAGACATCCTGGTGAACTTCTATTGTTGCACCATCGAGAGCATCCTGACCAACTGTATAACAGTCTGGTACAGGAACTGCTCTGCCTCGGACCGGAAGGCGTTGCAGAGGGTTGTGAAAACTGCCCAGCGCATCGCCGGAGCACCACTTCCTGCCATAAAGGACATCTACAGGAAGTGGTGTCTGAAAAGGGCTGGGAAAATCATCAAAGACCCCAGTCACCCATCACATGGACTCTTCACCCTCATGCCCTCTGGGAGGCGCTACAGGAGCCTCCGGACTAAGACCACCAGGTACCGGAACAGCTTCTTCCCCACAGCTGTCAGACTCCTGAACTCTGCCTCCTGACATCTGACCCACGTTAACACATGGACTGGACATACACACACCCACAACCACCTACACACACAATGGACAACTGTACCCTCAAACACACAATAATAACATGGACTGAACCACCACTCAAAACCACTAGCACTTTATATAGCCTCTGTAGAAATTATCCACATCTTAACTGCACTACTGTATAATTCTGTGTAAATAATCATTCTGTACAATACGATAAATTTTAAAACTACAACTGTTTATTATCTGCATAGTTCACATTTCTGTATAACTGTATATCTCAGATTTCTGTAAAGTTATTTATTTCATATTCTGTATAGTTTTTCATATTTATATCCTGTTCATAGCCTGTACATAGCTTGTACTCACTACAGCCTGTACATACTTATAGTAATAGCATATTTATAACATACTTCATACCGTGTACATTATAACATACCATAATAGACCCATTTCTGTAATATACTCACATATCTATATTATTGCTAATATATATTTGTAATATATCTATATCATGGCTAAAGCACTTCTGGATGGATGCAAACTGCATTTCGTTGCCTTGTACCTGTGACATGTGCAATGACAATGAAGTTGAATTCTATTCTATTCTATTCTAGATATTTAATAATACCACCACTTTCTCATGAAATTCTATAGTTTGCTTTTCAGAATCATGGTTTGTTTATTTTAAAAAGGCACAAAGAGTTCCTTTACATCAGATAACTTGTGATGATTTATAGATATCATGGGCAAAAATCAGGAAGGGTACAGACAAGTTCAAAACAATGCGCTACATGGAGACAATCTATCGCTGACCTTTTATCTGTCATCTATAGCATTTTTAAGGTGTCTCACAACCTATGAGTATTTGTGAATGGTTTTTTTTCACACCACAATTTTTGGATTATATGTCTAATATATAGCACATATTTATTACATTATATCATCATTTTGTATTCAAGTTTGCCACTCATGATTAGGTGGTGGTGGGGGCTGAACTATTGTCCCACTGGCTGTTCTGTTTTATATAAACTCTCCTTTACACCTTTCCTTGACCTCATTGTCATCAAGGCCAATGTAATGTGATTGGGAAGGGTTAGGACTTTTCAACTGGAACCTGGTACCCACATGGCTTTTAAACCCAGAGAAAAGTTCAGATACTGACCTTTTTTTCTCCCATTTCATGCAAGCATTTACTGCATGACGAACATTCTTGAGCATGCAGCACTGCATTAAGGCTGATCTAAGAATCTTGCCCCACCAACTTCAACAAGCATGTTGCCTTTCTTACTGGGATTAAGTCAGGTAAGTGGAATTCTTGTTGTACAAATGCCCTCAGATACATGCTCATAGAAACCGTAAGAAATCGCAATATTTAAACAACTTACTATAAAAGTTAACTTGAAAATCTATGCTCCTGTGATTTGTATATTTGTCTGTATTATATTGTTGCTATTGTTGTGCTTGCCGAATATAATTCATTTAAAATTTTGCATTAGTTTCCTCTTTTGCCATATGACAAGCTTGGGAAGAATTAAAGAGTTTAAACAATTGAGTGTTTGCATTTCCTCGAAGCTATTTAGGCGTGTACAGGTATGTTGAAGATCCTCTTGTATCTAGACTTTGTCTGCAGGTATTTGTCCTACGTTTTTAGATGCACAAGCCTATAATTAATACCATAGAAGTGGTGCATGTACATTAGCAGTTGCCGCTCGTGTAGCTTGCGTTATACAAGAGAAACTCCATATCCCTTTCTGTATGTGTGTATATGCGTGTGTGTGCAACTGCGTGCATGTGTGTTTGTTACCAGCTCTCATCAGGTTGGGTACGTTATTTGAGGGCTTCCTGCTGCATCCATCTGCCTGAAACTACCAAGAACCGAACTGTCACTGTATTTTTTATTGTAAGTAGTCGTGATTAAATAGCATGCAATGACAGTGTCACAGTAAAACACGTAGGTATAGCCTTAAGAAGCTTTGTGCAGAAAAGGGTGGTAGCCCGTTAGCTGCTGACATGCTAACTTTACTAATTTTTCGCTAGCTAACGCAAGCTAGTAAACTAGCCAGGTTAGCATTCTATTTGCGCGTGGGGGCGAGATTTGATTGCTGCTTATATGTTATGCTAGAAACGTTGCCAGTTGCTGTTATATTCAGTGCTCCACTTTTGTGTTTTATTGGGCGTCGAAGCTTTTTTTGCATGTATAAAATTGTGCAGATTTCCGTGTGAGACTCGAGCGGCTAATATCAACAGCTAACGGTAGTTAACGTTAGCTCGCCGCTCTTAACCTGCTCGCTTGTAGCTGGAGGGAACGTTAGCTGGTCAGTCATCAATTTAATCGAGCTATTAGTTACACATTTAGGTAACAAGTGCTATTAATTATCCACCCATTTTGCCTCGCTATTCCTGCGCCTGTTTAGCTCAATCAACGGTGTAATTAACTCTGATGTTGCATTACCGGCCACCTACTGTGCAAGATAACCACATATACTGACCCGGGGAACCATTGGACTCGCGCACGGCACGTGCTGTCGGTTGACCAAAACAGGTGTGCCAGATGATGCACGCGACTAATTTGATGATGGATTATTAGCTGCTCAATTGTTACTCAGCCACCTTTCGTTACGGCTGGATTAACTAGTTCCAACACGAAACGAGTCACTGAGAACAATATAATTAAGGGGTAGAGTTGAGGATTATTAGTATAATTTGTGAATGATTTATTTTAAATCATGAAATTCTTATTACTATCTGCAAAGGTTTTAGAAAATAAGAAAAAGGGGCATTCCATTCAACGACTTTTAGGAAAACAATTCAGGTTCCTCTTTGTTCAACCCCCAAACAAAGAATGTTAATTTTGATTAATCTAATGTAAAGACAAGTTCTGTATTTTTTATATTTGAGTTGCAATTGAATAAATTAACATTTTTGACATACATATATTATGTATATATGTATATATAAACACACTAGTGTTTTTGCACTACTGAAAACTTTATAAGTGCTTAGTGTATAATTGTTTTTGTTATGGTTTATTTCAGCAGGTTTTAACAGAGGTTAACGTTCTGGTGGAAACAGCCACTTGACATTGCCCACACTCAGGACATCGAAGGCAGCTCCTCATACCTTTAGGCATATCAGAGAAGCAGTTTGTAAACATTCATCAGACTCATGACTGTTTGAGAGGACACGGCCCCACCGTGGCCCATGCACTGTATCCATTTCCCTCCCTGTCCTCCTTATCCCTCAAGCTGACGCAAAACCCCAGACACCTACCCCCCCTCCCCCACCCCCACTCCCATCCGGTTCCCAGTGACTCGCCTCCTCCTGCCATGGTGTCCGGCACAGAGACCGTGCACTACATCCACCTCCACAACTCCAGCCAATCAGTGCTGGAAGCCCTTCGCACACAACGGCGTGAGGGCCTCTTCTGCGATGTGACCGTGCGAATACATGATGCCTCCCTGCGTGCTCACGCCTGCGTTCTGGCAGCCGGTAGCCCCTTCTTCCAGGACAAGTTGCTGCTCGGTCATTCTGAAATCTCTGTTCCGCCGCTGGTGCCCGCTGAAACCGTGAAGCAGCTTGTAGACTTCATGTACAGTGGCTCGCTGGTAGTGCTGCAGTCACAGGCCCTGTGCATCCTCACTGCTGCCAGCATCCTGCAAATTAAGACGGTCATTGATGAGTGCACTCAGATCATCTCTCAGAGGAAGGCAGCGGCAGGGGCAGCAAGTGCAGCAGCAGCGGCCGCCGCAGCTGCTGCTGCTGGAGGAGGAATGCTTGGAGGGGTCCTCCCTAAACAAGAGGAGCGTGGCGGGGGGAAAGGGAGAGAGAGTGGCAGCAGTGGAAGCTGTTCTGTTAGTGGGGGTGGGGGTTACGCCAACTTCTCTAATTTCATGGCTGAATGTGGAGGTGGTAACATGGCCGGTGGGTTAGGGGGTGCCAACGTTAGCGTCAGTGATAGCGGCCCAGGCCCAATGGATCAAGCTAACACTGTAAGCCTGATGGCACTTGGAGACATGGGCCCCGGTGCCATGTGTGGTGGTGACGCGATGGGCACCGGGGGAGGTGCAGTCCTCATGAAGCAGAGCTCAAGCTGTACTCAGGACGTAAGGTACAAGCTCCGAGACCTGTTGGCACAGACAGCCAATGGAGCCAGCACAAGTAGCACAGGGAACCTCTCAGCGGGCTGCAGCTCCGGTGT
Organism: Aulonocara stuartgranti; assembly: GCF_965226115.1. NCBI lineage: Eukaryota > Metazoa > Chordata > Actinopteri > Cichliformes > Cichlidae > Aulonocara > Aulonocara stuartgranti. Next base: position 37,315,939 of record NC_138944.1, read on the forward strand.
GGCCAGTGTGGACAGCATTGGCAGGGACAGCCTCCGCGGCAACACAACTGACCTCTCTGATGACCTTGTGGGGATAGACCGATACAGCGAAGAGGAGGACTTGGATGGGAGAGACAGGGGAAGAGATGGAGATAGAGACAGGGGGGCGAGCCACAGCCGCAAGCAGAGGCAGCCGCTAAGACTCCAGGTAGGGGGATAAGGGGAATGGTTGCTATGGTTACAGTTTTCAGGCATGCAGAGCTGCAACGTTTTCGTTTTCTTTCTTTTTATGCTTTTCCCTCTTCTCACACTGCATTGGCGTATATCGCTGAGATGTTTCTGCACTTTTCACAGTTGGATCTCTCGCCTAAACTTCAGCAGTAATTGCCTTGTTGATAATCTATGGACTTCTGCATATTGACTGTAGGTTATTCAACTTATCAGAACCTGCTTGAAGGGGCTGTAGCTGGGGCATTGGTTGCTCTTATAGACTTTTTGTTGCTTTTTAGCTCCAATACTGATCTAAAGGTATTTCTTTACTACTTGAAATTGAAATGGACCTGTCTTTTTTTCTCCCTAGGTGCTGGGAGGAGAGGGAGTAGTGGTGAAGGATGAAAGTGTACAGGATGCAGATGGGACTGTCTATGCCTTGGAGGATGGGAGACGAGATCAAGAGCAGGAGGGCTCCCAGGAATCCATGGCAAGCTTTGGACAGGTATGTTAACTCAGAAGTGAATAAAAAAAACTAAAATGAAGAAAAAAAAACAACCCAGCTCACCTGCGCTGAATGTTTCAATAATTTATCTACTATGCAAGGAGAAGCATGGCATTCAGAGTATTACACATATTGCAGTTGTGAAGTGATGGTCTTTGATTTTTTTAGAGAAATATTTAGGTACATTATCTTCCGTTTTGGCTTAGAAAGGCCTTATTGTAGTACATTCAAACTCAGCATTTGTGCCAGAAGTCCTGAAATAAGTAGACGGGAAAACGTGGTGGAGCAGATTTATGCCGCAGCCTGCTGTACCCTGCAGTCTACACAAGGAACATCTGCCACACAGTCAGAAAGATTCAGCCCTGCTTGTCAGTTTTGCTGCAGATTGTCACGTTTGGAGATAAAATCATCTACTCAGTTTAGTCAAAGTCACAGCATGTGATCGTCACTTAACCCAACATTGCTTGAATAATATAATCTTGTCTTTGAGCAATGTGTGAAACGGGCTCTTGCTTTCATCCCTGCAGACATTATTTTTCTTATTTGTCCTCCTCATGTCTATGACTGTTAAAAGGCAATTGCTCTGCTGTGATTGTAGCCATGTTTACATGTAAGATGAGCGTTCAGAGAGAAAGTTTGAATCTGGAGAAGCTCTCCTACTTTTTTCCTCTTGCACAGTGCACCGCTGCTCCCTGCCACTCTGAACGCTCCCTGCTTGCTCACCCAGTGAACAGAGCAGAGCGAGAGAGCTGTTCCTGTTCCATTCGAGCAAGATGTTGTTGCAAAGCAGGAGGATAAAAATATGAGTATGGAAAGTGCTTAAATTTCTGCAACAATAGCGGGAACCAAAGCATGACGATAACTGCAGTGAGTGTGATAGATGTGGTTAGCAAGCTGAGATATACATGCATACCCAATGAACAAATATCTGAATAGTAGAATATTTGGCCACAGCCCTAGAATGCGTGCAAAAATGCTTCAGTCGGCCACACGCCACCTGGAGGTGTTATTGCTAGTCATCAGTTGTAAATGATGTCTGATCCCACATTTTTAAGAAAAATCAACTATATATCCAATATATTCAAAGGTCATCTTGGTCCGATATCTCAAATTCAGTGATAAAAATCTGCAGATGGGCCTGTTCTCTGCAAGGACGTAAATAAAGCCTGTGCAGTGGAGTTTCTTGAAGAACTTCCAGTATGTGTAAGACTGTCTGTTTTAAGTAGGTTAGCAGTACTAGTGCTAGTGCAGTTCTTCACTTCCTTTTACTAGAAGTAGTGTTAATGTTTGACTTCTCTGTCTACCGTGTTACCCTCACTGTGTGTGCTATGGTACCGTTACAGGATGCACCCAGGTTGTTAACAGCTCTGGATGCTCTTCTGTTCAGTCTACCCCAAATCCATACACATGTCTGACTCTCGTAAAATCAAAACATATATTCCACTATGTTATTTCTATTATTATTACTCAGATTTAGTAACAACAGTTTGGGTATTTTCCACTTTAAGAAAATCATGGCCGGGACAAACAGACTAGAATAGTACTCACATGTACAATGAAATTATGGGCTGCAAGTGCAAATTATTGAAATCCCAGCATTGACATTACTGGTTTAAACATTTGGCACTAGTTACTGGAAACTGTAATGCATGACACTATTGCATCATCACACAACATGTATCAACACAGATAAGAAGATACCAGACCACCTAAGTAGCATGTGAAACTCGATCAGCCTCTCAGACAAACAGAAAGTTACTACTGGTATGACTCATGTTGGCATTTCGTGCTTCTTTACATTGAGGTGGATCATCTTCCCAGCCAGGTCTAACTACTTTCAGTGAAACTGCTGCTGACAGTCATTCTATGACTGGTTGGACTGTAATGTACGATATCGTGTCAGCATCTGCTCGCCTGCAGCTGTAACATGGTAGACTTATAAACAATATAAAGAAAACTGGCTGTATATTTAGGTAATGAGGGATGTAGTTTGCCTACACAGAAAGTCTTTTTTAGTTGCATAATGTGTGTTACATGAAAAAGATAATCTTGTTTCCTTCAAACCAATGGCATAAAGGAATGTCTTTTAGTTGAGCTATATGCCCGTATAGATGACCAAAAGTCTAATTTTAGGTTTGCTTTTACATTCCTTTGATGATATGTGCTGTCTGCAGAGCTGCAGAGATGTGAACCATCCGACCCTTGAACTGATGGCAAAACAAGCAAAATTTCTCATGTTAAATAGTCTTTTTTTTAGCTTGTTCTTTTGTTTGTTTTAGTTTTGTTTTGTTTTTTTAAATCTATGTTTGTTTTTGTGTTTCAGGATTTCTATGATGAGCAGGGCGTGTTTTCAGAGAGTTTTTGGCCCCAGAGTGAGCCCCCTCAAGCCATGGCTTTTAACCCCAGAGGAAGGGTCAATAAACCACTGACTCCACCTCCAACCACCCAGGCCATCAACAACCAGGTCAGTGCTTCAGTCAAATTCACGAGGGGTGTACTGGGAAGTAAGATTAATGGATTAGTGAGCTCTGTCGAGCTCAAAGTCAGAGCTTTCTGTATCACCAAAGTGGCTTTTTTTATGGCAACTTATGCTGAACTCATAACCTGGTCAAGAGCAGGTTGTGGTCAGAGTTTCAGCTTAAAATTGGCTGGACATGCACTAATTGTTTTATTTACAGCATTTTTAAAAACTGTGTTATACTCTCTAGTGGGGAACATGTTTTATATGTGCAAGTTGTTAAGCCTTACCTTACTAACATCACGAATTAAGCCCTGAGTGCACCTTTCATTTTCACTGGAATGTGCATGTATTCAGAAAAAATGTATAAATGTTTTTATTCTTGATTCTAATGAAACACCTTTTGTATGTATGTTAGAACTAAAAACAAAATGAGTGCAAACCTAGAATGAATCTGTTCACCGTTTTCTGAGTAAACAATTATGCAGTTAAATGAGGAAATAATGAGCAACTTAATTGTTAATGAAAATAATAATTGCTCCTCCACATTTCATATATAAATACATGATTGCAATTGCAAAAGTTACAAAATAATTGAATTGTGAAAATTGAAGCGCCTTAAATGTGAAGCACTAATCTTATTAAATGATGTTTGCATTGAGGCAGGAAGTGAGATGATTGACGGAGAGTACATTTTAACGCAATGCAGCACTAAGAAAAAACACACACACATACTCAACCAACACAGAACAACAGAAACACAAATAAAAGCTTCAATTTAGTGTGATGGGCTGTATATCTTTTTCAAGCTTCAGCCTACACACTTTGATTGACGGGTGTGCTGACTTTGAAAATGAAAATGCAGAAATGGCCTGCATAGACAATGATTTTTTTATTATTTTTTTTCAAGAATGCAACAAAAAAAGTAAAAAAGAAAATGAAACAGCATAACATACCAGACTGTAACATACCATTTCTACATATATATGCTCAAATCAGGCCTTCTCAAAATTCTGATGATGATGGGTTCAGTCACATGTCAGCTCCTTAAATTGGCAAATGGAAACGCACACCTGTCAAACGATTTGTACCATATTTACTGATGGTCTGTGCTAGCACAACGCTCTCTTTAGGCATTTAAAAAATGACTGTGTGTTTTCCAAAGAGGCATGGTGTGTTTTGTGGCTGGAAGGCGTGGACACGGATATTTTTGAAGATGGATTTATTGCATATGTGTATAGGAGTGGAGCTTCCAAGGTGCAATATCTGGGGAGGAGTAGTTTCAAATGAGTCGTGCAAACGTGACTTACAGAGGTTTTAAAAAGGAGAAATAAACAAATAAGAAAAAAATGCGCATTCACACTATCTAACCTTTTTGTGGGTTAGATAGTAGTCAGATCCTGTGCTTTACCTGAGTTCTGCTGGGCAAATCAACACTGATTCTGTTTCAGCTGACTATTCCTCTCTCGTGCACGGTGTCCAGAGAGAAGCACGTGTGTAAAACCTGCTGTTATTTTGTTTAGATCTGCTTTTGTCCTGCCACACTTGGTAGGATGGTGGTCATTACTGAAATGCACCAGCTATTGTTTTTATTAGGGGTATATGTAGTTAATTAGTTCTAAATATTATCGATTGTGTTCGGAAATGTTCATCCAGAGCAAATTGTCTGTATCATGTTCCTTCACAGCTTCTGTTCCAGTACCCAGTGAGCCAGTCGCAGCCAGCTCCGTTCTATGTGGGCGGGCCCATGGGTGGGATTGACACCATGGCGGGGACAGAGCCCAGTCAGCAGGCTCCACCCCCAGCACCGATGACCCCAGCTCCGCCACCCTCCACCTCTTCCTGCTCCGCAGGGCCCTCACCTTCCTCCCAGGGATCTGAGACCTCGTTCGACTGCACGCACTGTGGCAAATCTTTACGTTCCAGGAAGAACTACAGCAAGCACATGTTCATCCACTCCGGTACGTTCATGTCACAGTAATTGATCAGCTGCGTGTATGTTACACAAGTGTGAAGAGGACAAAGATTAATTGCATAGTTACGTATGCAGTATTCCAGCATTCACCTCATTATCACCTGCCATTGAGGTCAGCATAAAGGTAGAGACTTGTATTTCAGGATAATCTCTCGAATGAATAGACATGTTTCTATCCCAGAATTCTTTGTATCGTATTAAAAGAACTGTAAAATAAGTATTTTTATATGAACAAAAGGCAAACAGAAAATGATTCACTTGTATTGGCAAGACTGTTCTTGGGGATGGTTTTATAAGCGTGCTTCTGCACATGCCTGGCTCCACAGGTCAGAAACCTCATCAGTGCTCCATCTGCTGGCGCTCCTTCTCCCTGCGGGACTACCTCCTCAAACACATGGTGGTGCACACTGGTGTCAGGGCCTTCCAGTGCACCATGTGCGGCAAGCGTTTCACCCAGAAAAGCTCGCTAAATGTGCACATGCGCACCCACCGTGCCGAGCGCACCTTCCAGTGCAACGTGTGCCACCGGGCCTTTACTCACCGTACCTTGCTGGAGCGCCATGCCCTGCAGCACGCCCACCACGCCCCGCAGACCCCAGGTCAAGGCCAGGGGCGTGGAGCCGACATGACCTCACCTACCAAGCACAGCCCTCCAGCTATGGGAGGGCACTCAGGTATGGCTGGCGCGGCTGGCATGGTTGGCAGTATGGCCAACATGCAGAGCCACGGAGCTTCCTCCACCTAGAGAGAGGGGGGAAGGAAGGGGGGGGGGGGGGGGGGGTTATGATCCCATTCCTTGAATCAACAATTTGCTCCTAACAGCCTTGTTGATCTTTTGTTCTGATGGAAAGAGCGCCATTTTAGCTTAATACCATTTTCAGTCAGGGCTCCTACACAGGACTGGAACGCCTTTTAAGAAAAAAAAAAAAAGTACTCTTACGGGTATTTTTGAATAGCACAGATATTATGGGAAAATCTGGCTGGAAAAAAAGTCATTTTCTAGAAACCTGTTTGACCTAGTCGTAGCTGTAATTCGTGTTGTCACATCAGTTCCTGTGAGGACTAACCATAAGCTTATAGAGCAATGTCACGATAATCATGCCTTGTTGAATAGCCATGTTTCTTCTTTTGTGTAATAACTGAGACTTGTGTAGGAGCCCTGTTTTGAAAAGACCAGAGAGTCACCAAAGAGGTTAGGAAAACTGAACAGGGTTTGGGAGTGGGTGAGGCTAAGGAAAGTTGTAGCGTTTCTTTTTTTTTTTCTAAGTGGAGGTGAGGGTGGGAGTGGACTAACATTTGGAGTTTTAAGGAGATGCAAGTTAGGGAAACAGGGAAGGATAGGTCGGTCGGTGAGTTTACCAGGTTTCATTCACTTTCAATTCATTTAAATGAAGTTTGTGTCAGTTCATGCAAATTACCAAAACATAAGCATGTAACCATAACCCAATGTGGTTGTCCAATGAGGATGATTCTATACGTAGAATCTTTGAAGCAGCAGATTGGAAAAGTGCTTGAGGGTTTTTTTTTAATTTAGTATTTAAATGTGTCACTATAAAGTCAATATTACAGAAAAGGGAAAATTTGAGTAGTAAATTGTTAGAAAACAGTGAATGTGCTACATGTGAGCACAGAGTAGGAGAAGCTAACCCAATGCAGACGGCTAGTAGAGGTTTAGCTAGCACTTTAGCATAGAAGCTAACAGATAAATACAGTCTCAGTTTCGTCTTTTTTTCTTATTTGTTTTAAATGATCATTTAAAAGTTTTCACAATTCCATTAGCTATTTTTAGCTATTAGCTATTGTTTAATATTAAAAGCTAATGATAGCATTAGCCACATTTAGCTATGCTAGCATGTATAACAGTTCTTGCAAGGAACAGTTAAAGTTATTTGCAAGCAATATTCAGAGAATTATCACTTCTTTCTCTACTGTTTAACTACCTTTTGTGGTGGTAATGTTTTTGTTTTGTTTTTTTTCATCAAAGCCAACACTGACTTTCTATATAGTTTTATATAGAATAATTTTTTACCTGTAACTTCTACATTTATGGTTTGGTTTAGTGCATTACTTTAGATCAAGTTGGACAATAATAGAAAAAATAATAATTTAAACAATTTAAGAGCACTGATGTTGATTTAAATATAAAGAATTAAGTGTTGATTACGTGTTGTTCAGCAGCTGAAGTTTATGGTTCTCACATCAGTTCTCAGGAGTAACACATGGGCGCATTCTCTTTAGCAAAACATTTTGCTTGCCTTTTACTTTCAAAACACCCTCAGCGCCTCTTTTTTTCACCCGGTTTTGAGTTTTGCGTATTTAAACTTGAAAAAAAAGAATACACTTACTGAGTTAATTGAATTGAATGTGAATGGAGCCCGGCACTATTCAGGAGCAACCTTTGATGACAAAGAAGCGTGCTGATGAATGAATCGAGGAAGAAGGAAAATAGTCCGAGAAGAGTGAGAATACAGCAGGGAATGGGGGAGGGAGGAAGAGGCGGGTTGTATGATGCACAGCAGTGTGAATGAAATTCACCATCATCCATCAGACCGCTTTGTAACATTTTCCACAGGCGCCACCGGTCGGCACCAGGATCATATACCTCGAACCAGAACGAGCCCCCGATGGCTCAGAGGGACACTAGTTACTCATTTGAAATGTTTGCTAAACATTTCAGCATGTTTTACACACAGACACGCACACACACACACACACACCTACAATTACCTCGGTGGTCCAAAGACAGGCATTATGCTTCACATCTTTTAAGCTACATCAAACGAAGAAACAGTGAAAACTAAAGCTAAGATAGATCCATATACTTTTTAAAAGCTTGCTAAAGTACTTATGTGTAAAATTCCTGTACATCACTATAACGCTCAGTTTGTTATTTGTCGCTCATGTGATTCTTTGATGCAAAAATAAGGCAGAAAAAAAACAACCTAAAAGCGAAAGAGCCATTCAGAGGAAGTTAAACTTGGATGAATATCAATGACAAATCAGTGACCATTATCAGGATTTTTATTAAGTGTTTGGTTTTGTTTGTCTTTTGGGGCTCTGGTTGATAATAAATGGGAAGTGTTTGTTGCTTAAAAAAATAAAAGCTTTTCTTACAGCACTATAAAAAAAACAAAAAAAAACAAACAACTTTTGATGTTTTAGTAAGACTAAATTAATCATAAAACTGTACAATCACCCCTTCAAGTTTTGACCAAGTCGAACTAGTGATAATATTAATTATCACATTAATATTTATTAGGATTTGATCTCTATGCACAGTTAAGTTTGCACATCATGTTACTTAGACCTAATGTTGCTGTCCCCTAAAATATTTGGCCCGAGATTGTTTTTGTTTTCTTTTTCAGTACCTTAAAGGTACATAAAAAGACCTTATGTGTTCCTGCTTTTTGCTCATTTTCCTCAATGTTTGTTAGCTGAAGCATTATATGATATTCAGTAGTTTACTTAAGCTTTGTAAGAGCCTTCTAATTGACATGATTTTATAAGTGAACCTCTCAAAAGTGAGACATTTTGAGCTTGAGAACTTTGCAAGTGATTAGATAATTTGACATTTAAAAAAATCTCTTTAATGTAGACGTCTTTTAAAAAAGTGAATCCAGGAAAGATACAGATTTGGATCCTTTCTGCCTAGGCTTCACTATAAATATTGACATGAAATGTCCCACATAAATGTGTAAAACAACTGCTTATTTACACAGAACAGTCCTGGCAGCATGTGTTCATTGGCTTCTGAACATTGCAAGTGAATTTGCAGACTCAGTACATAGTTTCTCCAGTGTTGTGGATAGAAGAAGAGATGCTGGACTGAAACTCCTCCAACTGCCTGTTGGTTATAAGCTATATACATTTTTATATATATATATATATATATATATATATATATATATATATATATATATTAGTGTGTATAAATGTTAACGCCAAAACATTGGTGCTTTTTTGGAAATCTTTACCTCATTTGATAGATGCCAACACCACGCTGTGGTCTGGGTTTGGTAAATAAGCAGTATTCAGTATTGAGCTGTTTCTGAGGTTTGATCAATCCTCAGCAGTGAAAGTGGTTTTGGTGCATTTTGTCTGAGGCGGACCCTTGTACAGTACTGTATTATGTGTGCTTTGAAGCCATGTCAGCGCATTGTATCGTACTGTGTTATGCCTTTTTTGTTTTCTGTACTTTCGTTTTATTGAGAGGGATGATAATTGTTTTTTCTACATTATTTCTTTAACAGAAGCTAAATATGTCAGAAGAAGAAAAAGTCATTTTATAAAAAAAAAAGTTACTTGTCATTGTAAAACTACATCTTTTATGTATAAAAAGACTAAAGGCATGATTTTAACTTTTTCTGAGAACTTAGATGTCGTACTCGATGAATTAATTGAATTTTAAAAATGAGTGATTTCAAAGATTTCTTTCTCCAAATAAAGTCTTCTATGGCTCTGGGCCAGCTGCTCTTTGTGGATCTCAATTTCTTAAAAATAACTTTTTTTTAACTCCTTCTTTTTTTTAACCCTAAATGCGTGTTTGTATCTGCGCATGTCTTGTGGGCAAATATAGATATACAATTCTTATTTTGCACAAGCCCTCAGTTCTCTTTGAAACACGAGGCATCAAAGCTGCCGTTTGATGTTGGTATTTTTACCCATCCAGCACTGCTCATCACACAGTGTAAATCATACAACCCGTAGATGCAAAACTCTTCTTCCATTCAAATCTCCAATTAATTCAATTCAATTTTATTTATATAGCGCCAAATCACAACAAAAGTCACCTCAAGGCGCTTCATAGATACAGAGAAAAACCCAACAATCATGTGAAATTAAAAATCAGTTTGTGATAAACTATTAACGTTAAAAAATATATAAAGACATATATTTAATATATTTATAAACTGTCCCTGATCAGACATTGTACATTCAGGTGCTGAGATCATTAGAGGCCATTATTGTGAAAGCAGTTATCTCTTGGTATTTTGTGTGACCCCCCTCGATGGTGGAATGGGACGATGGTGTCCTGGCTCTTCATTGAGTATCACTCTGTATCTTCAGTTTTAGCCTAATTTAGCAACTGTGAATTGCTTGCTTGCTTTATTCATTGTGATGTATTTTTATGCACTTACTGCTGCTTCGAAGAATACATGGAGCTTAAGCCCTGGACAAAACTTTGAAATCTTTTGTCCTTAACAAGTAAATAACTAAACGTCATGTCAGCCAGCTCCTCGTCAACACGTTTGTCTGGGGTCATTTGTTTTGGAATAAATGTACATGTCTTGGTTTGATTTTTCAGAAGTTTTTTGAAAGAAGGTGGATGCTGCAGAGTCGAACAGGACACTTTTCCAGGGCCAGTGGATGGCAGCTGGAGGAGAGAGGGTAAACTCTCCTCAGGCTGCACAGACTGGTGAATGGTTCTTAAACATCTGTGCAAGTTTCTTCTTGTTGACCCCGCTCTGAAGCATATTTTCATTTTACAAATTTACACTCATCTTTAGTTTCTAATATCACTAAAATGGAGCCAGTTGGTGCTCCTTTTCTGTTTTCGCTCATTTCTTCCCTTTCACCCGACATGCTTGGACTTAAATCCGGCTCCTTGTTTCTCTATCGCTCGGTGTACTTGGCCTGTACCGCTTGCTTTCTTTGATTCGTGATTGGCCACATGGTGTACCCATCAAAAAACAACGTCCCACCCCTCCCTGCATGGATTTTATCGGAGCTGAACAGAAGTGGCTGAAGAGTCAATTTTCCCTGTCGGGACATCCTTCATATATATTTCAATATAAATATATTTCAAATTTGTTCCATAAGATAACGCAAAAATGCAGTTCTCTAAAAATGATCAGGTGCATAATCAGCCAATGTCCAAAGAAGAACATTTTGAAAGATCTCCACAAGGTCTAGTGAACTTCTGCTCAACGCAAATTTAAAACTGCAAGAAAGTCTGACTCGTTGGAAGCAAAATATAGAATTGTGCTTTTGCTTAAATAAACCCACCCTCATAGCATGAAAAAAATCCTACAACTGTTACACTTGACAGATTATGTTTTATCAGTTGGTATTTATTTGGTGTTTATGAACTTTGAAACACCACAGCCGAGTGTTCCAACAGGAACAAAAACACATGAATGAAGCAGGCAAATGGTAACTGGTCTTGTTCTATTAGTGCTTTTCTATTCTATCTGAGCACTCAAAGAACTTCATACAGTTGAATCCTTTTCAGTGAAATGACATTTTACTAAATATTAGTTGGGGTGTCTGTACATATTTGAGCTTGTATGGATACTTTTGACCCTACCTTTAGAGAGAATCCCAAATAAATTCAAACTTCTGCACTGAATTATTCTTTATTAAAGTCATTAAAGATGTGTGCTGTACAGTAATTTCAGGAAAAACAACAGTTCTAAGAAATCATTAAAAATCTTAAACTACCATGACTTTCATTCCCATGGTGTGTGTATATAAACCTCTGATCACAACTATATATTTATTGTCATTATGTCGCACAGCTCAACTCCAGAAGCGCTGGAAATGAGGTGAAAAGCCTGTTTTTAGGGATACAAAAAGGTTGTGAAGGGATGCCAAATTGCTATAATTTTTCTGTAAAGCAAATTTACCTTTGCGTATAAATAAAGCAACCGTGAACCTTTTATCAAATGTAAGTATATCAGCTAATAACAGTGCATTCACTGATGGCCATATCGGTTTTTGTCCTCAAATCTGAGATTCGTTTTCAGAGTTTGTAATTTTGTAAGTCTTTAATTCTTAAGGTCATTTTATTTTAATGGAGAGAGACTGAATATCAACCAAAAATTTAGGGGAGAAAACACATTACAGAAAAGATATTCACTGATTTGCATGTTATCGAGTGAAAAAAGTATTTGATTCCTTACAACCAAGCCGGAATAATGGGTCCCACAGATTGCCTGTGTGCAGGGATTGCAATTAAACCATTAATTATAGGCACCCCTGTTTTCAGCTCTTTATGTGTATAAAACACACCTGTCTACAGAGTCAGTTTCTTCCAGTCCACCACCATGGGCAAGACCAAAAAGCTGTCAGATGATGTCAGGGACAAGACTGTAGACCTGTACAGGGCTAAATGAGCGTCAGCATGCTTTGTGCGAAGGTGAAAATTGTTGAAGCAATGATTTGGGAAGGAAAAAAATGACTGTTAGTTGCTTTCAGTTCCATGCTACGTGAGAATGATCATGGCAAAGGTGGTGGATCAGCCCAAAACCACATGGCGTGGTTTGGCTTGTTAGTGATCTGACAACAGGACCACAGTCTAACAACACCACTGGTAACACACTGCACCATAAAAGATTTAAATCTTGCAGCACTCACAAGGTCTGCTGCTCAAGAAGTGACCATGGCTGTCTTAAGACTGTGAAAACGTAAATGATTCAGAGAAGACTTGGGAGAAAGTGTTCTGGTCCACTAAAACCAAGATCATGCTCTTTAGTGTTAACTGGACCAGCTGTGTTTGTGGTGGAGAGGAATGCTGAGTATGATCCAAAAAAACACCATCCCCACCATTAAGCATGAAACTGGAAGAAGTGGGGCTATTTTTCTGCTAAGGACACAGGATGACTTCACAGTATCAAAGAGCCAATGGATGGGGCCATGTGCCATAAGGTCTTGGATGAGAAGCTCCTTCTCTCAGTCAGAACACTGAAGGTGGGTTGTGGATGAGTCTTCAACCATAACAATGACCCAAAGCAACAAAGGAGTGGCTAAAGAAGAATCACATTAAGACTATGGAGCTGCCAATCTCAAGACGTCAGTTTATAGAAAATCAATTTAAAGCTTTTATGTAATGCGTTTTGGGGGGTTGTGGTCGATATTCTGTCTCTCTCCATTAAAATGAAACTGTCATAAAAGTTAGAGACTTTTCATGTCTTTGGAAGTGGGCAAATTTACATATTCAGCAGGGGATAAAATAATAATAAGTATGTCTTCAGAAAGACACTGGTGTATCACTGTGGTTGCTCAGTTTAAAAACGTGTTTTTAGTTTAAATTGTTTCTTTTTTATAAGGCTTTATCACTCTTGCTCTGTGAGTTTTACATAGCTGAAGCTAAATATGAAAACATTGAATTTCTCAGGCTGCTGATTGAGTGCTGTAGTGTCTTTGTATTCCTCACTGTGCACAAAAGTCCTCTTAGGTTCTCTCTTGTGTTGCCCATTTCTCAAAAATCCCAACAAATTTATCAGAAAGGAAGACAATGCAAAAGCTGTTGTTTCTTGAAGGCCCATAGATAATCGTTTTTTTTTTTCCTTTTACTGCTGCTCCTTTGAAGGTCTGGCTGGTTGTGGCTGAACTCTGGCCAGAAGGCATCTGTTACTCAACAACATCTGTTCCTGTTACTCTCTTTCTCCCAGCATGCCGAGGGACACGCAGGTTCTCCCAAGGGTGGCCTTTTGTGTGCCCCATTGTCAATTCCATCATTGTCTGCTGAAGTCTGTTCCCATAAGGCCGTGGGTTTATAAACCCCTCCAAAGGACAAACTCTACCGCCCTGATGATTTACAGTTATTTGTGTCCAAACACAATCTGTATCTTTGTGGGGCAATTAAGAAAGAGAACTCCGAGGAACTGATTTTATACTGTATGACTTTTATGTTCAGATGTGACCGAACTTTGCTGTTTGTTTGTTTTTTAATAGCTTTTTCTCTGGCAACAGGAAGTCAAGGTTTGAAAACCAAACCTAAAGTGGTCCAGTAGGTGAATTTCAGAGCCGTGAATTACCTGACTTGGTCTTTAGGAGGAGAAACAGGAGTGGTAAATCTAGCGTAGGGGTATTGTTTTTTATGAATAGGGCCCCCTCTCTCATCTCCAGGGAGACACTTTCAACTTCTGGCAGTAGCCAACAGTGTCGGCATAGAAAAGCCCACTATGGGGTCGCAAGGGGAAGACAACAGATGTTACTGATTAACTTTGCTCACAGACCCCTAAAGAAGTGTTTTTCAGAGTGCTTGCAGATGGACAAAACAAAAGTTGGACGCAATCAAATGTTCACATTTAGCAATATTTATTTGGAAAAATAGTCTTGGCTAATTCCTTCATTCAAATACGGTAAAGGAAAGGGTAACATAACAATTTGTACAGTACAATCCCTCTTAAATAACATTTTCTTAAAAAAACAAAACAAAGAAAAACCATCCCATTGACCTGAAGTGCCTTTGCAAATATCATTAAAAAAAGCAACTTAAATAATCATAACAAACATCACAAGTATATAATACAAAATAAAAATAACACAAAATCATTAAATTAACTTAAATTAAATCATAATTTTAAATCATAACTTGTTTTTTTTCTTTATTTATTTTACAAAATCAGTATCAAAAAGCAACTTTCTTTTTCTTTTAATCGACACAAAGTTTTCATATCCCAAAGAAGAAAAGAACTGAACAATACTATGTCATAAAATGGTTTGGAGGGCTTAGGGAAGAAAATGCACTTCAGTTAACACAGTGATCAAGTATACATACAGTCTTCACAGGTGCAGTGATGGGCGCACAGCCCACGAGAACAGCCTTGTGAAGAACAGGCCAGTATGGCCAAACATCCACCGTTTGATGCAGTTCCTGCGCTCAGCAACGGCGTGTGGGTTAGAGAAAAGGCCTGGGTGCAAATGTTGCAAAACAAAACTCGTATATCATCGCTACGGGACAGCGTTCATTTATATTTTCTTTTTTTTCTTCTTCTTTTTTTCTTATTTTTTACAAAAACCCCACTCCCTGTTAACAGGCAGAACAGAAAGCTAAGAAGCAGTTTACTTTGAACTGTAAACTTTTTTTTTTACCCTGCCAGTTCTAATCCCACAGGCCGCCACTGCCTGCGCTTAGTTTCCAGTAGAGAACCAGCTCACTCTGAATATCAGTTAAACGTATCAGCAGCAGTCTCAAGGCGGGACACCTCCCCCTAGGTTTAGAGCAGCATCTGAAGGAGCATAAAAACTCTCCTATAGAGTAAATGAACAACGGGCAGCCCATTGGTGGCTTCTTACACCTGGGGAAACACACCAAAAAGACAGAAAATTTTAGTTTTTGTTCTTTTAAATTCCAAATGACCGCAGAAATCGTATCTCTGGCTAAGGGTCAACAAAGTAGAACCCACCTCAGTTGCAATTATACATTCGTCCTTCTCCTCTGACATCACAAACACAGATTTGTACTTGGTGTCCGCACATGCAGACATTTCTGGGGCTTTCTTTTCTGATGCATCGCTGTAGGAAGATGAGAAAACACGTTAGATTTGTGGACATCCACAGTCTGATTTTGTGTTTGACAGACGTTTATAGCGTCAGTTATTTACCTTTTTAAACGTTTGCTGCGCTTCTCCTCAAACTCAAATGAGTCCTTGTCCTCGCAGGCCGCCTCCAGCATGGCCTCCTTGGCCGCCTGCTCGTAGTTGACCTCGTGTACGAGCTTGTAATCTGCAGGCAGATGGCGGCTCTTGTAGCTGCTCCTCCCTGGTGGAGATCCTTCATCAGGGTCCCCGCTGCAGAAGTCCATCTTCTTGTTGATGTTTTTGACACCTGGCATCGGCATCACACTGATGGCCAGGTCCCTGTCACTACGGTGACAGTTGTTAGTAAGGTTATTTATTGTCTCTGCTTCGCCTACAGTTTCTACTTGGCCGACATGCTGGACTTTTGATTGCAAAAAGCCAACCAGAACAGCAGAGCCTGCCAACAGCAGCAGCACCAGCACCACCCCGGAACCAATGGCCATCCAGGGAACTTCTGACCCCCGGATGGCAGCGTGCTCTGGAAGCAAGAACTGACAGTTTCTGCCACCGTATCCATGAGCACAGGCACAGACATAACGGTTGTTTCTCTCGTGGCAGGTGGCACCGTTGTGGCAGGGGTTGTGCTCGCAGCGGCTGATCGGGGAGCTGCAGTTGCGACCCGTGTATCCCGGGGGACAAGTGCAGGTGTAGCCATCAGGACCTTCCTGGCACGTGCCACCATTCTGGCAAGGATACGAAGAACACTCATCACCAGTGTGGTCACAGTTCTGGCCGGTGAAGCCGTCTGGACACTGACACAAGTAGGAGTTCACGAGATCCACACAGCGTGCACCTGAGAATAGAGATGAAGTCATGAATGAATGAGTGTTCAGTTCGTGCAGACTGAGCATCTCAAAGACCAAACCCTTATTCTGTTTGTACTTACCATTGGAGCAGGGGCTGGAGGTGCAGTGGTCAATCTTCTTCTCACAGTTGAACCCTGCATACCCCGTGGGGCACTGGCAGAAGTAGCCTCCGTCAGGGTTGTCAGTACAGCGGCCTCCATTGGAGCAAGGCCCATCAGCACACGTCATGGCGCTTAGCTCGCAGTTGTTGCCATAGAAACCGTGAGGGCAAGTGCAGGTATATGTGTTTTCCAAATCCTGTGGGAAAAAATAGAACAGACTTGACATCAAGATCTGTGTGGTGCTGCATCTGCAGCATTTCCAGCTTGCTGCATGCTGTATGTCTTGATTTTTTTTAGGTTTAATATAATTGAAGAATGATCGAAAACAGAAAAGATAGATGAGAAGGAATGAAGGCTGATGCATTCAGGCATCACTGGTGCTGAGCCGCAGTTAACAAGATGTCTCTATTCTTATTCCAAGTTCATTTAAGAAGACCCACGAGCACTCACAGTGCAACTTCCTCCATTGCGGCAGGGGTTTCCAGCACATTCGTTGACCCGAATCTCACAGCTGGCCCCAGTGAAGCCAGGCCTGCAGGAACAGGTGTAGCTGCCCTGGCCAGTGTTGCTACAAGTGGCTCCATTCATGCAGGGCTTGTGGTGAGTGCAGTAGTTGAGATCTGGAAAAAACACAGCAGCACATGTGGATTAGCCAGAGCATAACACATGGCGGGACAGCAGCAGCGGCGACAGTATGCGCTTTTGTCCTCAGGCACACTTGACTGTTTCTCTTCTGCCAGTGGTTTTTTGTTTCCTTGCCTCCTGTCTTTGCTGAAACAACTGCTGCTCTGTTACTGGAGTGTTGATGCTCTTTCGCTTCAGTCTACCTTTTTACTGGCTTGTTTGAAACCAAGTTTGTGGTTTGAATAAATGACAAACCAGTGATGGAAAACTTGCCTTCAAGAACAAGTTGTCCACATTTTGTCACCTTTCCACCAAATAAGCAGGGCATTTGTAAGTTGTTTAAGCATTAATTTGTTATCTTCCTGTTCATGAAATCTAAGTCTAAGCTGCACATAACCAGATTTTTGTTTCAAATACATTTCAAATAGTTTTTTTTATTTGTTTGTTTTTTAAAATTGTGATGCAGCCTAGATATCTGGAAAACGTCTAAGCAATCGTTGCTGTACCCTACGTGTTGTGGCTTCCTTCATCCAACAAAACCACTTCTCTCTCTGTCCCTACTTCCCAGACTCTTTCCTTACCTTGGTTGCAGAAGAGTCCACCCCAGCCCTCCTGGCAGTTGCACTGCCAGGGCTGCTGGCAGGTCCCATGGAGGCAGCCCGGATAACGAATGCACTCATCGCAGTAGCGCCCTTTGAATCCCACTCTGCACCTGTTGTTGTCCAATTAGGAGGGAACACCGGTCACTCCACTCACATTACTTCACGCAATCCACTAATTAATTAATGCCCCAGTGAACTTGTGGAGAAAACTTACTTGCACTCCCCGGGTTTCTCGCAGAACCCATGCTCTTCATCACATCCTGGCAGACAAATCGCTGTACAGGAAAACAAGAGTATGCTTTTTAGAAACATTGAGGCAACTTGTTTTTAAGATTTGCTTTTAAAGATTAAAAAATCCAAAGAAAGTAATTAAAATGAAGTAAAGCAGTGAATTCTGAACCCATTAGCTTGTCATCATGGAAGATTTTTCTGCTTAACATAGTGCAGAGACAAAGGAGGGAGTGTGTGCATGCGTGTGTGCCCCAGAGTGCACACACGCACTCACACACACAGAGACCCTCAGCCCACCACCCTCTTTTTTTTCTTCTTCACTGCGGGTCAGAACTCTTTTATTCATTCTGTGTGTGTACACACACACATACACACACATACTCCCCTTAATGTCTCGGATTGGGGTAGATAAGAGTGGACAGCTGGCGAGTGTGTTGCCAGTGCGCGACAGCTGCTCCATTGTCTCCTCTCTGCCGGCAGCTGCCCACTTCAAACAATACCTCCCCCAACTCAGCCAATCACCGACCGGCCCACTTCGAGAGTAACGAATCGGAAGGTAGCATGTAAATTTATGGCACGCGTGAGATTATTCTCAAAAACTTTCCTTAGAATAAATCAAGTGGTCGTGTGTGTGTGTATGTGTATGTATGTGTGTGTGTGTGTGGGGTGGAGTGGGGTGGGGGGTGGGGGGGTAGGAGAGAGGAGGGGGTGCGCGTGGTGTTTACGCCCTAAATTGCCTTCTAACGGCACTCAGAGAACTTGACTATAGATACATGGAAATAAAAACTTTTTGAACTTTACCTTCACTAAAAAAACATTCAAATTGGTTTTAAATCTATCCTTTTTAAACGATTTCCTTTTAAACGGATTTCTTTACCTCTAACTTCTTTTCCTTTCTGTGTTTTTTTGTCTCTCGTCTAATCTAAATATTTTATTCTATAACGGGAAAAATCTCTGCAGCTCACGTTCAGTGCAGTACTGCCCCTTCCACCCGGCGTCGCACACAATCTCCCCGCGCTCTCCACAGGTGAAGTGGCCGAAGGCGTCATCTCTCGGCCGGCAGAACACTGAACAGCCGTCCCCGTAGTAGTGCTCATCGCACACGAATCGATAGGAGTACTTGAGTTCGGTCCTTCCCCCGGTGTGCAGGTCCTGGGACCATTCCTCTCCCACAGTCAGATGCCTCTGGGTGGTCATGGTGCTGATAACCCGGTCTGGGTTCTCTGAAATGTGCATGTAGAAGTACAAGATGAGGAGGAGAAAGTGTGTAAATGTGAAAACAACAACAACACTGAAATGTGAGATTTAGTTCCTACCCGTGGAGAGGTCGTCTTTGGAATCGGCGTGTAATGCTTCAATGATCAGCGAGAAGGTCCCCTGGGAACACAAATGGCTTCATGAGACAGGTGGCCAGCGGAGATGTGGCGATAACATCAAGTAAAGGCCCGAGGCGATTGTGCCATACACTCAATGTGCTGAATGCAAACTGCCTAACCTGATCCGATGAAACTAAATACCTGTAAACTTTGTGTGCTCTCTGAGCCTTCAAGTTGTGCGCAGGGAAAAGGTGCTCTTTTCACGCACGCATTTACAAGAATTGGCGCGATTTCTCAGCCTTAACTCCTACTCTACATGAATGGTTGTATTTACCGGCCACGTGAAGCCGAAGTTAATCCTGATGGGGTTGGTGAACGAACTCTCCGGGATGGCATCTGGGACCTGGAATGAATTGGAGCCGAGGACGGGTGTCACAGCGCCGCCGTAGGTGCACGGGGGCTCTGGGGAAGCGTTGGGTTGATAGTGCTTGAGACAGATCCTGAAGAAGGTCTTACACTCGCACTGCTGCTGGAAAGACGAAGCCAGACCTCCTTTACAGCAGTTTTTGTTGCCTTGTACTCCCTTCTTGTTCAGAAACTCCTGCAACTTCAGCTCAAAAACTCCCGAGCAAAACCCCTGCGGAGGAAAGCGGCTTATTATCATCAAGTGCACACACAGTACCGCTTGTGTGAGAGTGCGTGTTGTGATGGGAGGGCAGGGGAGGCAGGGGGAGGGTGATGGTTCATTGTTTGGAGGGAAAATGTTTGATTTAGAAGCTTACCTGGCACAGCAACATGGACATGACGGCAAGAGTCAGCAGGATGACGCGCCCCATATTAAATAAATACATAATAAATAGTAAATAAATAGAGTAAAAAGTCTTGGGCTTGTCGTCAGGGTGCCTCCTCCTGTTCAGTCCGTCTGAGGAAGATACATTGAGCACGTTTCTGTCGCCTCACAGGGTTTTCTCATCAACTGCTGTGGATATCAGCCACGCCGTTTTCACTCATGTCCCGAGGCACAAAAAGACAAAGGATAAATCCCAAACCTTAAAAAATAAAATCACAAAACAAATGGAGTAAACTTCTGCGCTGTGTTGAAAAAGAAAAGCAGTCCTCGAAGTTCAGTTATAATCCAGTGCGTAAAGAGGAAAAAGCGAAGTGTTCCTTGTTTGTTACAGCAAGAATGTTAGGGCGAAGCTTTTTTTGTTTTGTGTGTGAAGGTCTTGGTCTAACCCAAGGACAGATTTGTCACTGGTCCAACATGCTTCTTTCTACTGCCTGATGTCTTTCCTCACTGTGAACTGTGCGTCTGTCTACAGCCAAGGCCGCCTGCAGCCTGTTATATACGGCCTGACACATGCTATGGTAATAGCATGCAAATGGACCCCTCCTCCTGCTGCCCGACTACACCTCCCAATCTGGCTTGGCTCTCTACAATGGGATCCCATACAAGTACCCCACCACCATCCTCCTTATTCCTCCTGTAACCTCTCATACAGTGTTAATACCCGAGCTCAAATAAGGTTGTGTGGAAGTATTTAAGAAGTGAAAACTTCTGTAAGACTCCTACACAGGACAAGACGGGAGACAAGATTAATTAATACATGTTTTCTGCTAACACTAAACAGGAAAACTTAACATTCAAGCGGTTAAGAAGACATAAGAAGAAGAAAAAGAATTGGGCTGACTTTTGGTTGTTGGTCTTTTGACATCACAGACCCTCTCCTATATATGAAAAACAAACTAAAGGTGTTAAAGCGGTAATATGGATATGTTCTATACACCTTTTAAAAGTTTTCAGCATCGTACAGCTGCCAGATTTCCCCCTGCGCTGTGGACGACATGCGGCTGAATTGATCCATCCAGCTGTTGCATCACTGCACCAGCTCCTTTGTTGTGGGCGTCCTAAGATGTTTTGGATGCAGTGCCAATTAACAGTGTGAAGCTGATTCAAAAATCTCCCCCAAAAAGAAAGAAAAAGCGTTTCCTGGTCAAACTCTGACTCAGTTAATTGTTTTTCAGCCCACCTCCCCCCTTTTCTCCTCTTCCTTCTCCCCTTCTTTCTCAGCATACACACACGCTCTAAATTTTGGTATTTGTATCTGTGGGAAGAATTTGATGCTTTGAATTGACTGAAAAGACTGAAGAAAACATTCCTTGGCAGAGCTGCGCAATGAGGTAAACGACATGAGGGGCTGGACTCCTGCTTTTCTACTTTGCTCTCGCCTTCTTCTCTTTCTTCACACTAGGATGAAAAAAAGAGACCGTGTTTGGGTGCTTATAGGTGGCAGTGTGTGTGCGTGCACAGAGGCGCGCGCGCACCGTAGTCGCTCGCGTGGCCAACATAAGGGGGAACTTTTGTTGTTGTGTGTGGTGGAGGAATAAGTTTGCTCTCTCTCTCTCCCCCCCTCAGCTGTATGGTAATTCGACCAGCACCTGCTCTCTTCTCCTCAATAACAGCGCGTGTACGCCTCACTTGGCTGAGCGTGCGCGCACACATCTAACACACAATACTCTCCCTGGGCGCGTACACACGCTCACACACAGACTTCATTTGTCATTAAGTATATATATATATATATATATATATATATATATATATATATATATAAATATATATATATATATATATATATATATATATATATATATATATATATATATCCTAGTATGAAAAGGGAAAACTGTGCTTCGTCCAAAATCTTATGTGGTGCGCATATGAATAAGGAGTGGGAGGACGGGGGGTGTGGTGAGGGGTGTTGCTTAATTAGGTTGTTCATTAGATGTGTGATTTTTCTGCTGTATAATGGGGTCTACTGGAACTGCACGCGCGGGCTAGCGCACGTACATTGCGTCACTGTGTTGAGATATGTACGTCACGACTATTGTTTTCTGGCGCCTCTCTCCGACTTCGTTACCTGCTGCCACGGTCCGTCCTACACACCGGCTGTCAGAGGAGCCCTCCCCCATGAAAAAGTGTTACGTTCCCCCACAATTACCTTCACTTCATACGTCACATAACAGTGTTACGTATTATTTCATGGGCAACAATCAAACAAAAAGTCCTCCTCTATTGATAAACCTCAACTCTCGACTCTTTCTCAAAGTAAACTCCGGCTGAACCATGACCATCACAATTAAGCCGGTTGAGACAAGAAAATCAATTACACTCAGGGATAGGGGAGACTTCATCCGTCCTTGGGGGAGGGGATTGGAGGGTGCATCTGGGTGCAATACCTTTAACTTTTGGTACCGACATGGTAAAATTACACAGACACGTTTTCAGGCTATATTGAACCCCCATAATGTCCGTTATCAGAAACTTTAACTGAAGGGCTATTTACTGTTAATACCTTGGCCGCTGTGCTGCACTTCACCTGGAGTGAAGTGTTGAGTTTCTACACTCTACACTCAAAACCAGAAAAGTAGACCCCCCCCCCCCCCCCCCCCCCCCCGCCCCAACAACCAAAAATAAAACAGAAAAAACAGAGAACACAATTAGGACACTGTCCATCGAAAAGATGGTGCTGGCTGTTTAACCAAAGTGCTACTGTAGGGGGCTGCTGTAGTTTAACTCCTGCCCACCAGTAGCTGCGTCAAACAAAAAAGGGTGACTCGGGGTCTGACTATTCATCCATTCTCTGCGCTTTAATTTCCATTGATTGTGAATGCAGGGGGGAAGGAGGAAGGGGGTCTTCAGTGAAGGACCACGACACGCCTTCAGACGCGGACAGACCCTTACAAGCCATCTGCCACTAACTTCCCCCTCCCCTGCATATCCAGAAAACGACGTTTATTTCCCTGCTTCCCTCCCTCCCTTCTCCGGCCTGAAGCGCACATCTCTATGTGCCTCTGTCCACTGGGCTCCATCTACACTCAACTGGAAGCATGTATAAGGACCTGTAACGGTATGGGCCCTCCGGGGCCATATGGCGAGGGGGAAGCAGGAGACTTTTTTCCCTTTCTTGGTCCCAGAAGAGGAGACACCACATGGTCACTCGTGGGAACGTAAACACAGCGAGCATCACACGATATCGATCATAAGAGGCGGTGATCGGGGAAGGGGAGAAGGGAGGGTAATGCTGTGTGATGATCAACTGATTATTTACAGTAATATCTCATCAGTGCAGAAAATATGACTGCAGACTTCACCTGGAGTCAAAGATGCACACATGATGCTGCTATGGTTGGTGGTTCAATCCCCCGAATGAAAAGGAAAAGGTGCAGAATCAATGTTCTCTTGCTGGATGCAGCTGAGAGGAGAGGGGAGGGGGGCGCTAAGGAGGAGAAGGAGGAGGATGAGGGGATAGAGGCCACCCGTGTAAGCGCTGAAAGCCTAAAGGAAATGGCAGGTTTTGAATGGGCACGTTCGTGAGAGATGCTATTACGCATTCCTCCTCCAGGCGTAATAGCTTACGGGGAAAAAACACCTTAGCAACAATATGGAGAAATACAATTCCTTTGTGTGACTTTACCAGTGTTTTATATTCTATTTGGAAGACCATCCCATCAGAATTTAGTTTTGCTAAACAGTTCGGACCATTTTAAGGCTCTTTGGAGACTTGGGATTTCAGAGGAGACTTGGACTGCCTTCTCTCAGGTCCGCTTGTTCTACCTGCTCAGACGCAGAGATCAACAGGCTCCTTTGTGTCCAGATCAGATTACTGTGGCCAGCTGCTCGAAAAGGGGGCCACAGGCCAGACCCGCGTTTCCCCAGGGCCTGTCGGGGTTCCGCGAGGCTCCTCACGGCTTCCCACGGCGCTTCGAGGCTCCCTGTCCGGCCTGCTGTCTCATTTGCATACTTTGCTGTTGGTGGAGACGTGCTGAGTTTACGTTTATGGGAAGAGTGCGGCAGTAATTACGTGGGAGGCCCGGAGACGCGCCTGCAAGTGTGTTTGTGTAGGCATAGGGGACCTAAGGGGGAGGTAAAGAGCGAGCTGTACGTGGCCAGTCGCGTGCCAGTGTTTATAAAAACACATCTGCTGCGCACCCTGGGGTGACGCACAACAACACACGCGGGTCCCTAAGAATAAAATCGATAAATCCACAACTGATGCCGTGCGCCACACGTTTACCCAAAACATATACTCATGTTAATGCCCACACCCACGGTCCTACCGTAATGACGAGTAGGGGAAGGATTGAACAATCACAAACCTTTAATAAATATAAACTTATAGTTGTCAAAGGTTATTGATAAAATGATAAAATTTACATAGAAAAGTGAATTAAAGTTTAGCCTGTTTTTATAATATTTTCTGTGCAACAGCAACCAGAATAGTAGAATAGAGTAAAATTGGGCTTTGTTGTTATTGTACATGTACAACAAAATTATGGGTGCTCCACACCAACCGTGCAGGAATAAAATATAAATACCACCTGGACAGCAGGAATAAATAACAAACAGACAAAACATACACAGTCAAGAGGATACATACATGGATGTAGGGTTAAAAAATAAAATTAAAGGCACTTAATGGGTAAAAGCAAGTAAGACCTTTTTAAATAGATTATAATTCTGCTTTTGGTTTAATGTGGTTTGACATGGGAGTGTAGTGAATAAGAAAATAGGGTGAATTATATTTAAGTGGCTTCATGTGACTTTGTGACTTATATAGTGCAATTTCCCACCCAATTCTTCTGAATTTAGAGTGAGTAACAACTGGAAAATGCAAATTATACTCTAAGTGTTATGAAACAATACGCACTTTCAGAGTATCATAAAAGAAGGGAGATAGACAGTGTACTTAGTGGCCACTTCATCAGCTAGACCCTGTTGCTGCTGGGCTGCACCCCTTTGGCCTCCACAACTGCCTAAACTCTTTGAGGCCTAAAGTCAACAAGCTGCTTGAAATATTCCTCAGAGAATTTGGTCCATGCTGACATGATAACATCACACAGTTGCTGCAGATTCGTCAGCTGCACATCTGTCATGTAAATCTCCCGTTCCACCCAAATCCCAGTGTTGATCTGTTGGATTGAGACCTGGTGACTGCAGAGCCTGTTTGAATACTGTCAACTCATTTTCACGTTCAAGAAACCACTTTAAGATGATTTGAGCTTTGTGACATGGTGACATGGTTAACTGGCAACGTTTGCAGCCGTCAGAAGACATGTACACTGTAGTCATAAAGGGATGGACATGGTCTGGCAGTTTGGTAAGAAAATATCCACCACATGATAGACACCACTGCTCCCAGCAGCCTGAATCATTGATACAACGCAGGATGGAGCTATGCTTTCATGTTGTTTATGCCAAATTCTGACCGTACCATTTGAATGTCACAGCAGAAGTCAAGTCTCATTAGACCAGGAAAGATTTCTCCAGTCGTCTGTTGTCCTACAACTATTGTTGCACGCCTAGCATTTTATATACTACATCACGTGTTTGTTAATGATTGCCAAATGTTAATGCCATTTTTGGCTTTTGACCTGTTGTGTTACCCTGAATTGAACCTTTGCCTCATTCCACCCGCTTTTATTTGTGATGCAGTGGAACAAGTCGACATGGACTGTTTTGTTCATGTTTGGAAAGAGAACTATTTACTGTTTGATAGAGTCATTAAACACTTAACAGCAGGGGTGAACCTATCATTTGAAATGACTGATAATCTGCTATTGCAAACATCATTTGCAACTTTATAATATCAAATCAAATGACACTTATAGACCATTTAAATTATTATTATTTTTTTACATCAGTTGCCGCTTTACAGTGATGCCAAGTGAAGGGTTTAGAAAGTTTACAAGCCAATTATTAACATATTAGTAAAGATGAACACATGTATTCTTTGCTGACAGTAACTAATTATTTTTCCCTTTATTAACAATGGTTATTAATATT
Organism: Aulonocara stuartgranti; assembly: GCF_965226115.1. Taxonomy (NCBI): domain Eukaryota; kingdom Metazoa; phylum Chordata; class Actinopteri; order Cichliformes; family Cichlidae; genus Aulonocara; species Aulonocara stuartgranti. The sequence continues at coordinate 37,341,900 of NC_138944.1, forward strand.
AAAGTGTAAAATACTACATGCCCTTAAATTTCACCTAGATTTAAGATCACATGATCAGTTTCATTTGTCAGAATTCTTTTTTTTTATTTTTTATTTTTTTACCAAATATCTGCAAAATCAATCAAGAGCTGCACTTGGTGTTCAGTGCTAGTTAGCAATCACATCATGCTATTTGTGAACTTTGTATATATTACCTGTTCAAATACATGCTAGCTTTGTTGGTAGCATTTTATACTAAGAAAGACCAGCCTCACAGAATTTATTGCATGGCCGTGGTCTTGTCTTCCTTTCATTTTTCACCTTTCTGATGGGATTAGGAGGCAACTGTTGCTGGTGGAATTGCTATTTTAAAGCAAAAAATGGCTGCCAGAAAGCTCAAAGCATGATCAAATACTGTTTTATGCTACAGCATTGAGTATTCCCTGAACTGGTGCCTGGGTCAAAACATAAAGACAGACCCAGAACAATCTGAGCAGCGTTGTATATGAAATTCAAACATTGAAAGTTCTCTTTTTCCCCAAGAAGGGGTGCAACACATCATTTTTCATTCTTAGGTCTACTCTTATTTTGTTCCATTTAAGCTTAATCACCAGTGTGAATGATGAGAGAGTAAATGGAGGAAGTCCATCTCCCCTCCCTCTCTCACTCTCCCTCTCTATCTCTACAACCACGAGCATCTGCCCAGAAATGAACAGATGTAGGCACCTGCATTGTGGGCTCACATATGTGCACATGTCCCCCTCCTCAAACCCCCTTTCAACCTTCTATGGGACCCAGAGCCCACCACAATGGGGCAGAGATCAGGGATGCAGTAACCAAATACTGCCTATCCCCTCAGGACACTCGTTTTGTTAGAGGCATTGTCACCAGTTATATCAAGTGGGTGCACCAAACAATCTGCTATATGACTGCTCATTTGAGACATAACATAATTCAGAGGGATGTAGGAGGGAGGGAGCAGAGAGAGGGGGAGTTGGGTGGTGTACAGAGATGGCTGTCTGGACAATTTTTGCAGCTCCAGAGTGAAGTGGTAGATGTTTTAAACAAGTGAGCTTAGGTTTTTTTGCAGCTGGGGTTCGAGTGAACTGAATATGGTTAAGTGGCTGTTAGGCTTTTTTGGAGAGTGTCAGGGTGGCAGGTGCTAGCTGGGGTAGTAGGATGAAAGAGAGGCTTGTTGGAGCTGGGTGGGTACAAGACCAGGTTACACATAAAAAGCCTTGTTTTTGTTGGAGAAAAGAGCTCCGACAGCCCACCGGTAGAGCAGCAGTGGATAATGGTGCCATAATAGCCCCGTGTTCCTATCTCTCAGCTGCCGCTGGATGACAGAGGATCCACACGCACCTGTTGTCGTCCCCTATTGTGTCCAGTGAACATTAGTGTGCTACACCTCAGGAATGCTCCCTGTCCAGAGGCCTGCCTGTTCGTCCCAGGAGAGAGCTTAGCCATGGTGGGATGATGGGATTGTGTCAAGAGTGTATGTGTGTGTGTGTGTGTGTGTGTGTGTGTGTGGGGGGGGGGGGGGGGGGGGGGGTTGTACAGGAACCAGCAGGGAAGCTTTAGAGGACAAGGCACAAAAAAGGAGGGGAGGTAGAGGTGGAAAGAAAGAGAGAGAGGGCGAGTGTGTTTCTCCAAAGCCAGTGTCCTCTCTTCCCCTCTTCAGGGGCCTGTCCAGAGAGCCCTGTCCTAAATCACTGGCCCCCGAGGGAAGGCTCTCCATTGTGAAGAGATGGCCCCTGCAAGCTGGGCCGCCAGCTGCCACTGCTGCAGCGTCATGCCCCCCTCACCCTCCGCGCACACACACACACACACACACACACACACACACACACACACACACACACACACACACACACACACACCGCCTCCCTATATCGCCTCCACCTTTAGCAAAATGACAATGCTCCCTGCAGTCGTGGCCAGAGGCCAGTGAAGAGCATTAAAAAGAATTTGAAGGAGACACTTGAGAAAGGCCACAGTGGAGCGACACATTTTTTGGACAAACATTAATGATGACAAATTCAAAAGTGGGCTACAGTGCATGACACGGTAACCTGGACAAATCTGACTGCCAGCCGCCCAGAGAGACTGAAACCAAGAAAAGAAACACCGAAAGATTTAGTGTGATCGTTTTTAACTTACTGCAGATGATGCAGGGATCGAAGCTCCTTCTGAGTCTTCAGCATGCTCCTTTTTTGTTTACTTTAAAGGTACAGTCCCAGCCTGGACTTTTTTCTCTCTGAAAGAGACACTTTGAGTATCATGTTGTATAAAATCAGATCCTTATTTAAACCTTTGGACGGGAATCATAAAATCAGCACAGTTTATCAGTCATTCGTCAGGTAATTACACTTATCTTATCAACTAAGACTTAGTCTCTTTACGTATTTGACGCCCACCCCCGTCAGTTCAGAGCTACAGTCTCTAGACTACACCGCGATTACGCTGTTAACCCCTTAACACCTAGTGTTTATCATATTGGATAGATACGGTTTTTGAGACTTCTACATCATCAGTGTGATTTTTTTCCATTGAAAAAAAAAACTTAAATAACTTGCACAATACATAATACAAAAAACTAAACAATGATAGATATATCAAATATGGTACAAATTAAAGCTCATGTATGCAAATTAATATCTATTTTTTAAAATGTTTTAATAATTATCAGATCAAATTATCAATAAACACTTTATTTTAAAAAATCCTCTCATGATTGAGGCTTTAAAGGGTTAAACTACCATTTAGATGAAGTTCAGCTATATGGCTGCTAGTTAACTGTATGATACGGTATTATCAAAATAACGAACTGCACCTTGTATCTTAGTGTTATGTAATCTAGTTGTTATTACAATTTTCACTTTCAGTTTGTCTGAAAGCTCAGGCAGGTGCACCTTAGCACTTGAAAATGCAAAGTAAACCAGAATTGAGTGGGTATTTGGTTATTGACCATTCACAGTCTTTAAAGTATCAAAACACAAACTCCAAGAATCCTGTGACCATATATGTAATCACATGACCCAAATGTAAGTGTCATTTTATAGGGTAAACTGGAATTTCTTATTTTGCTTTTGCTCACAGGTTACTTCAGTAATCTGTGACTAGGATTCATCTGTAGCACGGGGATTGGTGTCTCCCTGTGACAGCTGCCTGGCCCTCCCTGAGCCTGGTTCTGCTGGCGGTTTCTTCCTGTCAAAAGGGAGTTTTTCCTTTCCACTGTCACAAAGTGCTTATTCATAGGGGTTTATCTGATTGGTGAGGCTTTCTCTGCATTATTGTAGGGTTTTTACCTTATAATATAAAGCAGTTTAAGGGAACTGTTGCTATGATTTAGCACTATATTGATTAAATTGAATTGAACTGAAATGATTTGAAGATTCCACAATACACACTCTGTGTCAGGGCATAATTCTGATGAACTCTATGCACCCATGATAAAAATGTGGTAAGTTGTGCAGAAGTTTTAAAATATGGAAAATGAGGGAAATTTAAAAATATTATAATTCTTCAGAGAGTTGGTTATCACAGCCAATTAATTATTAAGCAGGTCCTTAATCAGGGATGTGATGAGAGCCCAAATGTTCAATTCAAAGTTGTTTTTTTATACTTGCACTGCAGCTGTAAACTAATCTTGACGCGCAAGAACACAGATATCCAATGCTGTCACAAGTATGAAAAGAAAGTCAAAAATAGAACTATTTTGGCTTTAAGCATAGTGTCTGGCAAACACTAGACAATAACCTGCTTTTCTGTAAAACCCTCAACGTTGCAAAACCTTTTTGGCCAGAAAAGAAAATGAACTACAAAAATTAGAAAACATATTTATTAGTAATATTTCAGATAACAATGCAACAACAGATATTATATACCTGAAACAAATTGTTGATGTCGTTGTCCCCAGGTCGTTGGTCCAGGTTTCTCTGGTTTTATATTTTTGATTATTCTTGGTTCCAGTGTCAACATTATTGTTGACATTTGGGCTTTCTGTTATGGTGCTATGGTTACTTTCAGGTTATCTGTGTATGTAGCTAACAAGAGGTTGTTTACCAGTTGGGTTTGTGTCATACTGCCTGTTACACAGCCAACCTTGACATAAATATCAACATGTTGCTTGAAAACTCAGAGCATTACCTTTGTACTACCCTCTTGGTTTTCATGCTGCAACTGTGCTGATTGATAGCAGATGGTCAGCAAGACATCTTCCCAACCTGTTAAGTCCAACCTTGAGTAACATGAGCTCTTGAATGGAAGTTGACCATGTCAACACTTCACCTGTCCATCAGCTAAAGCATGCAGCACAGGAAATGCCACAGACTTTCCAATCACAGTGAGTACCTAACTGTTTTTGAGTGGCCCAGCCAATGCCCAGGACACAGCTGAAGATGGTCATTGACAGATTTTTCATACCCAGTGAGATAAAGCTTGAAAAACAGGAAGAGTTGTCTAAATGGCTGAAATTCATGTATATAACTGAATTTTTTAGCAATTTCACCCTATTGGCCTTGTTTGACTGACCTGTGGTAAAGATGTATCCAAAAAAACCCTGACACAATAACTGCTGCAGCTTCCACAAAATGTTGGATCAACAGAGAGATTTCTGTAATTTTCAGTAATGCACATATAATATCATTGCAAGCAACTGTGTAATTGTTCTTTTTGTAAGTTTCTTTTTTTTACTGCTATGAAAAAGAGTATAAAAGAGTGTCTCAACATCTGCATGCACTTGCATTTTGAGTTAAATATAAACATGGTCATTGGATTTTTTTTGATCATCGTAAATGTGAAATGTAAATTCGACATCATAAGAGCCCCAGCAGAGATATTGTTCAATGTATTCTTTCTTCTTACTCTGCTTAATTTTATTAGTTAGTTTTATGATTAGCAAACATTTTGAAAAATGAATACATTAAGGGGTTTCTCAGTCAAAATAATTTTTATGCACAAGGCAGAAACTTTCTAAAATGTTATCAGATGATGGCTTTCTCGCTCATGTATGATCTATTTGAAACAATTTATCTTGGAAAAAAAATGATGGAGATGCGCAAAATGAGCTGCGCTGCCTCACCAGGAGAAACTGTTGAAAATTCATTAAAATGACACATTCGCACTCACTTTTTGTACCCTTAAAAGAAAGAAATGTCATCCCCCCCACTGCTGCCATCAGTTCCTCTGCTCTGCTGGAGGATTTTCCCATCCATAGCTAAGGGAGGTATGCTCCATTGTGCAGCTTCTAATGATGATTGTAATGATGGCTTGTCCATCTTTGATAAGAAACAGCACGCCCCTCATTAAAGGCCCTGGGGCCCTGGTTCTCATGGCTGCCGGTGCTTCCCCAGGAGTTGGACAGCAGGCGAAGGGGAGGCGAGACGACACCCGTGGCACACGCCTGTTGACCGTGCCACAAAGCAAAAGCGTGTGACACTCGCCCTACCCCCGCCGCTCCTATTGTCCTCCCCATGGGTCCCACAGACAAGACCAATCCTGTTACCCTCCCACCCCATGCCCCCACGCCCACATCCAACAACACACACTGCTGCCTAACACTCCCCTCCATCCTTTCTCCCTCTCCTTCATGATCAGTTTTACCAATCAGCTGATCGCTCCCTTTCTCACACACCCACCAGTGTTGCCTTCCTTCCCTTCTCTCCCCTCCCCACCCTCCGCCCACCTCCTCCTTAACCTCCCCTCTTTCTCCATCAGCTGCTATGTAAGGTGGAAATCCATCATTATGTGTAAAGAAGGTGCTTGTGCATGCTGCTCAGCCATTACAATGCATACACACAAACACACATGCATGCAAACACTTATTTGGGGTGTGTTGGGTTGGGGCCTGATTGGTCCAGGAGGTTTTGGGTGGGGGACTTTAATTCACTGATTCAAATGCAGACAGTATTTCTTGGTGGTGTTGGTGGAGGAGGGTGTGGCAGGTGGGTGGGGTCTGTATTTTAGGGATGCTGGATAGTGGTCACGGACGTGGGATGGAGGAAAGAACAGGAGGAGGGAGGCACGGGGTGATGGGAGGGAGGATGAAGAGGAGGGGGAGCTGCAGCGGCTGCCGGGGTCAGGACTGTGTGTCCTGGGAAAGTTGGGTTCTCCATTTAAATCTGCACATGTTGTGGCCTTCTGGTGGCTGCGTGAATGTGCACGCTGACAGATGGCCCCGGCCCATAACTATAGAGTCCATGCACCCCGGTCCCCTGAGGGAGAGAGCGAGAGAGTGTGACAGATAGAGATAGAAAGAGAGAGCGAGAGAGAGAGAGGTTGCTAGAGAAGAAGAAGAAGAAGAGAATGTAGCGCTCAGCTGATCCCATCAAAAAGAGAGACAAGGGATCGAGGAAAGGCAGAGTAAGGGGAAAGAGGAGGGATGTTGCATGTGTGTGTGTGTGTGTGTGTTCATAAAGGGGGAGGGGTGGGCCCTTAATCCCAAACTCTAAATTGAGTTAATGTATTTGCTTGGTCTGCATACTCCAAAAGGAGGCCTGGGGTCCCCAAAGATTCTGATTAGGTGTCTAGTTTATCAGATGTTGGAGGGTGGGGAGGGTTTAGGGGAGACTGTTTGTACATGAGTAGAATAGCAGCTTTGTATGTTAGGTGTGTGTGTGATTGTGTCTCTGTGTTGATGAGATTTATGTGTTTGTGTGTGCGTTGCCAGCTTCAGACGCTGCCCCATGTCTCCATTCACTGAGCTGGTAGATCTCTGGTGCGTTCCTCTTTGTTAATCCTTTTAGGCAACAGTGTCCTTCGCTGGTTTAAGATGATTTCTTAGCAATGTTTCGTCTGCCTTCAGGACGACGAATTGTCTGACTTTGAAGACAAACGTTTTTAAAAGCATTAATATCATTTGCAGATGACAATTAAAAAAAAAAACGGTTTGGTGTAATGACTTGATCACAGTTTATAGGCTGCATTATGTTCAGAAATCCTCTGTAAGGGTAGAAAATGAAAACTTTTGCTTCCACACTTTTGTTGCCTACAATTATTCATATTTTTATGCAGATTATCAAACAAACACACAAATTAAAATAAGTAAAAAAAAATAGATTAAATAAAAGTAAATTGATGAAAATGGGCCTTTTTGGATTGAATTGTAAATAAACATGTGGCTTGATTGTTTTTGGAGTCCGTCTGTCAATACGGCTCTGAAGCATTTTACATTTTGTGTCACAACTTCACAACTTTATATCAAACAGAAATAAGAACAACTGGAGGACGTCATCTTGATAGTCTCTAATAAATACCATCCTTCTGGTTCCACTTCCTCAGCTCATGCACAGAGTGGTTGGAAATCTCTTCTTATCCTGAGGTATTAAGTTCTTGGAGTTTGCTCTTCTTTTTGTATTTGTAGATAAAAACACAGCTTCTTTGAGAAACAAATAGGAAACAAAGGGTTTTCTTTGCATATAGAGAAAGACAGAAACACCTGATATTTCTGTGCTGGGAGAGAGATTGTAAAAAGATGTCCTCTGGACAAATACTTCAACAATGCCAATTGCCATTAAAGAAACGGGAACACTTCATGCAATGTGTCCCTAAGAAATATATTCTTGTTCTCACTCTGTGGGGTGCTGTTGCTGTTAAATGCATGGCAACACATTCTGCCTCCCACATTCTGCCTCCCACACATTTCTCCAGGAGACTGCTGTGCAGAAATCACACACTTCACACAAAGGTGCTGGCTGGGCTTAGTGAAGCAGTTTCTCACCTCGTCTGTGATGACAGAATAAATCAAGGTTAGTTTATTTCATTGGGTAGCTGTAATCCTAATATTTAAAATCAATCACAATCTGCAAGAATTAAAGTTCCCTGTTTGACTCCATAAAGGAGAAAAAAGTATTTGTTTTTAGATTATTATTACTGGTCCAGTGCTTCATACTTTTATCCAAATTAATTTGGAAACTAATCTCAAGGGTTTGACCTTAAAACACAAAACTTTCATGTTACTTTGATCACACACATCAGAGACAATTTCCCTTTTTAAATAAATGCTGAATTAGATAACTATGAACTATTCATGATATTTATGGTCACTGTGATTTTTACTGAGGGTGTTATAACAGCTTTCCCCCGTCACGATATGCAGCCGCCTCTCGCCACTTCTGATGTTTTCAGCCTTCCCTCTCTTTCTCTGCTGAAGCATTAGACCTGCAGTCTACAGCTTGTCTGAGTAATGATTTGCTACTGCTCCTTCAGTCTCCACAGCTGAAATGATTTAACCACCAGAGGGCATAGCAACGCTTCTTTCTCATTTTCACTAAGCAGCAGGTGGGCAGAAATGAACTGATGTCACAGTAACAGTGAGTCAGCATTTGTATTGATCTTTTGTTGCTATGTATGTTATTATGTCGGCTATTTCGTCAACATTAACATTTATTCAGCAGAGGAGTTTCATGGTGCTCCATCTGCGAAGATGATTTCTTTTTTTCTTTTTGTATATAGGAATGAAATCAAATCCGTATTTAACGGTAAACGTTTCTGGTAAGCTTAGCTGATTTCACTTGGAGAGCTCTGCAGCTTCAGATGGCGCTCAGCTCTGTAAGCCTCTTATAGGAGACACGACCACAGCAGATGCAGGGAGAATGCCAATCAGGAGCTCCTGCTGAGCAGAGAAACCCGACGGCTGTGCCACTGCCTGCTCCAAATATCTGACATGGTTAACACAAATCTCCGAAGTACCATTTAGCGTTTTAGATTTGCAGTAGAGAAGCCCAGTCAGAAGAAACAGTGTTCAGGAAAATGGAGCAAACGGGAAGCCTCCAACAAATCTGAACCGCCATAAAACTTCGGATCTTCTTCTGTGCAAAGGCAGAGCCATGCTCCCTCAGGATATTGGGAAGCAGAAGCCTCGCCTTGTGTCGGACCCGGTGTGCGCAGGGGACTGTCCCCCGGTCCCGCCTCTGCACCTGAAGAACCGGGACTTTCCGCTGAGCATGAAGCGCCTTCGTTCCGGCTCCGCGCCCGAGCGCAAGGTGCACTGCGTCCTGGTTGGAGACGGAGGGGTGGGCAAAACCAGCCTCATCGTGAGCTACACCACCAATGGATACCCAACAGAATATGTCCCCACAGCGTTTGACAACTTTACCGGTAAATCTTGATCGTTAGTGTAGCTGATCCAGCGACACACACACACACACACACACACACACACACACACACACACACACACACACACACACACACACACTTCTTACATGCCTCAGTTAGTCGTTTATCCACATTTTCGGTCACAAGAAGCGTTTATTGCTGCAAAGCTTACTGAAGCTGTAAAGGATCATAGCTCAAAACATACTGTAAGCTGTCTTTTGATCTTCTTAGCGATGGTTGTGGTTGACGGAAAGCCGGTGAGGCTGCAGCTCTGTGACATGGCTGGACAGGTGAGCATCAGCTTTTCTTTTTAGTTTCTTATTTTAAAAAGCTAGCAATTGATATGATGAATTGGAGAGCTGGAGTTAAAATATTGATGTATGCAGTGTAAATCAAGTTTACTCCTCTCTTCCTTATAATGCGTTGCCATGATAGAAATGGGGGCTGGTTGATGGATCGATTAATGTAAGTCATCAGTGATCGATGAGTAGTTGTCAGTCATTGGATCCAAAATTAGCAGTGATTGTTTGTGCTGGCTGCCCCCTGCAGAGTACACAAGGATTTAAGTCCAGAGGTAAAAGCAAGTCCTGGACTTAAATCCTTTATCACCCCTTCAGTTTGAGTTGCCCACCAATCCCAAGTATGTCCCTGTAAGCCCCCAGTTTATGTCGCCCCCTGCAGGAATAAGTGAGTTTGTATTTCAGTAGTTTTTGTTTGTTTTTTTTGTTTTTTTGTGCTCCTTGTGCTCTATCGACTTTTTGAGGATTCTCTTATCTTCACCCTTTCTCTAATAGACTAATCAGTGATAGATTGGACAAAGATTTACACCCAGGTTGTTTTGTTCTTTATAAAATAAATAATAGGGTTGGGCTATCCAACTTATAACAAAACCCTTTTCCACGCCTTATCACCGTAAATGATCTACAGATGAATGGCCCCATGAATGTAATCTTGTATGAGGAAGACCAATAGCAGTAACATCACTATAACAGAAGCTGCTGAAAACACTCATTAAAGAATCAAATTGGGAATTAGCCATGCTCGCAGCAGTACTTGTGCTCAGTTCTGATCAGTGTAAGTAAATAAACTATATTATTTATTTCTATATATTATACTTTATCTGTGTTTCTTTTATGAGTGAAAACCAGCAATCACAATATTTCTGTAACAGGGTTAGGGCACTTACAATATTATAAAAGAATAATTATTCCATAAGGAATATCTCCTCAGTGGAGTCAGCAGGCTTGGATCTGAGAGCCACAAATGAGGCGAGACAGATACGCCGCTGATGTTGATTTTTGTGGGAATAACTGACACAAACGCTGAATGAAGCCACCTGTCTGTCTGTAAAACAAATCCGCTTGATTATAATCTGGTTTGTCTTCATATTCACGCAGGGGAAGTTGGAGAGCCTCCGGCCCTTGTGCTACAAAAATGCTGATGTCTTCCTCCTCTGCTACAGCGTCGTCCGTCCCTGCTCTTTCCGTAACCTCACTACCAAATGGCTTCCTGAAATCCGTCAGCACTGTCCCAGCATGCCCGTGGTCCTGGTAGGCACCCAGCTGGACCTGAGAGAAGATGTTCAAGTACTGATCCACCTGGCACAGAACCAGCAGCAGCCAGTGTCCACAGAGGAGGGCCAGCGGCTTGCCCAGGAGCTTGGGGCAGTGAGTTTTGCAGAGTGCTCAGCACTGACTCAGAAAAACCTGAAGGACACTTTTGATTCAGCTATCTTAGCTAGCATCCAGTACACAGAGAGCAACAACGTCCAGCAGCAGAAGAGGCTAACGCTCAGGAAGAAGACCCCTGATAAGATCAAGAGCCTTTCAGAGACCTGGTGGAGGAAAATCAACTGCCTGATGGGAGAGCAGAGCTGTGAATTCAAATGAACACAGTTTGATTACAAACCTGAGTGATGTTGTCTTTTACAGAGCTGACCAGGTGACAGATAATGCCAGTAGAGGAGGCATTATCAACACAAAGAGCAACACAAGTTCCTGAAATAATTCAAATAGCAGTTAAAAACTCTCAAACTGACAGGAAAATTCTGCTAGAAAAATGTTAATAGATCCCCAACAATTGAATAAGTGCATGTTAGAGTACATAGAAAATGAGCTGCACAGCCAGTGTAAAGAGTCTTTGTCATTTATGAGGTATCTAGAGTATAAAGACAGATTTTAGTAAACTGCATTATGTAGTAGAAATGTAGTACCTGTAGTCTTGATGCATGTTCAATCATCCAGCTACGGAAAGATGTTTTTGTGCTGCGTTGATTTTTGACAATTTATTGAAGTGCAGCACTGCATTGCAGGAGCACTGCACTGGAATCCTGTTACTAAACCATCAACTACATAATTGCCATCAACAAAAGAAGGTGGTTGCAAGGAGAAATATTCAGCAGATCATTCAGTGTGCAAAAAGTTCCTAAAACACAACTAGGACTCGAAGATATTTAATAAAATAATGAAAGTAATGTTAATATGAAATGCACTTTGTAAACAATGAACAAATGATGCATGTAAGAATCATTTGTACTCTAAATCATTTTTCCTGACTTGTGAACTGAGAAATGAGCAGAATCTGAGGCTACATGTAGATTTGTGATTGTGGGTTCATATTTTAGCCCTGATTTCGTTAGCCTCACTCATCTAAAGGGTAAAAAAAAAGAAGTATTTGGTTTGTTTGTCACTTTTACACCCAAACATTATATACTCTTTGTTAGTTGTAGATTATTTATTGTGTGTTTATATTTATTGATTTGAATGCCATTCCTGATCATGAAATATGCTCAGAAGCCTTGAATAAAAGTTTATTACACCTGTGCAAGATCGTTTCTTTTAACAACAGAACAAAAGAAAGGTCACTTATAAAGGACTAGAAATCGTAGGACAAAACTTGAATGATTTGTTTGTGCACTTTTATCTTTCAACAGAAAGCTCAATATCAAATTAGAGCATTAATTGTTGATTGAATTAAGTGTTGCTGATTGCGTACTTAGCACTTTGGTCCACCTAAGCAACTCTACAAACTCTACAAAACCCGACTTGACAAGGTGAACCTACATGGATAAAAAGTATCTCTATCTTTAGAAGTTGGTTTTGAAAGCAGGCAGTCAGAGAGCAACTCCTAGTAAGCTGGTAAGCCAGCCTGTGGATTCATTGTGAACCTGGTGGAGTCTCCCCCACTGGCAGCCTCCTCTAATAGAAGCAGACAGGACCACCTGGACTGGATTAGACCAGCTTATTTAGCCTGTGTCTCTTCACATGAAGGCGCGCCTCTCTCACACCTCAAGAAGCAGGAAAAGCAGATTGGTACACTTTCATTGGTTTAGCAAAATCTCATGTGCAAACTGTAAGTAAGAAAAACATTTACAGCACTTTACACACACAGACTGCTCAGCACACACACAATATGCATTTTGTACTTTCATTTTCAGGAGTTTTAACCCACTTTTAACAAAACTCTAAAACTGACGGTCAGTCAAAGTTTACTATTGTAAATGTTAAATATATGCGTGCACACATATGTGTAAATATACAGCTATAGTTCATAAAAATAATTAATCCAGTGATCAGAAATGTGGGAACTACGGGAAAGAAAATGAAAGAAAAAATATACTTTATTAGAAAATTGTAGCATGTAACCAGAAGACTAAAAAGCTCAAATTAATACAATTCTATTAAAAGTTTATTGTCAATGTTTTTAATCATTAGATAAAATAAAAGTAAATTTTTAGCATATGCTACCTAGATGTTTATTCGACTAGTTTATTGCCTTCTTTTTATTTCATTTACACCACTCGGCAGCATGCTGACCAGAAGTTTAACAGGTAGCCTGACCTGACCTGGCCTAAATTCCACAGCACAGAGGCACAAACAGCTTGGGAGATTTTACAGGCAGGTGTTGTGATTCGCTCTCTGGAAATCTGGGTGCTAATGCTCATCCCCTCAGGATTTCTCTGAAGAACATATTGTCCTGATTCAGCAGACTGTATGAGACCTACCCATAATCTATTTGAAAATTTAAACAACTTCCTGTTTCAGTTAGAAGAAGAAGAAGAAGAAGCCTTTCAGAAATATCAAGTTTAGGTTTAAAAAATAATCCTGATTGAAAACTTTGCTAACTTTTTCAGGCTGTGATATTTATTAGGGGAAACACAACACTGGACAATGTTTGGCACCAGAGCAAACATGTTAATAACAAGATGCTAAAATATGTACGCATGTCATGAACTGGACCCCAAACGCAGACTCACGGAGACAGACTGAACTCAAAAAACACCTTTATTGCTGAACACCAAAAATACAAACTAACTAAACTGGGAATACACACAAACTAAATGAGCAAGCAGGCAGACAGAGACGGAACGAGACACACATAAGGTGCTGGGGAAACATGGAAAAACGTGATAGAAGAGGCAAACAGGGAATGAAACGCAAAGAGAGGAACATGGCAGCAGAGCAGGGAAGAAGACACAAGGACAGACCCATAAACACTGAACACACCGAGAGGGACACAGAGGACAAAGACACAAGGGGAACCTAATAGACAAGAACTAAATGGGGAGACAATTAAAAATATTGAATAAACTCGTGACTAACAAAATGAACGTAAACTATAATACAAAACAACATCAAAACACAAGAACTCAAAGCACTGGGTCAAATGACCCTGGACATTGACAATGAATGCGTTTTGTTTGAAAAGTCTGAGACTGGAACCAGCACACTTTAGAAATAATGATAAAAGGCAGCCCTGAAGAAGATATGCTTTTCGAAGTCAAGCCCAGTATCTAAAATCACACCCAAGTTTCAGGTGCTCAAGCAGTTTTAGTGTCAGTAGCATTAACAAGAAGTGAATCTGGTGCTTTGAAACCTTGGAATTTGCTGAAATAATCTCTGTTTTGTCTTCCTTTACCTGTAAAACAGAAGATTGTTGTTGCAAATACTTATAAAAATTATGAAAATGCATTTCAAAATCCTTTAATTTTGATTAGACGTTATTCTGATGTCATCTATAGATTATAGAGGATGTCAGGATGAGTTGGATGAGGCCAGCAGATGAAGAGACTCTACTGAACAGGTGTCAGAGTAATTGGATATTCTTCACTAAAGTTTAGTTGAGTGAGTAAAAGGGGGACGACATCTTGTGCCAAAGGCCAAGAGTTACACACTGACCAGAGAATGAAGCAACAAACTGCAGAGCCTTCAGTTCAGGCCCCACTTCTGTGGAACCAGCTCCCAGTTTGGATTCAGGAGACAGACCGTTCTCCTGCAGCCAGTTAGGGCTCGATCAGGTGACCCTGAATTCTCTCTTAGTTACACTGCTTAGAGCTGGGTTTGCATCACTGCTACTTCTGCTGCCTCCTCGCAGGGACTCACCAGCAAAAAAGGAGGTTTCAGAGAATTTAGAGCAAACATGTACTGCACCTCCTTACCTGGCAGAGCTTCTTAGCATTTACCGCCCCAGGAGATCTTTGAGGTCAGCAGACCTGATGCTTTTAGATGTTCCCAGGTACAGATTAAAGACTAGGGGAGAGAGGGCTTTTGTTGTGGCTGCACCCAGACTGTGGAACAGTTTACCTCCTCACATCAGATTCTCCACAAGCCTAGGAACTTTTAAAACTGCTCTTAAAACTCACCTCTTCTCATTGGCTTTTAGCAAGGTTTAACTTACTGTATTAACTTATTGTTTTATCAGTGAGGTGTTTTATTGTATTTTATATTTGTATTTTATTGTACAGCACTTTGGTCAGCCTTGGTTGTTTTTAAATGTTCTTTATAAATAAACTTGACTTGGCTTGACTTGATTGATGATATAATTGAAGCACGATCAGTTATATTGTAGCCTCTAGTCTGATCATTTTAAATGTGCTCTAATAATAATTTGGCTCACCTTTAACAACTTGATATTTTGTCTTCCAGTTTAAACTCCACCAATAGTGTAAAAATTCACGATATACTTTTAAAACCAACTGGTAACTGATCTGCTGTTTACTGATGTACTGTTTACTTACACCGAACTTCTATGAACACAGACACAGAGAAGTAGTGTCTCTGCAGGTTAAGATTCCTCTTTCATTTGTACAAAGTGTAATTAGCTGCTGCATTAATGGCTGCCTTTAAAGCATGAACCTCTCACATTGCAAACACACATTGTTGACATGTTGCTGGAGACACAGTGAAGTGAACTCACACACAGATGGAGAGCGGTAATCCTCATATCCTGTGAAAGCAAAGGAGATGATGTCTCCAGGATAAAAGCAGTTTGTATAAGTAGAAGTTTGAACTCTAGATCCACCTGCGTCATAAAATTCCTAACATGTTTCTGAAAATACTGTCAGTGTGTGTTCATCACTTCCTGTAACGGTCTGAGTTGTAAGCTTGTAAACTAATAAACTAATGGAGAAGACCTTCATTACACTGAGACAACGCGTTTTGGGCTGAAGATGGCACCAGAGCTCACTAACCTGAATCTCCTCTTTCAACTGGCCACTCTACAATTTGTTCGTTCTTTGAATTCTGTATCACAGCAATAAAAACACAGCTTTAAAGAAGATACTTCAATGACAGTTAACACTAAACTGCCATATGTTTCTGGGAAATAAAATAGAATCCTACTGAAAATTTTCTAAAATGAGCTTTATGCTCATGGTGATGAGCATAAAGCTCATCGCAGGTCGGGAACTCCCGAAGAAACACACAGCAGATCCAGGCTGTGTTCACACTCTGAGATGTTTGTTTACTGTGCAGTGCAGAGGCCTCCTCCACAGAGGCTTGATGTTTTGATCTGTGAAGTAATAAAGCGACACAACTACTGCAGAACAAATATTAAAAGGTTAAACTTGAGGTACAGTATAGACTTTAAGAACAGTTCTCCTGTGTAAAGAGCTGCTCACCTTCTAGTACTGCTGACATTAGTGGTGGAAAATACAACACTTGCATCCTGGTATCTCTCACGCTGACTGCGGTTAAAGTTGGAGTTAGTAGAGTCTGGCTGGGTTGAAGCGAATTGTACAGCAGCGTAATGAATCTCATCCGTCTGATGGACACATGGGTCTTGTTGACACTTGAAAGCTCCAGTGAGTAGCATTGTTAATTAAGTGGAGGTGAATAATATGGGTGAACAAAGTGTCCATAGATACAGTTGTTGTAATCAGCCTGTGTGATGGGTTTGAGCCGATGGGTGACACAGCATGACTCACCTGTGCTCTGTTGTCTTGCCTCTCTGCAGCCTCTGATTGTTGTTTCAGTGACCTTCTGAGTAGATAATAAAATACATGTTAAACCAAAAACAGGATAGATTCATGTTTTAAGCATGCAAATGTCCAATGACATAAGACTGGACAGTACGAAGAAGAGGAATGATTAAAGCTAACAGAAACTTTATACAACATTATTGTTGCAGTTTAAATTATTAAACCTACCTTATGTACAAAAAAGTGAAGTTGTGAGGATAAACTGTAACGTAAATATACCAGATAAGGTCAGGATAAACATTCAAAAGAAGTCAACATTAGATATGAGGCCATGTTTCATCTGTATGCAGCTCTCGCAGAATCTTAAAATTCTAGCCAGCTTCTCACGTAAAAGCTTTTTGCTCACAAATATTCTGTAGTTTCCTTGCTGATGGTGTTTTTCTTACATTGTGCTAAAGATTTTCAAAAGGAGTTAAATCAATGCACTGATATGGTCACTCATATCTTTTAGGCTAGAGTCTTTAACAAACTTTTGGCTAATATGTTTTTGTAGCAAGTACACTGATCATGTTCTCATAATCTGTCCTAATTTATCAGTTTCACGATATGTACTAGGATTTTTAAACTTGTGAATGATACTGCCAACTAAGCGTCAGTGGACTTTAAATTTCTCTGGATGAGAAATCAAATAAGAAACATCCCACCTACTTCAGAGCAAGAGAAAGAGTAGTGTGACGACCAGAGCAGTAGCAGCGACTGAGAGAGTGATGGGGAAGTTTCCGATTAAAATATACATTTGAAAATATACATGTGTATACATTATCACTCTCACTGCACTTTATGTACATTAAAAAAATAAAAAAAATAAAAAAAATAAAATCTATATTTTCATGCATAACCATTTGCCCATAGTATAGCTTATCTTATAAGTATATTTTAAAAACGTGTGTCTATGATTTTAATTTTTTCAAATTGTTACTTGTCTGTATTCAGTTTGAACCTGGACCATTAACACAACATGAGTCATACAAAACACATAGAACCAAAGTTACATTTTAAATCTACACCTAAGTCATTCAAAGTGATGGGAAGGCAAAATTCAAACTTTTGTATAATCAGCTAACATTTCACAGCTTGATCACTGACACACATTCTTAAGAGTTTCATATGTGATGAATGATGAACTTATGGATGTTCACAGAATAAAAAGCAAGAGTTCATGTTATCTTAAAGTCATCATATGTAAAATTTTGGTAAACTGCATTTTTTTTAGAACTTAGCTGATAGCTGGACTTAATAAATACACTCGTCTAACCTCCTAAATGTTGTGATTTCAAAGTTTGGATGGGTGAAACTGTACAATATACAAAACATGATCCTCAACTCAGATAGCTACTTAGTTTTGAAAGTGAGACTATAACTGTAATAAATGTTGTAAAGAGGAAGTGATCTTAAGGTATTTCTTCATTTTCAACTCACTGTTGGCATTTTAACAGTTTCATTCCAGGACAGCTGAAAATGCTGCAAATGTGTACTACGTAAGGGAACACTATAATCAAGTTTATACTGTTTAATGCTGGTAAATATCATTATAAGATCAAGCTAATGATTTGTTTTATCATTTTACTTCTGCATGTCCAGCCGCTGACTGTAGTGCAGCTCACAGGCAGCTTGCCATGTCAGGTCTTGTGTTTGGAGATCTATTCAGCTGCTGAAGCTTGGCAGAGTTAGTGTAATGAAGTATTACATTGTTAAGTATAGTCCTTTAACTAATGAAGGACATATGATAGGTTTATTAATTCCAACAGTTTATTTCAAGCTGAAAATTAAAAACGTGTTGGACGCTGTCGCCCTCTGCAGCAGGGATGTGGAACTAAAATGTGTGTGTTAAAAAATGAGTTTCCATCTTCAAAGCTAGACAGATAGCTTATACTATGAATTTTTCTGGTGAGGCATAACATTCTTAGTTCTTGCCAGACGACCTTGACTGCAGCTGTAATGCTGAACAGAGTTGCAGTACAAATCTGCCCTGCATGCTCTGCAGACTCCACTCCGAATCACTTTATCGTCAAATCCATCTCTCCTTCTTGATCTGAAAGTATAAGCATTTGTTGCATTTTGAAAATCCATGAATAATAATTCTCTGGACTGTCAACAAATTGCAAAGTAACTACATTAAAATGTTCTTCTGCAAAATATATTTTGTGATGTTTTGGACACCTTGACTTTGGGATGACAGCTCTCTTTAGGGATAAAATTGTGGCTGAGGTAATCTGGTGGCATTTGTTTTATCTATGAATTCATCTTTTTCTTTTTTTAATTCCAGCTTTGCCTTTACCAGGAACCACTCCTGCATTCATCGTCCTGTCACAGTGCTTACGTGCTCTCTTGTGGAAACTAAGTGGATCAACTTTGACTGAAATTTCCCCTGAATATCTTCAGAGCTTCAGAACATATTCAGATGTCTGCTGGTGCTCTAAATTGCTGCCACTGAGCTCAATTTTACTAGAGCTGTCTGCTTCATCATCAGCTGCAGCCTCAGCAGTATTAACCCTGATTCTTTTGTCCCCATGATAGAACAGAGAAAACCGACTCATAGTGTGTTAAAACATTTATATTTCTTTTTATTCAGTCATCTTCCGGAAGAGAGAGACCCCTGCACAGACCAAACGCCAGTTGCAGGATCTCTAACATTAGAATCATAAACTGTGCCTCATATAGGTTTTATTTTGGTACTTTACAAAGTTCCTCTTTTCTGTGTCTTATCTATTAATATGCCTGTGCACTACAACTTCCTGTTTTTCAGTCTGGCTGAGCACTTAGTTTGTGAGTCAAAAGTGGCCTTGCTCTACAAGCCTTCATTATTAAAGTACATAAAACAATCTAATGAGCAGATACATATTAAAAATATCTCTCTATTTCTTAACAGCAGCCACCTCTTTGGCTTCTTAAAATATGAAGGTTAGATTTCAGCTTTCTAGGTTCTATTTCAAAATTATCAAAAGAAATAATAACAAATAAAACATTTTATTTTCATATGGAATTTGAAACTTCTTGCACATTATTGCCTTCTGCAGCAGTGAGACGCAAATGAAACACTTTTAATCAGAGTATAGCATCCAGTCAACTAAATTTGGGATATTGATCTGGTCAGTTAAGTAGCAAAGGAGGTTGTTAGTCAGTTTCAGCTGCTTTGATGTTCATGAAATTAACAACAGCTGCACTCTTATCCTGTTTAGTTTCTTATCCAGAAAACTGAACTCCAGGCTTTTCTGTGTTAATCATCATTTGATAACAGTTTTGTCATGATAGGAGTCATTATCTGTAGAAGAAAAGTATGATCCATGAAACACCCAGTTTAAATTGGTTGGATTTGGCTAGCACCATCCCTTTCATGTGAATGAGCAGAAGAGAAATGTCCCAATCATGCCCTCTCTCTTTAGTGGGCCACTGGGATTGGAGGAGGTAGGTCCTAGCTCCGGACTGTAACATCACATCGTTAGTATTGTTATTGCTGTGTAGGTGAATAAACGTACTCTCGTCCTGAATGGCTGCCTATGTGGTCCTCGTCACAATGTACTACACAAAGGAAGACAATAGAGTTAAGTTTAGTATTGTACGATGCAAGTAAATACCAAGATCATGGCTCACTCACTCTCATTCTCACCTCCATAGTCTCCACGAGTTCACATAGATCATTAATCTAGATTTAATACAAAAATAATAAATAAGTAAATTTTACATTTAAAACCTTTAAATCAGTTAGTAAAAGACTGTCTCGGAAGATGCTAGGATTTGTCATTCTGCTGAAAGATAGAAGTCAATCAGTCATCGTCAAATGAGGGAAGGTCATTGTTACAGAGTATACCTGCATAACTTGTCTTTGGAAAACCTGACAGGGAAAGACACAGTGCTAGTTTGTTCTTGGCATATCAGTGAAATATGACATGCATAGCTTTGTTCCCTTCAGCACCCTCTGCTGGTTATAGTGGGACTACTCACAAGCTAATATTTTGGTGGAGATTTTTTATGTTCCTGTTGGTGGAGGAAACAGGAAGCTGGCTGCGTTGCTGCTTTGCAGACTTGTTGCTTGTGAGTAGTAATGGTACAACATGTTTACAAGTTTAGTTAACTTCTAAACAAATCTGTGTGATAGAAATGCACTATTTATTCTATCTGCAGTCTTATTCTATACAGAAAGTTAAGCTAAGTATTTGATCATAGTCTTGGGCCCCTTCCTAATGCTTAATTGGCTTTTTTTCATTTTCACTCTTCATTCAAAGGCCCCATATCTACTCATAATGCAATATTATAGGTTTGTGAGATTTTGATCAATTTGAGGTGTTAAGTGTGAGCTGTGAACATCTGGAGTTGCTTGCTGCTGGCATTTTACCATTGTGCAAACAGCGGGGATTCTTTTGTAAGTTCAGTAACCACTACTGTTACTTGTTTTCTTTAAACATGTTTCACTGTTTCAAATGTGTTACTAGATTTTATCATTTTAATGAAGATCACATGTTATCAGATTTCAGACACCTCCACCAGCAAAACCGTTCTGGGTAACTGATGCTTTCCACTCGCCTTCAAATTCTCCAGCTAAAAAGGTATTCCCCCTCATTTTCTGTTTTATAACCGTAGTTTAATTTCACTTTTCAAACTTCTTTTCTTTCCAATAATAGCCCCACTTTGCACAAGTATCATCACTTTGTAAATTGTGTCTTTAGCTGATCTCGTTAAAAAAAGAAAAAAAATTATAGCTTTGAGCTAACAGGAGCTATAATGGTTTCACACATCTATCTGATGACAATTCCATTTAACTCCTGATTTGAAATGTTGAAACCCAGTATAAGAAATTCCCACGTGTTAACAGATGGCCAGGACACCTCTACTATTGTAACACATCTGGAAAGTGGATGAAGCACCATCCTGCACCCATTTTCTTTCTGGAAAGGTATTTCTGAATATCTGACTGTCTCCATCTGCTTCTCTCTGTGTCGCTCTCAGAGGTGGCAAAGGTCAGAGGTCGCTCTCAGAGGTGGCAAATTACAGACACTCTGTACTTTAGTGCAAGTACAGATACTCGTGTTAAAAATACTCCTGAAATATACTTAAAGAAAAGTAGTTCCTTGAATTTCTAACATTTCTACAAACCATTTTATGCAAAGCTAACTGAACCTCAGGCTATATTCATGTAATGATAAAATATATTAGTAGATAGAATACACACTTTATTTCAGTCTAAATTTTAATTCTAATAAAGGCTCCCAGCTTGAATCAGTAAAGTAGAACATGAACAGAAAAAAGGGGAAAATACATCTATTTTCTTTTGCCTCCATTGTAGAGGGTGACTTTGCCCCTAAACAGGAAAATGAGAAGGATGGGAAGGGTTGCCGCTAAAAATGATGGTCTTACCAAAAATAAATTATTTATTCTCAATGATCCCAACTAAACCGCCACAAGATTGGTTCAGATCTCTAGATTCATGTATGTCCAAATTCCTTTGGAAAAATAAACACCCACGTATAAGCTTAAAAACACTACAAAAGACCAAGGATAAAGGAGGACTAGAACTGCCTAACTTTCAGCACTACTTCTTAGCCAACAGGCTTCAGTTTATCTCAGGATGGCTAAAACAACCCTCTTAGATGAACCTTGGCTAGATGTAGAACAAGCACTCTGCAATAATCTAGAGATCTCAGACCTACCATTTATCAGCTCAAACATCCAACGACACGAATGCTTTAAAAGCATCAACATCAGCTCTTCTCTGACAGCATGGTGGGAGTTTCTAAAATTGACGGCGTCTTCATTAATCCCATGCAAACGTACACCTATCTGGAACAACCCTGACATATTACAAAACAATAATATGATAAACTTTTCAGATTGGAGTGATAAAGGAATCAAATATTTAGAACATATACTAGAAGGAACAGAATTTATTTCATTTGACGGACTAGTTACACAATATGGGATCAACAAGAAAAGATTTTTAGAATATCAACAAATTAAATCCATAGTAAAAAAGAAATTTAAACCGGGTCAAGTTGAACTACAAACACCACCAAGTGTGGTTCAATTTCTTACTCTTAAACCCCCCAAATTACTATCCAAAATATACAGAATGCTTTCTAAAACAGATGAATCAATATCACTTCCTATTGCAAAATGGGAAGCGGATTTATCAGTTAACTTAGACCTAAACTTCTGGTCTCAGATTTGCTTAAAAACCTTTCATCTAATTAGAAATCCCAGTCTTCAATTAATTCAATACAAAATATTACATAGAGTGCACTATACAGGTCATCGGATGTTCAAGATGGGCTTTTCGTCTACCAACAACTGCTCACACTGCCAAACCAATTCACCGGACAATTATATCCACGCTCTTTGGTTCTGTCCACCAGTTCAGAAGTTTTGGCGCGAGATATGTGAAGACTTATCGAAGTGTCTGAAATGTAACATTCCAACTTCCCCCTTAGTGTGTTTGTTGGGCAGCTTAGATAATGTCACTTCAGAAAAGAATATCGCCCATATGGTTTTCACTGCCCTATGCATAGCCAAGAAAACAGTCCTCATGAACTGGAAAAATAAAAATAATCTTAATTCTAACCAATATAGAAATTATCTATTAGATTACATTAGTCTTGATACAGCCTCTGCCACCACATCAGATCAATTGCTCTGGGCTCCTTTGATCAGCTCCATCACCTAGTGGGGGTGGGGGGTCATAGTTTGGTCCCGCCTTCACTGTTGTGATTGGTGTGGGGGTAGGGACAGGCTTAGGGCGTCGGGGGGTTCCCCGGAGGCATCTTCCTTGGGGGGCTCAACCCGGGGTAGCGGTCATGTCCGGTTAGGGGCTCTGTTGGCTCTCAGGTGACTGTTTCCTCGCGGCTGCGTGCAGCGGGGCTAGGGGAGGGTCTGTGCTGACGGACGTGGGTTACTGACCTGGTAGCCTGGCTGCCCCTGGGTGGGTCCGGGATGGGCGTGAGGTTCTGGGGGCGCTCCGTCTCTGGGCTGGGACCCGGACCGGGCCTCGGGGCTTGGGTCCTGGTTGGTGTGTTGCCGGGGTTGTGGGCGGGTGGGTGCATGGGGGCCCAGCCCTGGAGCAGGGTGCCGCCGGTGCGTCGAGCCACCTGGGGGGCTCTTCAACTGGTGGGGGAGATTGTCACATCTTGCAGGAGCTTTCCTCTCCTCAGGAGCTCCCTCTGCAGGAGGGGGAGATACAGGAGAGGTGGAGGAAGATCTCAGCCTGGGTGTTTATTGTCTTATGTAGTCTGGAAGATGAGTGGATGGTGGGGTGGGTGCAGTTTTCTCTGTGGTGGGGTTGGGTGGACTGTCCCGGGCTCTGTGGGGCCGGGCGGCGCTGCTGCACTGGGCCCGGTCTGGATGGGCCTGGGCCCCCTTTCCCTGGCGGGTCGCGGAGTATGGGGGTGCCTACTGGGGTCAGCGGGGGAGCTGGCCCCAGGGAGGGGTCACTTGCCCCTCCCTTCCTTCCCTCCCCATCTCCAGCTGCCTCCCTCTTCCCGCTCCACCACAACCACCCACACATGCAGGGCCTTGGAGTAGGGGTATGTCACCAGGGTGCAGAGGAGGCTACCCCCCCCTCTGTCCCCTTCTGGCTGCCTCTGCCTCAATTTTATCCCACAACTTAGACATTCACATTACTCACACTCTCATTACACATACATATAGGATCTTGGGGGTGGGCACGATGCACGGAGTCCAAAGTACCATCAGGGTGTACACCCCACCCCTGGCATCGTTGCCCACCTCTCAATTTTAAATACACGTAGACATTGAGGGCTAGCAGGAGGGACCATGCGCTTACCTGCTGCTCTCTGGCAGGTAGCTCCAAGCCCTCCTGGGTTTTAAATGCACCTTAGAACACACATGCATCAACATTACAATGAGCGGGTGGAGGGAGGTTTGGAGTCTTCTCTCACCCCCATTCTCTGCGACCTGCTGGAGCAGGGGGGCTAGGACTAGGAGGAGGAGTTGGCCGTCCGACTGCGGTCTGGAGTGTGGAGCCTTCCTGCTGCTGCGGAGTCGGGGCGGTCTGCCTCCCCCCACCGCAGGGAAAAGGGAAACACCACCTGGGTCTGGGTGCAGTTCCCCCCTCCAGGGGCGGGGGCACCTAGACCCGGTTTGTAGAGTATGCTTGGGGAGTGTGATCGTGTGTACAACGTCTCTTTATGTCTGTCTCCACGTTGGTTGAGTGTGGAGTAAGTGCATATGAGAGCATGAGGGTGGGAATGGATGTTTGTATCTGTGTGTGCCTGTATGTCTGTGTCTATATGTCAGGTTGGGTGTCAGGCGCCACCTCTCTGGGGACATCTCAGGCCCTCCAAGGTTTGGAGGCCTATCTCCCCCTACCACCACTTCCCCTGCCAGTGGCGGACCCCCTCAGAAATCGGTGCGTTGGTGGTTCTTTGTGTCCGGGGATGGGCGTCCAGGTACACACCGGCTCACTCCTTGGCGGCCGCTTATCGGGGCCTGGAGCCTGGGGCTCGCTCGGGCCACTTCGGAGGTGGGGTGCCCCCGGCCTCTCGGCCTGGGGCTCGGTCACTCAGGCGCAGCTGGCTGCCGGCGGAGCTCACGGGCGCGTCACTGCAACTCCCCCTGGCTTCTGCTCCGCGGCTGCTGAGTGAGCCCTCATCTGGGACTCTCCTCAGCTCTTTCCGGGACAGTGGCGCAGCTGCCCCTCTGTTGGTCTTCCTTGGTCTCTTGTGTTCTGGGGGCCTCTGGATGTCTGGAGTTTTGATCTCCTCCACACCTGCTTCACGCCCTGGAGGACGGGGCTGTGGCCCCCCCACACCCTCTAGCAGATTATTACATGAAGGAACCTTTTAAAAAACAAAAAACAAGCGCGTCCATGCTCACAGGTGTACACACGGGTGATCACACCCACAAACTACACCCTTTTTGGCTCCTACCTCAAAGCACACTGTGTTCTGTTCATCTTATGTGCTGCACAATAATGTTTAACATTTAGTATTTACTGTCATATTCCCATATATCATTGTGATGTTGTTTATTCTATTACTCTTGTTCTCTTCTGCTTGCTTTCTTTTTTCTTTCTCAGCAGGTGATCCAGGTGATTGATATATGCATTTTTTTTTCTCTGCCCGTTCTGTTGGTTTTTGTCTTTTGCCCTTCTCCCCCGTCCCTCTTCTCAGCTGTTTCTCTTTCCCTCTTTCTTTCTCCCCTTCTTTCCCCCAGTCAAGTCTGTCCCGTATTCAGTAAGTGAAAATAAAATAAACAATAAAAGGTGAATCAAATGGACCATTACGGCAAGGCTGGGATGGTCAGTTTGGTAAAGTAAATCCGTTGGGCATCTTTCTTTGCCTTTAGACAACAATTCTGATGGCAAAAGAGCCAAACGGGACAGGCCAAAAAAAAAAAAAAAAAAGGAAAATGAGAAGGAAAGAGATGACTCACAATATATTGCGATATATTCTTTTCTGCTGTCAAAAATGACTGAACAGTACAGAATGCCATTTTAAGAACATTGTGCAAAACTTTTTTTTTCCCATTTAAATTACAAAATTATTCAAATAAATTTTAAGATGTAACAGATCTTTTTCCAAACAATGTAACACACACACAAAAACAACAACAACAACAACAAACAAACAAAAAAACCAACACACAAGTAAAATATCAGTAAAACAATTCTAAATAGTTTTTTGGTTTTTTTTGGTTTTTTTAAAAAGTGCAAAATGTGGCTTGGGAAATATCAGTTACTGGTGTGTAAGGCTAGGTAGGACTACCTTTTTTCTTTCCACTTGAGTGACTGGGCGTCTGTGGAGCGTGCAGTTTTTGACTTTAATCATATTCCAAAACAAGCTTTGTTATGAGGTGATAAAACAAATTACTTGTATTCCCTCTCTTCTCTATTACTGTCGCCCGGCATAATTTGCAGATGATATTTTTCTGCTCAACATCCGACTGCTTAAACCCAAACCAGGTCGATATGACAGACGTCGTACTGGTCTTTTTTATGAGCACCACCTCCTCCTCCCCACGTGCAATCTAACCCGTTTTTCCTGCACGAAACTACACAGTATTTTCATGCAACTTTTAAATATCACAGTGAGTGTGCCTCAGTTTGTTCACAATATGAAACATGTCATATGTCACACACACACAATAAATGAAATATACCAAAAGTAATGAGTCTGCTTTGAAAATGTAAGACATTTGAAACTTCGTTGTAACAAGAGAAAATACATTATATTGCTTAACCTTGAAACACATTTCATTAAATGCTTAAGAACAACATGTGCCCCCTCTATCATTCCTTGAACAGCCTCTCCACGACACAAATGAAGACCTACTGACAGAGGAGCTACAGAGCAACAAAGTTCAGCACTTTTGGTGTGTTAGTGCAACTCATTGTCAAAGTGATGAAAGGTTTAAATCGAGAATTCTCTAGAAATTATCAACGCACATGTAATTCCCTCAGATTCCTGGCCTACCACAATAAGGAATGACAATTCAACACAGCCCAACTTGATAAGGTGCTCAAACAGGGAGATGTACTCTATGGTTGGGTTAAAGCAAATCTTCTGCAGGAGGATCATTATATGCACAATCTGACAATAGAAGAACTACCCAATCAAGCTCCTACAGACACAAATGTCTACAGTGTGAACGTGGAAGATGTGCGGTATGGATACCTGAAAGCAGCAGAAAAAAAGTCCTCAAAAACAAAAGAGGTGGTTGCCTCAAGTGTCTGTCAACAGATGTGAACCATGCTTTGGTCTCACCTGAGTGCGTTGCAGTTTTCCATGACAGATCAAGGAGGTATGGATTCTTTGACTTACACTAAAGAAGTGAAGCAGGTTCACTTTCACTCATGAATGACCTGATCAACTCCCTGTGACCTTTAAATTTGTGGCAGTTATGAAAGATATGAGTTTGCACCAGTTCAAAAGTATCAGCACTCACAGTGAACATCCTGGACAGTCAACTCAGGTAACACAAAGAGCTACTGCTACAAGTGCCTCAACCAGAATCAGGCCAAACCTACATGACAATGTTACAAAGTACTTTAGACTCATCAGAAGACAAAAGGGCTACAAATCAAATCTGAAGACCAACTTGAAACATCTGTTGAACCAACAGGCAGCATCAGGAAAGAACAAGAACATCTTGAACTAAATGAAAGACAAAGTCACAGATAAAAACCCCAAAACAGCAGAAAATGTGTGCAAACTAAATAAACGACGTAAGTAAGCGATCTGCCAAGCCAAAACAAGTCAGAGGCAGCATGTACAACCTGAAGACAAATCTTCATCTGATGAAGAGGCAAAGACAAAAGAGAAAAAAATAAAAAGGACATGAGAACAACGATATGCCAGCTGTCCTGAATTTCAGATGAGATGGCTATGAAAACTCATTAGGCTGAAAACTGTCATTACCACAAACAAAAATTATTATTTTGCAAATCCTCATATTCAAGGAAAAATAAAAGCCCATAAGGTGAAGAGGTACCAAACCGATCCTCATTTTCAAAACAAAAAGAGACTATCATCAGAAGATCTACCACAGATCCTGATTTTCAAAGCAGACAGAAAAGAAAATACATGGACCAGAAATACAGAGAGGATGGTGTCAGAGAAAGGAAGAGAGCATAAAAAAGAAGGTACGCATCTGATCCAAACTACAGGCACAAACAAAAACAATTCATGTCAGGTATGGTAAATGGCCTGCATTTGTATAGCGCTTTTCTAGTCCCTAAGGACCCCAAAGCGCTTTACACAACCTGTCATCCACCCATTCACGCACACATTCACACACTGGTGATGGCAAGCTACATTGTAGCCACAGCCACCCTGGGGCGCACTGACAGAGGTATGTCAGGTATCACAATGACCCACAATTCTGACTGCACCATATACAGTGTCCTGTACCAGAGACACAAAATGACCACAACTGGATTTTTCTCCATACATAATAAGTTGCACTGCGCACTGAGAATGAAGATAAAATACAGCTGGCTCACAACAATGCCAGCAAACTCCAGTCTGAAGCACAGCCATAGGGTGTAGTGAACACTGATGCAAGCTGCCATATTAGCTTTCCGTGAAAGAATTCGATTAGGGCCCACCCATGTCTGTACAGTGTGGCACAGAACTGTTTCCTGATCAAATTAAACACTGCAACAAGTGTTAGAAATAGTCACGTTGTTGCTACTTGCTTGACAGGGAAATGTGTCCATGTTTGTGACAGGGAAAGCGCAACTCTTTGTAATTTCCAAAACAAAGAATGCAAGAGTGGATCTGCCACAGTTGTGACAGCCACCTAAAAAAAAAGCAGTGGCACACATTGTAGCACTAGTACCCATTCCAGCTGAACTGAGTGAATTAAATATACTTGAACAACAACTGATTGCTAAAATTCTTCCATTTGCCAAAATCATCGCATTGCCCAAACGACAGCAAAGAGCAATACGTGGGGCTGTTTGTTTACCATCAGATGTAGAAACCACAGTAAACTTGCTCCAAAGACGCAGCAATGAAGGCCAACTCCTGCAGGTAAAACTGAAAAGGCACACCAGGTACAAAGGATACCAGCACTTCTACACTGAACACAAAGAATGTGTTAGCAGGACTATCAAAACTAAAAGAAATATATTCAGAATACAAAGATGTGTCAATTGATGAGGAAGCTACTTTATAAAATCCCACAGATAATCAGGTAATAGAGACAGAACATTGCACTCCTGATGCAGATATACAGGGTGCACAGCCCAGAAACTCAGAACACCAAATTGTGTCAGAAAGGAGAACCACTGAGGATACAGCAGCTGAGCTGCTTCAGCCATCTAACAACGTAAATGAACAAATAGAGCTTGAACAGTCAAATTCAAATGAAGAGCCATTAAAAGATATGGAGAAGGAAAAGGAGGAACTTCGACCTGGTCTTTCTCTGGATACCTGTATGCAACCACCAGATATAGCACAGGAAATGTTATCATATGGCAAAGGAATTTTTACCTTTGCACCTGCCCAAGGAAATAAACCTGTTGGCTTTTTCTCTGTTCCTAAACTTGAACCTTTCTTGAGCAGTTTGCAACTGGACAGAACAGATTAGATAAAGCCAGACAAATTAAACTGTCCCCAAGCATGTACTTTAATTCACGGATGTTCTCTGCAGATACACGCTTTGCAACTTATTTTTTTCACAGTTTGTGACAGAAACACACATGGCTACAAACAGCATGTCAATTCAATTGCACAAAAGTAAGGCAATCACCAAAGATGAATCTAAAACTCTAACAGAATGCTTCAGAATAAAGATGAAGTGGTGAAATTGATAGATAACAAAGATGAACACGCTTCATCAACCCTCTGAGAGGTACTCCAGTCTATTGGGAGAAGGTCACTGAAAGATATCCATGCTATGGTCAGACAGCTAGGATAGCCAACTTTTTTCCTGACATTTTGGACTGCTGAAATAAAATGGCCTGAGGTTGTTGAAGGCATAAAAACTCAACAAAGTGAACAAGTGGAGTTTTCAGAGCTTGACTGGAATTCAAAGTGTGAAATTCTCTGATACAAACCTGTCACTGTCATGCGCATGTTTGAAAAGAGAATCGATGCCCTAATGGCAAATCTGATCCTGTAGAAGGTGACTTCTATAGAATGGAGTTTCAGGCTAGAGGTAGCCCTCATATCCATTTACTGGTTTAGGTCAAAGATCCACCTGAATTAGGAAGTGACCTCAAAGACCATGTGTACAAATTTATTGACAAGTATATAACATGTAAGATGTCTGACCAAAATACCCAACTTGCTTCTGAGAAACACACTTGTCTGGATCCTCTCATTCTCCCTCCAGCTGGAACAATACAGCAGACACGTCTCTTACACAAACCATACAGACACGGCAAAGGTAAATGGTGGTGGATTTACACTGTACTATAAGAAAACTCTTAGAGCTGAGGCCTGAAAATACCTGCAAAATGTGACTGACCTTGAATTTGTTGTCCTCAAAGTTGAATCACCAGTCAGAGCTTTGATTGCAACTGTATACAGACCACCAAATTACAGCCACAACAGGTTTTTACCACAAATGCAAAACCTGTTGGACTCATTGAACATGACGAATCACCAACCAGTCATTGTTTGTGGAGACTTATGAGAAGAGGGAAAAAAGCATCTATGTCAAGAGGATATACGCAACTTATTGCTCCTGCAACTACTGAAAAACACATGCTGATTGATCGCCTTTACATATCACAGACATACGCCTGCCTCCAATCAGGTATTCTCAATACATATCCCAGTTATCACAGCTCCATTTACTGTGTTCTTCACTAAAATAAATCATCAATTTCATTTATACGTTTCACTTGTTCAGTGGTTCAGAGCATAAAGTTGGTGGGTTTGTTTGTTTTGCCATTTGGTTCAATTGTTCACTATGACATTGTGTTCTACATGATGATGTTCTATTCCACATGATTATTTACCATGCTAGACAATGAAATTCCATTCTGCATGATAAAATGCCATTCTATACAATGACATTCCATTGTATATGATGACATTGCATTCGGCACTGTGACATTCCATACTTGAGTATGTTTCATTGGACAAGTTGAAATTTTCTTGCATATTTTGACATTCTATTTTAGACGATAATGTTACATTCTGCATGATAAAATATGATTCTTCATGATATTCCATTCTAAATGATAACATTCTATTCTGATCGAAGGAGCTTAAAGAGAAAAGTGAATCGACTTCTTTAGTTTTTTGAAGATGTTTCAAGAAACCTTTTAACGAGAAGTCTCTTCTGTCACATTTGCTGGTACTACACTCAATAGGCAGGACTCTGTACTGTGCAGTCAAACAGTCAGTTATACTTTATAAAGTCTCATTTTTCCCCATGTGACCTTTTTCCTAGCTGTCGACATTGTTCCAATATATGACCATCCTGTACACAATACAGACAGGAAAAAGCTTGATTTGACAGGAGACTTGTCATGTTTGAAAGAAGCAATTTTACAGTCATTCTTAAGAGAAACATGAGTGACAAAGGTGTTTCTTTTAAACTGCAATTTTATTTGAGATTTAATAGGTTTTATGATTCCCTTTGCAGCTGTAAATCCTGTATATCTCCAAAAACTGGGTCTGGTATAATCCTAATCTGATGTTCAATAAAGTTACCAATATCTAGAAGACATGCTCTTTGGTCAGTCCTCTCAAGAATCTTGTTTGTGTTTATTCTCCATTTTTCTCTCAGTTTGAATGGAAACTTCTGAATCTGAATTTTCATGTCAGCTAGCATGCTTAATTCTTCCAAGTGCTACAATTCCTCCATAGCATTGCAACATTCCTGAAGGAAGAGTCCATATGCTTTTAATGTTTAAGCATCCTCTCCTTTAATATTGGGCCAACCAGTGACCTAGTTTTAAATGCTCCAGTCCAAATGCTGTCAGTTGTTACCAAAAGTATTTTTTGCCACTGGCCTCATGGCATGTGTATTTGTCAGTTTCACTTTCAGGAGAAGAATATTTAAATTATATTTAAATTAAAGTAATTCCAAATAGGAATTAAAAAATCTGTGGCACACAGTTACCTTGAAAATTGTATATGTTTTATGACAACGTGATCCACAGACAATTTTGAATTTAGTGTGGAATTTGTCACCAGAAAGACATGCCATCCAACCACCACAATAGTGTTACTCTTTCAACAGTTTGCCTAATGCGCATTGTGACAGTGATTACTGCACTCTGCAAATGTCTCACATGGTCTTTACCTATGTAAATTTTAATAAAAGTGTGTTGAATTGAATGAATCTATTCTTTTAATTTTCATTTGTTCCGATCTTGCACTCCTGGCTGGTGTAATTTGAGAGAGTTACTTTAATAGGTAGGGATAAAAAAAACAAAACTTAACAATGAATGGATTTGACTACAGATCCACTTTGTCACACTGTGGACATTAAACACACACTCATCAGAAGTGATGTCTCGAAGCACAGAAAAGCAGAGAAGTAATTGCATTGCAAAGTGCACAAATGCAACAAAACTAAACAGTCATGTTGCTGTGTCATAAAGACTTTTTATGAGAAGGAAATTAACTTCATAACTTAACAACTAGTTTGTTGTTCAGCAGCAGCTCTGTCACAGCAGAGCAAACCTCTGACGCAGCTCTTCAACAACAGCTACAAAATATTTTCAAATCTTTATTTGCATGTTCTGTGTAAGAAATATATGAAATCCAAGGTCACTTTTTTACTGTAGAAAAAATATATAAAAAAAAGTATAATCATGATCAAACATTATACAGAACACCCTAGATATAGAAGGGACTACATTCGGTGCTTTGCATTGCATTTAAGGCTTGGATGCTGCTTGGCCATGGAAACCCATTCTGTGAAGCTCTCTACGGTTGTTATTGAGCTAATCTGAAAGCCACATGAAGTTTGGCGGTCTGTAGTGATTGACTCTGCAGAAAGTTGGTGATCCCTTTGGCCACTAACAGTTGAATGTTTAGTAGCGAGGAAATTTCATGACTGAACTTGTTGCACAGCTGGCACCATATCACGATGCCACGCTCAAATTCTCTGATCTCCTGAGAACAACCCATTCTTTCACAAATGTTTGTAGAAGCAGTCTGCGTGCCTAGGTGCTTTATTTGATACACCTGCAGCCATGGAAGTGGCGTTTCTTTTCTTTCTTTTCATCACTTCCTGTAATGTTGCTGTCGGGGTTGTTTAAATGCACTTATGGAGCGTCTTAGAGACTGATAATGGATATTGTTGAATTTATGAAGACTTGTACCTGCTGCTGAATTATATGGAGCTGTTACATGCTGTTGCCATTTATGGAGAATTATATGGAGCACTGATATAATACTGCTCTGAATAATCCAATGGTTTTGGATTATATATACTACTACTAATACTAAATGGTTTTCAAAGAATTTCTGTCACTTCCTCATTATGTTTAATATGCACGTGTGTATTATTATTATTATTATTATTAATATTTACAGCTCATGTCACCCTTTCATTAAACCAAAATACAATAAATTTAGGTTGTTCTCTTTCCAACTCTTGTCCACTTAATTTGAGGTTGATACTATTACCAGCTCTTTTCCTCGTAAAAAACATTATTTTAGTCTTATCAGTTGAAAATTTAAACCCCCATTTATATGATCACTTTTCAACTTTTGTAACTGCTCCACATAACTTCTTCACAACAAACTAAATTTCTCTTCTTCTCCACGGTGCCCAATCATCTGGAAAAAATGAGAACCCAATCTGTAGGCTGGAGCCTATACCAGCTGCAATAGAACAAGAGGCTGGGTACACCAGGTTGCCAGTCTGTCGTGGCAGAGATCCATTCTCACACCTATGGGCAATTTTAAATCATATATATATACTACTACTAATACTATCACTACTACTACTATTAATAATAAGGTCATACTTGACAACGCAAAAGTAACTGTAATTTTTAAAAAAAAGAATTGACGCCTGGCTGATATTTTGTGTAAAATTTGCGGATATATAATAGCTGAATGAGCTGAATATTTAGTTCATTCAGCTCTGTTTGTTTACTGATATCGTTTTCCTCTCTATTAACCCCTACATTCAAACTGACCAATCATAGTAAGAGACATGCAAATCATGGCCCTCGTGTCACGCCCCGAGTTCGACAACCACCAATGGTTGACGACGTAGGCGGTGCCCAGAAGACAACAGCCGAGCATTCAAACTGAACATGGCTACAAGTAAAGCTGCAGATGAAAACACAGAAAAAAGAAGGTAAAAACGAAATAGATTTTTTATATTTTGTTGGTATTAACATAGACGAGGAGTTTCTTACGCTTATTGCTGAACTATGGAGTTTTTAAACTGCTGAAAACGCGTTATGTTAATGAGAGTGATAAACTGCCACTCACAAGCTTGGTCATTTTAGTGTAGTGGCACAGCAGCGTGTCATCAGCTTGTCGTCGTCGTAATGCAGTTTAAAACACCCACACATTATATTAGTTACAGTTTTGGAGCAATTTAAATGTATAGCTACGTCTAAAAATATTATCGGATACTAGTGGGAACATAAAGCACTGGCAATGTTAGCTGAGTTGCTTGAATGTACATAATGTGTTTGGGCTGATCTACTTCACATCAGCTAAAATGGATCTAGGTTAACATCTATAATATACACGCTATCACTGTCTGTGTATGCATTCAGCTTCTTCAGAGGGTAAAACGAGCTAAATAACAAAGTAATCTTGTTTGCCGTAGCTTACTGTCTTAAAGTTCTTATCAAACTTTGCTTGAGATGTTGAATTTTGAAGATCAGATCTATAAGACAGTTTGTGTACACCTTATTGCTGTTTATGTTAACATTTCTTTGGGTGAAACTGTGAATCCCACATAGTTAAGGCCACCTTGGATGGTGACTGTTATGGGTGTATCAGCAAATAGTTGAATGAGACACCAATTCCAGAGCCCTTTGGATAAAAGTGCTAAATCTAAATGTAAAGTGTCCTCCTCACACTTGTATACATGTGTTAACCTTATGCATCTCCTCCTCAGCAATACAGTGTACAGTATGGTGATCAACCATGAGGAATCTCCTGGGGCTTCTCGTGCTGGCCGACCACCAGTCATCTTCAACCCAGACTTTTTTGTTGAGAAACTCCGCCATGAGAACCCAGATGTTTTCCTGGAGCTGGTGCTCAGTAACATTACTAGACTAATTGATCTTCCTGGGTCAGAGTTTGCACAGCTTCTGGGAGAGGACAGCCCCAAGACCCCAACAGGCGGAAATGGAGGATTTTTCCGTTCTTTCAACTTTCTTAAACGCAAAGGTCAGACACTCAGCTAGGTTACGACTGTGGTGAAAACTGAAAGCGCATGCAGAATATGCAAATTTGTTGAGAGGTCTTTAATTTTTAGTATCTCCTTTTTCATGCTTTCACAGATAAGAGCCTTGTGTTTGGAACCTGTCTGACAGAAAGCTGCATGGCCCAGATGTACAAGCTTATTGATTACCTGAGTAAAAGTGAGTGATTTAAATGATATTCGCAGATTCCTTAATCAGTTGTTAATACATCCGTGTCCTCTTCGCTCATGTAGAAAGCAACTACACTGGCTGCAACATTGGCCGTGTTTCATTTGTGAAGAGGCTTTCTCAGTTTGTGCACTCTTTTAGACAAACTCTCCTGAGGTCACAATCATGCAGTACATTTTTGGATTCAGAGCAGAATAACAAGATAATCAGTTTTGAAAGTTTAGCACTGCAAATTTTATTTGATATGTACTATATGTTAACTCTTACTACACGTTTGCCACAACTTCTTCATACTGTTCAGATACATTGACAAAACACACTGAGTGCAAGCGCAAAGAAAAAACTGACTTATTTTTAAAGCTTGAAATATCCTGCTAAATGTGGTGATTATTAAAAGACTTTAACAGTCAGCATATTTTCAAATTGAATACATGTATGCACCATATGCATTAACTGTTCCAATCAGCCATATTAAATAGGGTTGCACAATTATGTGCAAAACGATTACCATGATCATTTTGCATAGAGTAGAAGTATTTCCATTTTCGGAAAAATAATTACAGAACAGGATAACGTCTGTTTTGTCTGAGTACATTGACCATTTTATTGAAGCCTTTGTGTCTCTGTGTGAGTAGTGGACACATCTTTGGCCACGTGGAATGCAATTGCATTGGGGATTTCAGTTCATTGTTGCAAGCTAGTTGTTCTTGGTTAACATCACTTGCCCTAAATCCAAAATATTTCTGTACAATTCGGAAAATGATCTGTTTTGAGGGACAATCATTTTTCCTTCTGCAGTGCCAAACATTTGAATTCAGTTTTTTTGTAGCGGATCTGACTTTTATTTACTTGTTTTATTTACTTGTGTTACTTGTTTTGATGCCATCCAGGAATGGTGAATCCGTAAACTGATCCAGAATGATGACATTCGATTATTCTGGTCTTGCACACTTAGATCTGCACGTTGAGGGACTGTTTCGGGTGCCTGGAAACAGTGTTCGACAGCAGGCCCTGAAGGAGCTCCTCAACAGTGGGGCTGATTTCAACCTGGAGTCTGGGGACTTTCATCCCAATGATGCGGCCACGCTGCTGAAGACTTTCCTGGGAGAGCTGCCGGAGCCCCTGCTGACACACAGACACTTTCATGCTCACCTCAAAATAGCTGGTAGGAATATAAACAAACACACGTTTGGTTATACCTTTATTTTCTCACTTTAGAACAGAGGTACAATTCTCATTTAATAATTCTGTCATGTTTTTGGTGAAACATTTGTGTTTTTTAATACATAGCCACTCTAATCTATTTTGTCTGTTTTAAATAACTTTTTTTCTAGACATGACTCTGTTTGATGAACAAGGCAACAAGACCACGATACCCAACAAGGAGCGTCAGATTGAAGCCCTGCAGCTTCTTTTCCTGCTCCTACCTCAGGCCAACCGCTCACTGCTCAAACTGCTGCTGGACCTGCTTTACCACACCGCCAAGCAGCAGGACAAGAACAAGATGTCCTCCTTCAACCTGGCCCTCATGTTTGCTCCACACGTCCTCTGGCCTAGACATGTAAGAGTCATAATTTACTCCATATTAAAGATTCTCAGAAAAAGAAATAAAAACTTTGCAAATTATAGATCAAGAGTGTCTTGCTCATTTTGGAAGCTAAATAGTTTTTACATCAGTCATTCATGCAGTGGAGGATGGCGAGTATCCTGATGGATCCCACTGAAAACACTACGTTCACATGAATAGAATCAAATGTTTGGGATATGCTGATGGATTTTAAGGGAATGCACCTGTTTTGTAACACAGACTAAAAAACCCACATTTTGTCTTTATTGGAGGGGCTTATATGTTGTTAGAACTTGGGCAATTTAAAAAAGCAACATCAATGAAAATAATAATACATTGAGGCTGATTCAAACCTGGAAAAATGTAACATGTAATCAGATCTTATATTACAGAGATTTGAAAAGCTTGTTAAATACATTTTGTTATTGAGTCTACATTTTCATGACAATATCCTATGAAGGTTAAAAGACCTGCATTTTTACACTGGTAAGATTTATATTTTCTTCATTCTGTTCTCCTGCTCTAGATGACAGCTGGTGACCTTAAAGACAATCTGAAGAAACTAAACAGCAGCATGGCTTTTCTCATCAAACACTCACAGAAACTCTTCAGGGTGATTATAGACAAACGTGTGACTTAACAGCTGAACATTTTGAAAATGAATCAGGGTTTTAAAAATGTCATGTTACTGGTTTAGTGAGGCACATCTTTCTGCTGTATGTTGTTCAGGCCCCAGTCTACCTGCGGGAATACGCTAGAATGCATTTCATTGGGACCAAGGCTCTGCAGACCAAGGTTAGTGAACCAAGTTCACATTATGTTGCATTTCTCCTGCTTTTGAATTTTGGAACAATAAATTAATTGAAAAGACAATAAAAACTAAAAGACAACTTTTAAGTTGTTTTCTTCACTTCCTCTTACTTTTTACAGTCAGTGAAAAGTATGACGATGGTTATGCTAAGGTTTGGTTTTAGCAGGGCAGGTTTGATGTCAAATTGAGGCCCCAAATTGTACCTGATACATCCAAGTGTGATTATGTGTGAAACCTTAAAAAGCATTTAGAATAAATGGCTGCATTAATGTGCAGTAATGGCTCTAATACAAACGGTGTGCCCTCAAGTGTACAGTCTGACTTGTCCTGTGCTCTGTCAGGATGATCTGGAGCTTCTGGCGAGCAGCAGCTCCCCTGCTCAGCGGACAGTACTACCTCTGAAGAGGGCAGCTGCTCTGGGCCCCGGCTCTCAGGAGCAGTGTCAGTCACCAGCTAACCAATATACAGAGGAGGCTTTGAAGGAGCTCTTCAGACACGTCCACCACAACATGCCAGACTCTGCCAAGAAGAAGAAACTTGTTAGACAGGTTCGCTTAAGGGTCTTCATACTATACTAAAATCTGACAGCTCAGTTTCTTTTGAAATAAAATGTAATGTGATGTTTTTGTGTGCAGTTAGTCAAACAGACAAACTCTGGGACACGTACCAATGAGGGCAGCCAGGTCCCTCCAGCTCCCAGCAAGAAACACCCGCGTTCCCGCTCCTTTGGTGGCTTCATCAAGGTAATAAATAATTCTGGGAAGTCTTGAGAAATGAAGTTTAATAATTAAACTTGATTTTTATGAAAATTTATATGCATTAACAAAAAGAAGGAAGACAGTTCAGAAAACCTGTGATCACCAAATATTATATAAATATTAAAAAAGGCATTACTGGAAAAATCAAAGAGCTTACAGGTTGATTTTTAGTGCTAATAATGAAGTTGTACATATCCATATGTAACTTTTGCTGTCTCTTACTGTTGCCCCGTGCTCCTCTGGTAACAGCGCAAAGCTCGAGGTGAGCAGCTGACTGCAGAGAGACGAGTCAGACACATCTCTCCTGATGCTCTCACCAGAACTGTAAGAAAATCTGATAAAGAGAACGACATCTTACAAGCAGTAAGTCTGTTTTTGTTTTTCTAACACTGACATTTTTGTATTAACCACAAAACGGGGGATCCCAAAATTTCACTTTTCCTTGGAAATATGATAACATCATGTGCTAAATGGTATTTAAAGCCAGGACTCTGTCATGTCAAACAGTGATACTTTTGTTTCCTGTGTGTGTGTGTGTGTGTGTGTGTGTGTGTGTGTGTGTGTGTGTGTGTGTGTGTAGGTGAACAGTCCTTTGTTGGGAAAAGCAGGACTGGTAGTAAAAAACCCAGATTTTGCTTTTCACAAAGACAAAGCTCTGAAGGTTTCCAAGGT
Organism: Aulonocara stuartgranti; assembly: GCF_965226115.1. Taxonomy (NCBI): domain Eukaryota; kingdom Metazoa; phylum Chordata; class Actinopteri; order Cichliformes; family Cichlidae; genus Aulonocara; species Aulonocara stuartgranti. The sequence continues at coordinate 37,381,029 of NC_138944.1, forward strand.
ATTTCATCATCCACTCGTCTTTGACTTTTAAATATATATTAAGCAATGTTCAAATTTTAATTAATTATTTTTCTTCCAGGCACTAATGAAAAACTGTTTATTGCAAATAATTCAATTTTGTGTGTTAGGACTGTCATTTTCCATATTTACTTTTTTTTTGTTTTTGTAGGAAGTTGCACAGGCTTAACTTTAAATGTGTTTTCATTTCCTATCTTTAATACTATGTATGAAGATTTATTACGTGCATTAGAGCAGCGGTCTCCAACCTTTTTTGCGCCACGGACCGGTTTATGCCCGACAATATTTTCACGGACCGGCCTTTTAGGTGTCGCGGATAAATACAACAAAATAAAACTAGTACCGGTACCGAAAAAAAGATTTATTCATAACACACGTGAAAAGACCCAGGAAAACCGAGTTAACGATAAAAACGATAACAAAATAACGCTGAAAACCGATTAAAAACCCTGAAAACCATACATTTCACACCTGAGCCTCTCTCGCGGCCCGGTACCAAACGACTCACGGCCGGTCCGAGGCCCGGGGGTTGGGGACCGCTGCATTAGAGTCTGTCACGTCTAAATGGGAATTTCATCTGCTTGTCTAGTTCATCTACTCTTCTCCAACCTAAAAGACTGGGCTTTTTAATGCGGATCCATCAGTGTAAACAAAGCATATTGGGCTTCATTACTAAATTGGGCTGTGGAATTAATCATGTTTTAATTTCATTTATGAATTTGGCTTTTAGTGACTATAAAAATGAGACTATAAAGAGGACGTGTCTCTTCTTCCTTCGGTTGCTCCCTTTAGGGGTTGCTGCAGCAGATCATCTTCCTCCATCTCACCCTATCCCAGCCGTCTGCATGTTCTCCGTCACTACATACTTGACTCTTCTCTGTGGTTTTCCTCATTCCTGACAGCTCTATCTTTAACATCTATTGCGCTATACATGCACTATTCGTCCTTTGCACATGTCTAAACCATTTCAAGCTCGCCTCTCTTTGTCCAAACCACTCAGCTGGAAATGTCCCTCTCATACACTCACTACTAATCCATTCTGATCTCTCCCAATAAAAATCTGCTACTTCCTGTTCAGCCTCCTGTGTTTTTTGTTAGTGCTACTGTCTCCAAACCAGGTCTTGTAAACTCTTGCTGCTCTCCTTCTGTCATCCTTGACGTATGTGTTCATTCACTCCACCCTACCTGCTCTCTGATCTTCACCTCTGTCCACTGTCCATTGCTGTGGATGGGTGACACCAGTTAGACACGTCATCTACCTGCACTATCTCTGCTTCTTGCAGAGATAATACAAGAAGCAGATAATGAATAATCATAATCGAATCCATTTTAAACACTGATGGTTATAATTTTGTAGGTAATTGCGTTATTAGAAAATACTTATTAATTCATAAAGGCACGCATTTTGTTTTTGTAACGTTTCATTCTGCTTTTGCGGTTTTCATGATTCCTCTGTATTATTGGTGGTTGTATAGGTGAAATAGTATTATGATTGAATGCCAGCATTAACATCTTTTATCCTTCCACCTTCTTTCCACCTCTTTTTCTTCCATCCATCTCTCAGAAGGACTCGCCCTCAGATTCCAGGCTGTGTTGCTCTCCTTCTCAGGAGATCTCCGTGTAAAGCCCCACACCGCCTCATCTCAGACAGGACTTTGGCAGTATTAACTTTATTGTTGCTTTTTTTTTTTTTGGTTGGTTTGTTTTCAGAGCATTTTTGATGCATAGCAGTGAAAAAATTAGTCAGTACGGCCAAACCAATGTCAGAAAGTTTCTTTGTCTACTGCACTGTTTACAAACGATTACAAACATGCATGATAGGGTTTTTTTTTTTTCTTTCTTAGCTTCCATCAGTGAAAACTGTTGGTCCTTCAGTTTATTTGTTTGAATTGATTTCAACTAATTCAGGTGAAACAAAAGAGCTCAGATTAGCTGTTTATTTTGGTTATCAAGTGCAATATGAGCAGACTTGATAACCAGTTGCAATGTGTTACAATTTGAACAGGGAAAAAAAAGTCTGCTCCTTCCAGTTTGATCTGCTGAATAATCAAATTTGCACATAAGTTTTAAACCATTCGAACAGTGTCGCTTGCCACTAACCTCTGGGGTTATCACCCAGCTCTCCCTGAATGTGAATGGTATCAATCAATAACAGGATCCTGGCTTTGGTTTGGCTCTGCTGTTGGAGCTGCTTGTGGCAGTCATCACTTAACATTCTAGCTACTGTATCAAAATACATGACCACTAGATAGCTGTGTTTACAGTCTGTTGTATAGAATATGTATACATGTTGTACAGTATGTTGTTTTTATATGTTTTTAGGCTTTGTTTTTGTAAACTTCATTAACATGTTTGGTACGTCGTATTTTAACTCTTGGGTTACAGTAACTGGGTCATTGATTTTTTTTTTTCCTGTGCTGTGCTGCTGATCCAGAATCAGTGAGCAGGTCACCTTATTTTTCCCCCCAAATATGGAACCAGTGACTGGGATACTTCTCACTGGTCAAATATGAAATGCTGCATTCTCTGAATGCTTTATGGGAGCTAAAATATATATTTTTTATTCTTCATATATATTGTGGCAGGTTCTTATTCTTAAAGGTGCTATACTAATTCTATTAACTTGAAAGTCCAGATGCTGCTTGCTTCATCTTGTGTTTTCCTACACTTGTCAGTGTGGTGGTCTCCTGCTGCAGACAGACCCCAAATCCACAGTTTGCAGGGAGGGAAACATGGGAACTGCTGAGCAGTCACTAAACTTTCAAAATAAAATATTTGCACAGCGCCTTTTAATAAAGGTGGTCAAAGATTTGTTGGTCTAAGGAAAGTTGAAAGGATGGAGGTTTTGGCTTTGTTTGTTTGTTTTTATTATTTTTTTTTAAGGTTATTCTGATTAAGATGAGTAGTAATCTTTTACAGTCAGGTTCTTATTGTAATGGGTTTAGTGTCTTTGGCCTACTCTTGGGAAAGTACTTACTCCACTATGACTCTTATTACAGTAAGAAAGCAGCTACAGTTCATTTCTTTACCATTTTAATATCACAAAATGCTAAAACATAAGACTGCTTGCAGTCACGTGCCAGCACATAAGTGTGATTTACAGATGATTTATTTATTTTAGCACCAACGAGTCTGTAAACATGTTCGTCTTCAGAATATTTTTAAAAATCTGTTTGTGATGTCATAACACACATGACTTAACTATAACTCACACAAAAGTTAAAAGTAAAATTTAAGCAATCTTATCTTTCTATAAACTTTTAAAAAGGGTTGGTCAGTGTTCAAAGATCGGACATACACAGGCAATAAGTAATGTTATTTGCTTTGCCTTTTATTTGAGTGCATAAGTTGTTATGTTCCTTTTATTGTTTATTCTCTGATCTGTCGAGACAAAAGGAGATCAGCTTAACTGCTCAGTTCATTGTATTGTGAGTACGAGCCCAACAGTTCCAGATTTTCAGATTACATCACTAGATTTTTTTCATTACAAGTGCTGGTTTAAAATTTAAAAAATGGTGTTGGAAAGCTGTTTCTGCTGTATCTTGTTTTGAAAGTACCGTGGATGTTGTTACAATGGGTTTGATGAAAGTGTATGAACTGTTGAACATCACTGATGGACACTGAAACCTTGCCTTCTCTTTGCTTTATAGAATTAACAGTCTTTAGAGACTAAATTGGGATTTCCATTTCACTTTTCTACAGTTTAAGGGGGGAACTCCATTGAATTTTTTAATATTTGCTTGTTTGTTTTGATTTCAGATATGCCTCTGTGTTGGAAGAGCGTCTTCATGATGTGAAACTGTTTTATATGTGAAACACAGCACAATAGATGTTTTAAGTCTCAGTGTTGCGTGTCTGTTAGATAATACATGTCACATTTACATCAGTCAGACAGCGCACACAGTCATATAAGATACACACACACTTAAGCCAAGCCTACTCATATTAGTAACTATGCATACACAAAGTCAGACTCAGGGAGCATCTCGCCACACATTTTTTCTCTCTCTCCTTCTCTTTATTTATGAACAAGTGACGTATTCTCTCCACCTGTCTAAGCGACGCACACAGCATACATCCCTAGTTATACACAAACATCTATGGGTACACTGAGGTTCATTACATGGAATATAAATGGAGCTGGCTCCAGAGAAAAGAGGTTAAAAATATTTAACCAACTCAAAAAACTACAGGCGGATATTGTCCTATTACAAGAGACCCACAGACCTCTTAGAGGTTCGAATGAACTTAAAACACCTGAGTTTCCCAATGTGTTCTCAGCTTGTTATAATTCTAGACAAAGGGGAGCAGCAATTTTAATACATAAAAATATTAATTTCACAGTACTCGATACAATTATAGATCCAGAGGGTAGATTCTTAATCATTAAACTATCTATACGTGATAAAAAGCTATGTATTGCAAGTGTATATGGTCCAAATGTTGATGATCCCTCATTCTTTCACGGTTTTTTCAGTGCACTCTCTGAACACTTAGATGGCACACTTGTTCTTGGAGGCGACCTCAACCTTGGACTAAATGAAGACATGGATAGGCTCAATACAGCGGGAACTCAGCGTAATTGGCAGTCCACAAATATAATCAAACAGTATATGAGCGACTTTGGTCTTTGCGATGCATGGCGCTCCCTTCACCCCACCAGTAAGGAATATACTTTTTTCTCACATGTCCATCACTCCTACTCTCGTCTGGATTATTTTTTGGTCAGCAGCTCACTGCTGAACGACATTTCAGACACTGAGATTCACCCTATAGCTGTCAGCGATCATGGTCCTGTATCTTTAACACTAATGCACAAGAATAATACTACGCCAAGAAAAAACTGGAGATTTAATATATCACTACTTAAAGATGAAGACTTTATTAAATATTTTAAAAAAGAGTGGACTTCATATTTGGACTATAATGACACTCCCGAAACATCAGCTTCTGTTCTATGGGAAGCAGGGAAAGCTGTGATGAGAGGTAAAATAATTTCTTTCTTATCACATAAAAAGAAAAAAGAAAACAAAAATATTCAGGAATTAGAAAAAAACATCAAATCACTAGAAGAAGCCTACGCGTCCCACCAAGATCAGGAAACATTGAACAAAATACGCAAAACAAAACTAGAATTAAATGAGATAATTGATAAAAAAAAAACAAAATTCTTAGTACAAAGACTACGCCTACAAAATTATGAACATGGTAATAAATCCGGTCAATTTCTAGCAGACCAGCTAAAAATAAATAAAGAAAAAACAACTATATGTGCTGTTCAAGATTCATCTGGGAACACATTATATGAACCGATACAAATAAACAACATTTTCAGGGATTTCTATAAAACGTTGTATTCACCACAAATAAACCCATCTAAAAAAGAAATTGATCAGTTTTTGGAAAACATAACTCTTCCAAAATTATTGGACACTCAAGCAATGGCACTGGATTCACCACTGACACCAGGTGAACTCCAGGAAGCCCTGATAAGTATGCACAATAATAAGGCTCCAGGTCCAGATGGCTTTCCTGCAGAATTCTACAAAGAATTCTGGTCGATTCTAGCACCAGTTTCCTACAGAACGTTGTTGGAAATTAAAGAAAAGGGCAGACTTCCATCAAATATGAATTCTGCAAACATTAATCTCCTGCTAAAACCAGGCAAAGACCCTGTATATCCCTCAAGCTATCGTCCAATATCCCTTATAAATGTAGACCTTAAAATAATCTGCAAAGCTCTCTCAAAGAGACTGGAGAAAATAACCCCCCTCTTAATTCATCCTGACCAAACTGGTTTCATAAAAGGTAGGCACTCATCAACAAATACACGTAGATTACTTAATTTGATAGACTACTCATACAGTAAAAACCTAGAAACTACAATATTCTCTTTAGACGCAGAAAAAGCATTCGACAGAGTTAACTGGAAATTTCTATTTGCAACTTTACACAAATTTGGTTTTGGATCCTCTTTCATAAACTGGTTAAAAATATTATATAATTCCCCAACAGCTTGTGTTAGAACAAATGACCAGACATCCTCCAGCTTCTGTCTCTTGAGGGGCACCAGGCAGGGATGCCCACTCTCCCCTTCACTGTTTGCAATTTTTATTGAACCACTAGCAGCAGCAATTAGACAGAATTCAGTAATTAAGGGCATAAAATGCAAGAACGTGGAACATAAAATCAGCCTTTATGCGGATGATGTGTTACTCTTTCTCCAAAATTCACAAACCAATATCTCTGGGGTGATTGAATTGATAAACTCTTTTGCAAGAATATCAGATTACTCAATTAACTGGTCAAAATCTACAGTCCTACCGATTAATTGCTCCTTCCATAATTCCTCTTGTACACCACTGCAATCGGGAAATATAAAATATTTAGGTATTAATGTTTCTCCCAAGCTTGCAGATCTAACTAAATTAAACCATATCCCACTTTTAAAGAAGGTAGAAGATGATCTGGCTAGATGGAAATGTCTACCCATATCACTCATGGGAAGGGTTGCCGCTAAAAATGATGGTCTTACCAAAAATAAATTATTTATTCTCAATGATCCCAACTAAACCGCCACAAGATTGGTTCAGATCTCTAGATTCATGTATGTCCAAATTCCTTTGGAAAAATAAACCCCCACGTATAAGCTTAAAAACACTACAAAAGACCAAGGATAAAGGAGGACTAGAACTGCCTAACTTTCAGCACTACTTCTTAGCCAACAGGCTTCAGTTTATCTCAGGATGGCTAAAACACACCCTCTTAGATGAACCTTGGCTAGATGTAGAACAAGCACTCTGCAATAATCTAGAGATCTCAGACCTACAATTTATCAGCTCAAACATCCAACGACATGAATGCTTTAAAAGCATCAACATCAGCTCTTCTCTGACAGCATGGTGGGAGTTTCTAAAATTGACGGCGTCTTCATTAATCCCATGCAAACGTACACCTATCTGGAACAACCCTGACATATTATAAAACAATAATATGATAAACCTTTCAGATTGGAGTGATAAAGGAATCAAATATTTAGAACATATACTAGAAGGAACAGAATTTATTTCATTTGACGGACTAGTTACACAATATGGGATCAACAAGAAAAGATTTTTAGAATATCAACAAATTAAATCCATAGTAAAAAAGAAATTTAAACCGGGTCAAGTTGAACTACAAACACCACCAAGTGTGGTTCAATTTCTTACTCTTAAACCCCCCAAATTACTATCCAAAATATACAGAATGCTTTCTAAAACAGATGAATCAATATCACTTCCTATTGCAAAATGGGAAGCGGATTTATCAGTTAACTTAGACCTAAACTTCTGGTCTCAGATTTGCTTAAAAACCTTTCATCTAATTAGAAATCCCAGTCTTCAATTAATTCAATACAAAATATTACATAGAGTACACTATACAGGTCATCGGATGTTCAAGATGGGCTTTACGTCTACCAACAACTGCTCACACTGCCAAACCAATTCACCGGACAATTATATCCACGCTCTTTGGTTCTGTCCACCAGTTCAGAAGTTTTGGCGCGAGATATGTGAAGACTTATCGAAGTGTCTGAAATGTAACATTCCAACTTCCCCCTTAGTGTGTTTGTTGGGCAGCTTAGATAATGTCACTTCAGAAAAGAATATAGCCCATATGGTTTTCACTGCCCTATGCATAGCCAAGAAAACAGTCCTCATGAACTGGAAAAATAAAAATAATCTTAATTCTAACCAATATAGAAATTATCTATTAGATTACATTAGTCTTGATACAGCCTCTGCCACCACATCAGATCAATTGCTCTGGGCTCCTTTGATCAGCTCCATCACCTAGTGGGGGTGGGGGGTCATAGTTTGGTCCCGCCTTCACTGTTGTGATTGGTGTGGGGGTAGGGACAGGCTTAGGGCGTCGGGGGGTTCCCCGGAGGCATCTTCCTTGGGGGGCTCAACCCGGGGTAGCGGTCATGTCCGGTTAGGGGCTTTGTTGGCTCTCAGGTGACTGTTTCCTCGCGGCTGCGTGCAGCGGGGCTAGGGGAGGGTCTGTGCTGACGGACGTGGGTTACTGACCTGGTAGCCTGGCTGCCCCTGGGTGGGTCCGGGATGGGCGTGAGGTTCTGGGGGCGCTCCGTCTCTGGGCTGGGACCCGGACCGGGCCTCGGGGGCTTGGGTCCTGGTTGGTGTGTTGCCGGGGTTGTGGGCGGGTGGGTGCATGGGGGCCCAGCCCTGGAGCAGGGTGCCGCCGGTGCATCGAGCCACCTGGGGGGCTCTTCAACTGGTGGGGGAGATTGTCACATCTTGCAGGAGCTTTCCTCTCCTCAGGAGCTCCCTCTGCAGGAGGGGGAGATACAGGAGAGGTGGAGGAAGATCTCAGCCTGGGTGTTTATTGTCTTATGTAGTCTGGAAGATGAGTGGATGGTGGGGTAGGTGCAGTTTTCTCTGTGGTGGGGTTGGGTGGACTGTCCCGGGCTCTGTGGGGCCGGGCGGCGCTGCTGCACTGGGCCCCGGTCTGGATGGGCCTGGGCCCCCTTTCCCTGGCGGGTCGCGGAGTGTGGGGGTGCCTACTGGGGTCAGCGGGGGAGCTGGCCCCAGGGAGGGGTCACTTGCCCCTCCCTTCCTTCCCTCCCCATCTCCAGCTGCCTCCCTCTTCCCGCTCCACCACAACCACCCACACATGCAGGGCCTTGGAGTAGGGGTATGTCACCAGGGTGCAGAGGAGGCTACCCCCCCCCCCTCTGTCCCCTTCTGGCTGCCTCTGCCTCAATTTTATCCCACAACTTAGACATTTACATTACTCACACTCTCATTACACATACATATAGGATCTTGGGGGTGGGCACGATACACGGAGTCCAAAGTACCATCAGGGTGTACACCCCACCCCTGGCATCGTTGCCCACCTCTCAATTTTAAATACACATAGACATTGAGGGCTAGCAGGAGGGACCATGCGCTTACCTGCTGCTCTCTGGCAGGTAGCTCCAAGCCCTCCTGGGTTTTAAATGCACCTTAAAACACACATGCATCAACACTACAATGAGCGGGTGGAGGGAGGTTTGGAGTCTTCTCTCACCCCCATTCTCTGCGACCTGCTGGAGCAGGGGGGCTAGGAGGAGGAGTTGGCCGTCCGACTGCGGTCTGGAGTGTGGAGCCTTCCTGCTGCTGCGGAGTTGGGGCGGTCTGCCTCCCCCCACCGCAGGGAAAAGGGAAACACCACCTGGGTCTGGGTGCAGTTCCCCCCTCCAGGGGCGGGGGCACCTAGACCCGGTTTGTAGAGTACGCTTAGGGAGTGTGATCGTGTGTACAACGTCTCTTTATGTCTGTCTCCACGTTGGTTGAGTGTGGAGTAAGTGCATATGAGAGCATGAGGGTGGGAATGGATGTTTGTATCTGTGTGTGCCTGTATGTCTGTGTCTATATGTCAGGTTGGGTGTCAGGCGCCACCTCTCTGGGGACATCTCAGGCCCTCCAAGGTTTGGAGGCCTATCTCCCCCTACCACCACTTCCCCTGGCAGTGGCGGACTCCCTCAGACATCGGTGCGTTGGTGGTTCTTTGTGTCCGGGGATGGGCGTCCAGGTACACACCGGCTCACTCCTTGGCGGCCGCTTATCGGGGCCTGGAGCCTGGGGCTCGCTCGGGCCACTTCGGAGGTGGGGTGCCCCCGGCCTCTTGGCCTGGGGCTCGGTCACTCAGGCGCAGCAGGCTGCCGGCGGAGCTCATGGGCGCGTCACTGCAACTCCCCCTGGCTTCTGCTCCGCGGCTGCTGAATGAGCCCTCATCTGGGACTCTCCTCAGCTCTTTCCGGGACAGTGGCGCAGCTGCCCCTCTGTTGGTCTTCCTTGGTCTCTTGTGTTCTGGGGGCCTCTGGATGTCTGGAGTTTTGATCTCCTCCACACCTGCTTCATGCCCTGGAGGACGGGGCTGTGCCCCCCCCCCACACCCTCTAGCAGATTATTACATGAAGGAACCTTTTAAAAAACAAAAAACAAGCGCGTCCATGCTCACAGGTGTACACACGGGTGATCACACCCACAAACTACACCCTTTTTGGCTCCTACCTCAAAGCACACTGTGTTCTGTTGATCTTATGTGCTGCACAATAATGTTTAACATTTAGTATTTACTGTCATATTCCCATATATCATTGTGATGTTGTTTATTCTATTACTCATGTTCTCTTCTGCTTGCTTTCTTTTTTCTTTCTCAGCAGGTGACCCAGGTGATTGATATATGCACTTTTTTTCTCTGCCCGTTCTGTTGGTTTTTGTCTTTTGCCCTTCTCCCCCGTCCCTCTTCTCAGCTGTTTCTCTTTCCCTCTTTCTTTCTCCCCTTCTTTCCCCCAGTCAAGTCTGTCCCGTATTCAGTAAGTGAAAATAAAATAAACAATAAAAGGTGAATCAAATGGACCATTACGGCAAGGCTGGGATGGTCAGTTTGGTAAAGTAAATCCGTTGGGCATCTTTCTTTGCCTTTAGACAACAATTCTGAGGGCAAAAGAGCCAAACGGGACAGGCCAAAAAAAAAAAAAAAAAATACAAAAACTGAGCGAGAGGGGCTGCTATTGTGTGTGTGTATGGATAATAGCAAACACTGAAATACATTTTTTGCACGCAGCAATGAATTTTGTTCACTCAAATTCAGCTTTTCTTCGCTCAAAATAAATTTCTCCTCAAAATGCAACACTTGCACCTGCAAACTTTTTTTTTACTTGCGCTCAAATTTTTTTTACGTGCGCTCAGAATAGTCCCCCCTCCATCTGTCAGACACTTGAAAGTGACCCGCGTGTGCTTCGCAGCAATCACAGCAGTACAGACACCCAGCCTTCCGTTTCCACTATACTCTTTCATTCACATACATTATTCTCTTGCATACATATATTTTCTTCAGACATGTATGCATTCTCTTCTTACATACATATATTATTTGTGAGATTAAATGCATATTGAATGTTTTGCATGTAAATGAGAGCAAAATGTAGGAATGCATAAAAAAATGCATGTATGTTAGAGTGAAAATTTGTAAATATGTACATTAAAATACATGTATAAGAGAGCACAATATTGCAATGTGTGTGTTAAATATGTGTAAACATGAGAATAAAAATATCTAAATATAAAAATTAAAATAAAACTATGTGAGAGTGAAAGTATATGTGTGTGAAAGAAGAATGTATGAAAAAAAAAAGACAAGAAAAAAAAAAGAGAAGAAGAAAGAAAAAAAAGAAAAAAAAAGATAATACATGTGAAACATTTAGTTGACTGCTTGCTTGCGGTGCATGGTCACTGATGAGTTCTTTGTGTGCTGTGAGAAAGCTGGAACACTGATAAATCCAGGTTTTACTAAAGTGGGTGGAGCTTTAGTTTTTACTCCAGAAGTTCGTGTGCACCTTATTCCTTTGTAATGGGGTGGGGGCAAACACACACACACACACATGGTAACAGGTTACCTTTTCCTACTGAATTCATTATTGGGTTAAGTTTTCTCAGTTGTCCAAGCGCTAACTAATCCATGACTATTGTTGTATCATGTGGTGTAAACTGTGGTAACCTGATTGTTTTTGTATTTTAGTGTAAAATAAGCTCAGCGTGTACAGTGGGTTCCTTGGTGGATTATCCACTTTGCATTAAAACCTCTGTTTTCTACAGAAAACTTGTCTGAGTTAATGTTTCAATTAGTGTTTCAGTTTCAGGCTGGAATGAATCTGAAATTGAAGCCTTCGTTGCCCAGCAGCAAACACACAGCACCCTTAAATGCAGTGACAGTATTTACCCACTGAAGGGTGCTGTTGAATAATGCAGATGTCTGTCTCCAATTATGTTTTCAGATTAATGACATTATAATAGCTTCTTGTGTCTTGGAAGGACTCATGAGCCAGTTAAGTTTTTTTCTACATACAAATACACTTTAGCTTGTTACATATTGTTCACTGTTGCCATGAACAGTTTTTTCATGGCAGTATTACCTAGTATATTTCACTTCCTGCCCTCAGCGTACTCGGTAATCAGTTGTTGTTATCAAGAAGTAAACGTAAGCCCATATTTCCCATGAGATTGCCCTTTAACATAAGATGAACTAAACAAAATGTTAGTATGGAAAACTAACCAAGCTTATACCTGCAGTAATTATTCTATTAATTACAAATACAGATTTGTGATTGAAGATTACGACAAATTGAAATACAAAATTCTCAGTGCCATCTTCAAAAGATGTTTTAATGCAGTTTTATAGTAGAAGGATTTCCTGTTTGCATGTATTTCATTAACTGCGCAGTGTGCTCCTTTAGTCCTGCACACAGATGAGTCAGAATATCACGACCGCCTGCCTATGTTGTTCATGTCCCTGATGTGCAGTCCACACAGTTTGGATATGGGACTGCTGGGGGTCCTGTCCTGTTTCCTGACACCAGGACTTTGGCAGTGTATCTTTTGGCTCAGTCGAACTAGATTCTGGTCATCTGGACGGTTTCAGTGGGAGAAACGTTTCGTCACTCATCCAGGTGACTTCTTTAGTCTCAGCTGACTGCAGGTTTCCCCAATCTTATAAACAGTATATTTGCAAAATGACTGAAGCTAGACCACTAAATGAACAATGGGCTGTGAGGTCAGTTCCTTGATCATTAATATGCAAATTGTCATGACCATTGATCAACAACCACTGATCAAAGACCATTGCTCCATGGCCATGAGTACCATTCACAGAAAGTTGGGGAATGGCTGCAATCACAGCATTGTAAGATGGCAAAAGATGCACCCTTAGGCCACTTCCTCGCTTCAGAGATGGTCTTTCCCTTTTCACGTAAATGGTTTTCCCAACCATTTACGTGAGACTGAAGAAGTCACTTGGATGAGTGATGAAATGTTTCTCCCACTGAAAACGCTACGTCCAGATGAGCAGAATCAACCTTTTGGGATTTGCTTCGCTGGATGACTGAGCATGCATCAAGACATAGATTCGGGGAAATTTGCCTTTGTTTCCTGTCATTTCTGAGCAGTTTTGTTGACCCACCTGAACATCACGTTGTAATGAAATAGCTGATGTTGCTTCACCTGTGAGTTTTATGTGAATGTTTTGGGGACTGCATCATTTATACCACCACATATTCATACATTGATTTAGATTTCCAATGTTTGTGCAGTATGTGTTCTCTAATTTATCAGATTTACCAAACAATTTAATGGGCAAACTAATTTCTTCAACATTTAAGTCTTCCCTTGTTTTCAGGATTAAAACTTTTATTGACAAATTGCATTACATGTAGGGAAAAACACTAGCGCTTTTGGGAATTGATGCCTTTGAGACAAAAGCATCTGCTCTTTACTTCCAGAAATCAATTCAGACGCGTCTGCAGTAAAAGCTCCCTCCCTGCCTCGACACCCACCCCTGCCTCAGACAGCTATTATGACCCTAGAAATAAGGGGGACCACCCCCTCGAGATGTCAACATCTTGTCTCCCTCTCTTTGTTACCGAATATGGCCAAATGAGTCATTCAATTCAGTTGCACAAAGGAAGCAGCCGGCCTCTGCCTGTGGCCAATTTGTTTTCCATCACTTCTGAAGTGCAGCGGGTTAAATTAACCCGTCACTCCGAGTCTGCCAGGAGAAGACAAAGTGAGGCCACGAGCAATAATCACTCATGTATAGTGGTAAATAAAAAGCTGGGTAAACTGTGCCCTCCGGGTGTTAGCAGTCACACTGAAAAGTAATAACAAACCAGATCTATCTCTGAGAGAAGCTCTGACTACACTCCACAAAACTGTTGTATAAAACAGTGTGAATCAGGAATACATTTAAGAAGGGATACAAGCCAAAGAACAGATTTTTTCTTCTTATAATGCACCAATAATGCTGTGCCTGAAAACCATTTAAGACTAACTTATAATACAGCTGATTGGCAGAATATTACATTTAACAACAACTTCTTCTTCTCCTTTTTAACATTTTTTATTTATTTTTTGCTGTAGAAATCTGGGGTTTATTTTACTGTTAAACTGAAGACCTAAATAATTCATAACTTAGAAGAACAAATCAATAAATGAGCAAACACTGTTTCCTTGTGGATTTAACACCTTGTCACTGGTTTTACTGTAGATTTCCAGCTGTAAGTGGTTTTTCTTCACGGTATCCCTGATAGCTTTTTTTCCCCCGCTCCTTTTTTCCTTGGTAGTATGGTGATCACAAAAAGCTGAAGCCAGGGTTTCTGTGGAGACTGGGGAAAAAAACTCTGCCAGGCTCCATTTGAATTTCAAAGCCTTGCCAGTGAATTCATAATAGACTTCTGAGTAAGCTCTGGCAGCTTATGGCATTCCAGTTATGCCAGTCTCACCCCCCCCCCCCACTTTCCCCAACCAACCCAAGTTCCTGCAGCTCAGTGTGCAGTCTTGGCACTGAGCCGTGGCCAAAATAAATAAAATAAAATATCCCAATTAATCCGCAGTACAACTTCCAACCTCTCCTTTTATGTCACATCTATTGTTCTTCCTCTCCACAAATAGTTTCTCCTTTTCGGTTATATTTTCTCGTGCTTCGTGGTGATCACAATTTACTCTTCCTCTCTCCTTTCTCATCATGTTCATGCAGCCTCGGGCTCTTTTTTTTCCCCCAAGGGAGGAGACCGCATGTGGGCGAGCGAGATAGACAAAAAGAAGGAGAGGGCAAGAGAGAGAGAAAGGCTGCTGTCACCTTCAGTGATGGTGGCGGCTCCCGCTACTGCTGCCACTGAATAGATGTGAGGTCACTCTGGGTACTGGTGTGTGCGTATGCGTGTATGTGTGGAGTTGGGGGGGGGGGGGGGGGGGGGGGGGGGCATAGGAGGAGTCTTGCTGCTGTTATTTGTAAAAGCTTTTGATGGATGATTACTCTGTGTGTGTGAGATAGAGGGAGTGAGGGAGTCCCCCCTCCACACCCCCTTTCTTTTTCTTTTTTTTTTCCTAGTGGCTCACTGTTCAGTGCACAATGACTCAATGAAAAGTAGAGGGGAGAGGCGAGCACACTGTACAGCTGCATGAGAGAGAGAGAGAGAGAGAGAGAGAGAGAGAGAGAGAGAGAGAGAGAGAGAGAGAGAGTAGAAGAAGAGAAGCCAATTGGAGGGAGCTCTAAAGCTGGTGACAAGTAGAAGAAGAGGACATACTCGTATTTTTTCCCTCCTCCTTTATTTCCCTGAAAGGCCACTCCAGGATCAAGTGGCAGTCGTTCAGTTTGAGCTGAACTTCACTTGGCTATGCTGCTGTCTCAGCCCCTTTAAACACTCTCCTGCTGGTTCTCACTTCTTTAAGGAGGTAGTACTGGTCAGTCATCCCGGGCAGAAGGAAGAGGGTAGGATCTGTTGGCTGGTTTCTGCAGTGTTGGGGAGCTCCGCAGGAGAGCAGAATGCCTGCTGGAAAAAGAGGGGATGGAGCTGGGTCAGGAGGCTGTGGGATGATTGCAGTGGACACAGGCCGGGCTCCTCAATCTTGGATGCAGGTGGTGTTGGCGTGGAGTGTTACGGTGCTGTTGGCAGGTCACGGAGGTGCAGAGGCGTGCCCCACTCCCTGCAGCTGCCTGAGCAACACGGTGGACTGCCATGGCCTGGGGATCCACACTGTGCCCAAAAACATCCCCAGAGGCACTGAGAGGCTGTGAGTACATATGCATTTATATTCTACTGCATCTCCGAGGACCAAATGTGTATAGACACATAGTAGGATGAGGGGAATCCTTCAAAGTGACGGCATATAGCTGCTCTTCACTTAAATAAACAAGGAGCTATTTAAATCTATGTTAATTATGAGTTTGGGTAAAGGTTTGCTTTATAGGTCAACATATCAGTATCTGCAGGAATATGATCTCACGTGTATAATTGTTAAAGGGCAAAAATGAGAAAACAAGGATGGAGTTTCAGAGTGAACAGGGTCTACAGTGGATGATTTAATTATCAGTATAGCCCACTCTTTTGAGGCATTTCACAGTACGCGTTGCATATTATTTCTTGTTTGTGTCAGTGTATATTCTGTTGTGGTGTCTCTCTTCATCTGTTGCCTGTTTAACCTCAGAAAACATGCACACATGATTGATCCACTTGAGTTTCAGGATTCAGTTGCTGCTCAGCAGCATAATTTCTCCACATCTCATGTTTCCAGTTATATGTTTAACTTTTTTTTAAAAAAAAAATCTACATCTTTTCAAAAAGGATGTATCGTAAAACTTCAAAAAACTTCTTCGCTTCCCCGGGACTTGTTTTTAATCCATTTTCTTCTGTTTCTCTTTTTATTTACTATAATATCGTGTCTTAATTTTTTAGTGGGTTTCTTTTCAGTAGGGCAAATGCACTGTGGAAGGAAAGCAGTGATAAAGAGTTCTCCTGAGCGCTGCACACATACCTCAGTCTAATGCAGTCAGTGCACAAATGGTAGGCAGTGGTAATGATGTGCTGGCCCACATCACATTAAAATTTACAGATTTGCTCAATATCGAGGCACCTGAAAAATAAGCACAGGAAGAAATTTGATAAATCTGAAAATTTGTCCTATGCTCCTCGCTTGCAAGTCATAATCTGCACTGTATTTTCAGACCAAATCTATCGTTTAGGCCTCTGTAATTAAAAGTATGTATTTTTAGCTTTAATAGAGTGTCAGGGCTGACCTACTGATCTGATTTTGATGAAACCAAATTATAACGACCCTTACATACTTACATGCTGTACAAACCTTCCTCGAGTGATTGTGGTTTCGTTGTTGGTTTCTTAGGTTTATAAAAATGTCTAGAAGTGTCTGTTTTACAACAGCCTGTGAAACACCATGGTAGGGTTTATCTTCTAATGCAGTAGATGATGACTGCTGGTAAAATATTGCTGCATATCTTTGCTAATGCCGTCTTGTGCTCGGTGTCTCGGTGTGTGAATGCTACATGGTGCAAATTATCACCTTTACCAATGAGCCCTGTTTTTGCCTTTGATGGACTGCCTCTGCTATGACTCTATGGTACAGTCAAATATTAATTTCTGACATCAGGTTTGTGGTCTGCCTTTTTTGGCAATTATTGGTGCAAATAAGCACAATGCACCTCAACAGTGGACCCATGGATGCAAAGCAATGCTCCAGTATCAGCAAACACAAACTCCGCCGCAGTGAGGACAAATAAATTAGGAGGTACTTAATCTGTTTCTCTCCGCCTCTGAAGGTATGAATTGACTGGTTGTCTCAGTGCCTGGTGAACATGTATGTGTTTGTATATGGTGAGTGTATGTGTTTATTTCAGGTTGTTGAGTGCCTGTGTATGAATAATTGATGACTTTCAGGGGTGCCAGCAGAGAGATACATTATCCTTGGTCCTCTCTGGTTTACTGTAGCGTGGAGGATGTTTTCCTCTCTAAGGCTAATAGCTTTATGATCGGGAATGGGGGCTTGGGCTCTCGGTCAAAGAGAAATGGCCTGGAAAAAACTGTGAGCCTGTAGACACACTTGCCCATTTTTCTATTTATGTGAGATGGTGAGATATTAGATGGTGCTCTGCAGGGTGAGAGTAACTGACACAGTGGTGAAACTGAAAATTTTCACATAATTTTATTGCCATGAATGCCGGCACAGGTTCATTTAGATGAGCAGAAATGGGTAATAATATAAATTCTGCCTCCAGCTTGGTAATGTGGAAATGAATGCAGCTGTAGAGTTTTTATCTTCAAATGTAAAGCATGTTGAGGCAACTGTTGTTGTGATTTATATACTTATATGCATAAATGTGTAAATGACACTGGTGCTCTGGATAATATATGGAACACACTGTTTTTTACTTTCCATAGAGATTGTGTGTTGGACAGAAACTGATAGATACTCATGGTGGGATCTATAACCAGAGTAAAACAAAGACACTTTGATGTTTAGTTTTTCAGTCTTTGACTTCCAGACTCAACATTTTACATCTATTTTCTTTGGAAGGAACCCAATTGTTTTCTCTCCTACTGGAGGTGGGATAACCTGGACAGCTTCTGACTCAGCTTCACTAATGCAATCTGATCAATAGGGTTGTTGGTTTAACCTGTGCCACTGTCTGAAATGGGTATCATGCTCTTATTTCAATCAATCAGGCTTTCTATACATAGCCAATGTGACCTTTTGACCCCTGAGTTGCATCTTTATTCCGCATTCTTCCCATCACGTGGTTATGTAGACTCAGGAAGACCCTGCCCTGCAGTGGAGAGGAACGACTCATTAGACAGCTATTTGTTAAAGGTCTTGTCGGCCAATTAGCATGTAAAGTGATCTGAGTGTGTGTATCAGCTGGACAGCTAGCCACTGGGGGAAAGAGAGTCGGCGTGATTGTGTGTGTGTGAGGGAGCAAAAGAGGGAGAGAGTGTATACAGTAATCCCTGGGCGACAGCCAGCAATAAGAGGGTCATTTATCAACGTGACTGCACCAGTCAAACTAAACACCCCTCCTCACTGGGATTGTCATGGCAACACTGAAAAATGGATGCCCCTTTGGGCCCTGATGAGCATGGTTATTTGAGAAGAGGAAAGTGTGTGTGAAAGCCATAGAGAGGAAAATCTGTGAAGAAATGCCGATGAGTACAGGAACGTGTGCGCTGGTACTAGACAAAACACTGCACTTATGAGGTTTTTGTGAAGGACTTTACTGAACACTTACAGATTGTTTTTGGAGTTTTCTGGTGCTGATCCGTTTAGTTTGTGTTTAATCCAGATTAAATTATCGTCATAAATCATAAAAACAAAACTTGTGTTTTTCCTGCTCTTGCTTTCATAACCAGGGCTTAGAGTGAAGTGGATCAACTTATAAGAAGGGCAGCATGATAAAAATAGCTGTCTGACAAAAATAAATAAACAGTCAGTTAGGTACAGTTAGTCAGTGTGATTCCTGGCTCAAAACTGATCTCTGGGGGCTACATATAAGCAGAATCGGTGCATGTACATTAAAGCCAATAAGCTACCACACAAGTTTAATAAAAAAAAAAAAAAAAAAAATGTTTTCATGTTTCTTCTGATATGAAAAAAAGTCTGTTGTGCTTGAGTTCAACTGTAATTAACAAATCTCACTAAGAAGATAATTTGTATTGCTGTTCATTTTTAAAGGTGTCTAAAAATTCTTTCTTTACTAATTTCACTGTAAAAAGTGTCTCTGTGAAGTCTTTAAAAGGAATTGTGTGTGATTTTATGGAGAACACAACTGAAGTAAAAACAGAAATTGAGAAACAGCATGATTACTTATAAAGGTCAGGATGGTCCATTAAATATTTCATGGCACTGAAAAGTCAAAACTGTTGCTCCCTATTAGGAAATTTACTTAAATGTAGCAATTAATGCACTTAAAATGTCCGCTTATACCTTAATACATGATGCAATATTAAATAATGTGTCAAATGATCAGTTTAACCCTTGTATGGTGTTCGGGTCTGTGAGACCCGTTTTCAGTTTTTTTCAAAAGAACAATTAAACAATGAATTATTTTTTCAACCTGAAATTCATTGGCTTTGGCTTATTTTCTGTGAAGAACATAAATCCGAACTAATTTTCAATGACCTCATACTGTACCTCCCCCCACGCATTTACATTACATACAAGGTGTTCGGGTCCACTGGACCCAGGTCTAATAAAAGTGTTGAAAGTGTAGGTCCTGTGTTCCCACACTCTGTCTTCCTCCTTTCTGGTGCTGCTGATAGTGTTTCCTTCCCCTCCTGCTCGCGCACAAAGTTGCAACATTGTTGAAAATTCAACAATCAACACTGTCTGCTCTTACATTCCTGCACATTTTACCCTCTTTCTTGAGGGATCCCAATTTTATTTTCTCATACCGTGTCCCACCTGCAAATTAGGGGCATAATACTATAAATAAGACTTTGCCAGTGTGGTTCTTTATCACAACTGATCAAGATGGCAAAAGATTATCTGCTGCGAGGGCCATCCAATTGATTTTGGAAGAGAGAGGGGCTTCGGATGATGATGTTGACAAAGAGGGTTCAGAATATTTCACATTTCTGAAAATTCAGAGTCTGACAGTGACTTTGAAGAAGAGGATGAGGTTGAGCACCATTTAGTAACAAAACAAAGACGAGTACCCCATCTGCAGCCAGCTCCCGGACCAGAACAAGCCCACCAGACAGCAAGTGAAGAAATATGGATGTCAATAACTGGTGAAATTGAATGGTCTTCTTGCCCAAGAAATGAGCCACCCTGCAGAGCTGTTACTGTGATCAGCCAGGGCCAACACGGCTGACAGTTACTCATGTGCAGGACATCAAGTCTTCATTTGAGCTTTTCATCCCAGATTCCATCCAGAAAATTATTCTGGATTGCAGTAATCTAGAAGGAAGGTGTGTTTTTGGAGAGAGGTGGAAGGAGATGGACCAAATTCATCTAAGAACCCCAAAGGCCTACTTTGGGGTTCTTATCCTTGCAGGAGTTTTCAGGTCCAAAGGGGAATCCACAGAATCCCTGTGGGATGCAGAAACCTTTCCGTGCATCAATGTCTCTGGAAAACTTCCACAAAATTTCCAGGATTATCCGTTTTGATAACCGAGATGACAGACCAGCTCGACGGCAGAGAGACAAGCTATCTGCTTGGACAGTGTGGGATAAGTGTGTGCACCGCCTCCCCCTGTTTTACAACCCTGGGCCTAATGTCACCATTGATGTGCAGCTGATCCCATTTAGTTGTGAAGCAATATGTTTCACGTGTAAATGTGTTGTGTCTTTCCACTCACTCCACTTGATTATAACTGATTTATTTTTTTTATAACATTTTATAAAAAAAAAACAAAAACAAAAAAAAAAAAAACCAAAACACGAGAAGCACATTGATTCATAAATGTGATCTAACAAAGGTAAAGGGAAAAAATTAACCATGTTTGCTGTTCATTTGGCTTGTAATTGGGATTAAGCAAACATCTGTTGAGTAATTTAACATAAAATTGTTTGATAGTGTTAATTTGGAAAGCCAAAACTCTAGCGGGTCCACCAGACCCATGAACACTGGCTGAGTAACAAATATGAACACCACACAAGGGTTAAAAAAAACAAAACAAAACAAACAAAAAAAAAACTAAATTGAAAGGATGGCTAACTTGTTTGACTGGACAGAATGTGGTGAGTTTATGAAAATCAACGGTCCAGTAATCTAATAAGCCACCACACCAACTACCTTGAGTATTTCTCGTTATGTTCCTTGTGGATATTTACAGTGTGGACATCACTCCACCTTTTAGTTGTTGGCGTGAAACTGATGTTCATGTGACCGAACTTACTATTTTCACGAGTCATGACAGAAAATGTATCGTAATATAAAACACATTATATTCTTTGGCAACATCAAGGTGTGACCTCACTGAGTTTGTGTCTAGTTTGTCTGTAACACTGAAAAGCGTTTGTTCCAGGACTGGCATTTCTTAATTAGAGATAATGCACATTTCTGCTGGTTTAATCAGCCAAACAAAAATGGTCTACACTCTTTAAAGTGTCTCCTTGTGTCACTGCTAATGAATCCAAAACACAATTAGAAACACGAAATCTTAAAACAAACCTTAAGTCAGTGTGCTTGTATGTGGGAGAGAGTGTGAGAAAGTGCAGGTTAAGGTCTGTGTCAGACTCAAGTTGATGGTCTTTGTGTCTAAAGGAGAGAGAGAAAAATAAATATGTGTGTGTGTGTGTGTGTGTGTGTGTGCGCGCGCGCGCGCTCACAAGTCAAATGTAAACAACTGAACGAGCCAGTCTCCTGCCACGCACGGCAGCCAGTCATGCACTGCAGATTTAAAAAGCACACTCCTGGTCTGTTCATTTCTTTTCCTGGATGGCATCATTATATAAATTGGGCATAAATCACTGATGAAAATGTTAATCAGAATGTCTACTTTCATAAGTATGTGTGTGTCATTACGGGTAGCTGCCAGCAAGACTGCTAATTGAGTGTGCACAGGATTACTGTTAGTGCCCGACGCAGTGAACAAAGAGCAGGAAACCAAGACTCACACACCTCACACACCACGTGTGGCAACTGGTTTTGCCACTAATGAGGGACTCTAACACTGATTCAATGAAGATTTACCTCTCACCATAAATCCAGATAGAGATACAGATTTAGCTCCAATGACCCTAACCTAACCTGGATAGCTACTTACTTTAGTTACAAAGAAGTGAAGAGCTTAATTGTGACTAATAATAAAACTACTTACAGGTGGAATATTTTCCTGTCACGATGAGTTGTGTGGCTGTCAGTGGCTGGACCCACGTGCAGGACTTGGAGACAAAACATTAACTTAAACGACAGCTTTATTTGCTGGAGAGTCACCCTTGGCGATAAATAAACAACAACTTAAACTAACTAGACAGGAGATGCTGACGGTAGACGACAATGGATACACACAACAAACGTGGAGGACGCAACAACTGACAGGGAAAAACACAGGGCTTAAATACATACTGAGGTGATTAGGGAATGTGAAACAGGAGGAGAGCACAGCTGGGACTCATCAGACGTGACAAGACAAGGGGAGGCAAAACTCAACACATTGACATAGTACACAGACTTTCAAAGTAAAACAGGAAACTAAACAGACGTGGACTAAACTAGGGGATACAGTGACAGAACAAAAGACACACTGACAGAGACGACTGTATACTAACAGAAGTAACACAGAACCACGACCTAAGAAGGAGAACACAAGAAATGCCCAGGACCTAGGGGTTAGGAATACTAGCGACAGAAATCAAACCCAAGAAAATCAAAACACATCATGAAATCAAAGATAACTAATACAAACAGAAAAACACTAAGTCCACAGACTCAGGACCGTGACATTTCCCCTTCAGTATTTGTTCTGTTTTACTGTCAATTTCATATTTTCCAGTCCTTTCTTTTTCATTTACACTGACTGCCACCTCAGCTTTTCCCACTGCCCCTCTTTCTCTCTCGTTCTCTCTCTCCACATCTCTCATCTAACCATTCTTCCTGCGGCCCCTCAGTGGAAAAGGTGCCCCTAATGAAGTGCCATTAGACCTGTGCATGTATGCTTGACTCTTAATATTAGTCTCATTCACCTTGGTGTGACTGAGGAGAAAGAGAGTTAACAGGAGAAAGGAGCAAAAGAAGTGAGAAGGAAAGCAGGACGAGAAAGAAAGAGTTTTTTTTTAAAGTTGACAGTAAAAGAAGAGAAAATGTGAAGGACAAGAATTGGTGAGGATGGGAGATGATGAAAGGCATAAGAGTGATAATAGAAGAGGGGAGGAGAGAAAACTGAAATTGCCTTTTACATCTGCAGTACAGTTTAGTGTTGACTCGGTAATCTTTCACAAAGTTGGTTTTAGACAGATTGTAATTTATCAATAAAAGCTGCCTGGTTTTCTTTTCATGTCAGGAAATGACTTTGTTCTGAACAGCAGAATTTTTTGCTGCCACTCTTTATTTCATGTATCCGTGAGTCTCTGGGTGGAATATTGGTCATGGTCAGATCTTGGGCCAAATGAAGCACTTGAGGGCTGGCTGGAAACAACCCGTGAAACCTGCTCCGTAGCATCTTGTACAGATTGTTCTGTTTTCATTTCACCAACAAAAGAAAGAGCCCACCCTGGGTTGCAGTGAGAAAGGCAGGAGGGGACATGCTTGGAGTTCTTCCAAACTTCAGTTGATTTTCTACTTCTACCTCAGCTTTTTTTCAGCTTCTCTTGATGACAATTAAGCCAGTTTGATGTTTGTTTAGACTTATCAACATCAAGATCCTGACAATTCAAACTTAGCTTGATGGATCCCTCCATTTCTAATAGAACTGTGGTTTGTACATGGCCAGCTGAATATGATCCTAGTCTGTAACACACCATTGGCACCAGCCTAGTCTCACAACAAAACATGAAACAGTCATGAAAAAGCAATATGATTTTCTGCATCCATGTACAGAGCAATCACACTGTATAGCCTAGTGTTCACAAATTTATAAGTAATTGTTTCAGTGAGCCCCGCTTAGCACCCCAGGAGACATAATAGCAGTTGTATTTTTACCCAATTTTTACCCAAGTTGTTGCTTATGTCTATGTTTAATCCTAACCAAGATATATACTACAAGATAAGGGGCGATCGTGGCTCAAGAGTTGGGAGTTTGCCTTGTAATCGGAAGTTTGCCGGTTCGAGCCCCGGCTTGGACAGTCTCGGTCGTTGTGTCCTTGGGCAAGACACTTCACCCATTGCCTACTGGTGGTGGTCAGAGGGCCTGGTGGCGCCAGTGTCCGGCAGCCTCGCCTCTGTCAGTGCGCCCCAGGGCAGCTGTGGCTACAATGTAGCTTGCCATCATCTGTGTGTGAATGGGTGGATGACTGGATATGTAAAGCGCTTTGGGGTCCTTAGGGACTAGTAAAGCGCTATATAAATACAGGCCATTTACAAATGATGTGTGAGGTGTATGACTTGACCTTGGGTGTTTGATGTAAGTAGCAAAATGATTCGCCTGACCTCTGACCCCTGTAAACACTTTTCGACTGTGTTTAAGTCCTTCATTCATCTCTTTTGTAAATTCTGCTCATATGATGCTTTAAAAGGATCATCTGTGGTATGCTCATTGGCTAACGACTTGTGATTGATAAGTTATTTGCAAGCATTTTCACAGTCAGCCCCACTCTTCTTTATCACATCCATTTGAAAAAACGTGTTTTGGCATTAAGGAAAACAGTTATTTCAGAGGTTCAGAATGGGACTTCATACTCTTTTATACTTTTAATGATTGAGATGACACAACATCCTTGGAAACGCACCTGGCTTAATTAGCTCCTTTAATGTGATGTTTATCTCTAATAAGGTCTGGAATTCAATCACAGCTAACCTAAAACAAAATCAACAGACGAGTTTAAACCAGGACCAAAATGTACAAGAGCAATAACTGAGGACAGCAAAGCAGCAGTATATTAATAAAAAGCAAACAATAAAAAACAACAACCCCAACTATAAATCTGCAGCCACAAGTCTTTTTGTGTCAGTGTGATATAAATGTCATAATCAGACACTGGACTTGAGGGTCTGTGCAGATACCAGTACACCTCTTTTTTTTCTGACTGCATGGGCTTGTCCATGAAGATTTACATTACAGTCCACCATTGAAGGCGCCGGACTTCAAAGATGTATAACAGGATTGGCCAGTGGGCTGATGTGTCTCCAGTTGTCCGCGTCTGTGTCAACAACATTTATGATCAAGTCTGAAAGGGGGGCTACCTGGCAGTACACAGAAGCAACCTCATGTGTTGGGTTCTGAATTCCAACTCATAACAGCTGCACTGAAAAGATGAATTTAGCGACCACGTTTTCTTGGGTTCAACGACAATAACAGTCTAACAGCATAATGTAAGGCTTGTACCACTGAAAATCCTCCAGTGGACCATTAGTTTCTGCTGGGTAAATTAAAACGGTGCCCCCTTAATTGCACTGCAAAGGCACAAATTCTAGTAAATTATTGCTCACATATTTTAAAAAATAAAATGAAAATGAAATTCAACTACCGAAAAATAAGAGAATACTTCTTGGAGTCTTCAAAATTAAGCATCATTGGCCCTAAATTTGCCTTTTCGACCAGTACCTACTCAGATCGTCTCGACAGGCTTTTCTGTTGGGTGGCTAGGGTTCCAAGCAATCAGAAAATGTGATGCCAATAGACTAGATGCCACCGATTGGCTAGTAAGTGGGGTCACTCGATGAGTCACGAGAGCATCTCCTTCACAAAACCCAATATTTTTTAAACTCGACAACATTACAGGACTTTTGGCCGTGTTGCTATAATTGTAATGCAAAACGATCGAAACCAAGTAGAGTTGAGTCACATCGAGCTAAGTAGGTACTAGTGGAAAAGGGCTATTAGCTATCATGCTCCATCCACCTGGAAATACAGTTTCTGTTACAGTTTCTTTTAATTGGTTTGGTACTATTTTCACAACTAAAGTGTGCATTTTCAAATCTCTCAGTACAAAACTCACATTTGTAACACCACTAGTCATTCTTTCAAATCTGATGTCATGAGTTCATTGTATTTGCACATATTTTCATTGTTGCAGAACATATGATCATTGTGATATATTCTGAGAACATTTGCTTTACTCACCCAAACAAAACAGTAAGATCTTTTTTCAACGTAGTACTTTTACCAATCATTTCATACAGGAGCAAATAATACAAGGTAAGCGTTTCAAATTGTCCTTGGTGATGAATGAGTGTAACTGAACTGTAAAACTTTACACAGCAAATATTACACTTATGTTCAGTGTTACGACCCGGCTCAAAAGCCGCAACATAAAAACAGAGATGAATAACAGAGTGTGGGTGAGAAGAGGTTTCATCCTAAAATGGAAAACCAGGTTGGCTAAAATGGCTGGTGCCACCAAGGCAAAGACTAGTGCACTGTCGGGAAGCTTGCCTCAGGTATGCTTTTATCCACACCTGACTAGGTGTGGCCAATTAGCACCAGCTGAAAACACTGAGACGATTAGAAGCTGCAGAGGG
>NC_138944.1:38012500-38265000 GCF_965226115.1 Aulonocara stuartgranti
TAGTAAATATGATAAGTATTGTATATGAAACATATTTAAAGAGAAACCAAGAAAAAAACGTCAAATGATTAAAGTGATCGTATCCACCCATCTTATCCAGTGATCTTTGACTAATCCTGAAAATTATCTTTGGCTGTTTGTAATCAAACAGTGAAACAACTTTGTCTTACTGCTCAACTGCTTCTTAGATTTAGTTCACAGATATCAATTACTGCTATTTTAATGTAGAATTTACGAGAATAATCCAAAATTCATTGGTCCACTGATGATGGAGAGTTCATTGGTCCACTGATGATGCAGAGTTATTGAGGCTGAGCAAAAAAAAGGCTCAGCCTATGTGACTATCAGACTGCTTCGCAGAGGACCAGTTTTTGTCCTTGTGCTTTCCTTTCTCCAAACACAGCACTCAGTTTCTATTTTGACGTGATCATTCCAGCAAAATTTGTTCATGCACTCTTGCTGCTCATATTTGTATCTTTAGTAAAGATAAGACTGGCAGCGACTCGACTGTGTTGTGTTTGTTGGTACACTTATGGCACTGGCTTCCTGTAGCAGGTTTATTTTGCCTAGGTATGTGTTCACTTTTGTTGAGATCAGAGATGGGCAGTAATCTGATTACATTTTTCAAGTAACGAGTAAAGTAAGGGATTACTATTGCAAAAACGGTAATTAGATTACCGTTACTTTCCCGTAGGAACGCTGCGTTACTGCGTTACTAAAACCGTGATTTTTTGCGAGAATGTCTCACGATAGTGATGTAAGCGAGTGCGCCGTTAGTGACAACAGCTGTGTGCAGATCAACAATGGATCACATATCAATTGTGGAAGAGAGTATGAGCGTGCAGTGTTTAAAGCGTGGAAGTACTGACCTTACTTTGAGTTTGATTCCATAAAAAGTGACAAAAACATTAGCGTCCATCGTGCGTGGGAAGAAAACT
This sequence comes from Aulonocara stuartgranti, assembly GCF_965226115.1. Lineage (NCBI taxonomy): Eukaryota > Metazoa > Chordata > Actinopteri > Cichliformes > Cichlidae > Aulonocara > Aulonocara stuartgranti. Next base: position 38,013,439 of record NC_138944.1, read on the forward strand.
AAAACCCTAAACTTCCAAGCAAGCACCGAGTGCGCAATGACGTAATGGGAAACTCACAGAGAAACTCGCGGATTCTTCAACTGACCGCGGCACACCTGCACCAGGGTAACCCTCCGCCTACCGCAGTCCTGCTTTACAGGTGAAAATAGAGCAACAGGACCGCTGAGTCTTTGACTTTATTTATTTTCTGCTGTGTTTTACTTGAATCTATTTGAAAGAGTGAGTGTAAACACAAAAAATATTTTATTTTATGTGCTGGAATGTTTAGAAAATAGGTTTAAATGTTAAACTAATTTATTCAAGTCAGAGAATGTTGCATATAATTAAATTTTTGCTTGATGCATCAAGTTAAAAGATTAAAACTGATAAAACAAGTTAAAAAAACAGACTTTTCCATTTGATTACATTTTGTATGATGGATTATACAGAAAAAGTAGAATTGGGCTAAAAGATCTATCGCTTTATCACCTATTCAGGTTGTAAATCGTGTTTTTAAAAAGTAACTAAGTAATTAATTACTTTTGAAAATAAGTAATCTGTAAAGTAACGGGATTACTTTTTGGGGAAGTAATCAGTAATTAGTTACTGATTACTTTTTTCAAGTAACTTGACCAACACTGGTTGAGATTGTGTATTGCTGATGAGTTTATAGTATGAAGTTAGAAAATACTATGTTTCTTTCATTTTTATTTGTTGTTAACCAGGATGAGTGACAACGCCAAAATACTCTGTAGAAGAAATTATAGTATGCATCTTTTCACAGTTATTAAAAACAGGCACAAGCGACAGAATTTCCAGCAGCTGGTGCAGCTCAACCATCATCACTCTGGACAGTGACACACAGTTAAAGGCTAATAACACATTCATGTATGTTTTGTTGTCCAGATGCTCCAAAGGTTCCCTCAGTGATGAGGACGGCTCCTGGTGACATCATTAAGGGCAGTTTAGTGTCTCTGACCTGCAGCAGTGAAGCTAACCCATTACCTAAGTATTCCTGGTACAGGAAGGCTCAAATACTGGTCAGTAAAGAAAAACAGCTGTTCTTCCAGTCCATCCAACCCTCTGATTCTGGAGAATATTACTGTACAGCTGAAAATGTGCTGGGAAGGAGGATATCTGAATTTATCTTCATTAATGTAAAATGTGAGTAAAGAATTATTTATGTAAATGCAAAATAAAAAGAAGTCCATATGATGCCCACCTTCTTCATACTTGTCATTATTAACATTGAGTTTCAAGTTTTTTTTGTCATATGAAGGTGGCACATTGCACATTATAATCAGCAAAATAGCAGATAAAGTAATTAAGGCAAAAATAAAAGAAAATGCATATAAATAAAGAAAAAATATAAAAATATAACAACAGCAGAATAAATAAATAGAAATTACTTAAACTAGTATAAAAATACTTTGAGCAGTTCAGTAGCCTGATGGCTTGTGGTTAGAAACTGTCCCTGAATCTGCTGATGTGGGTGTGGATGCTCCTGTACCTCCTGGCAGGAGCATGAACAGTGTGTGGCTGGGATCAGAGTCGACCTGGAGGGCCTTCCTGTCTGTAGAGGTCCTGGATGGCTGGTAGTTCAGTCCTGGTCATGCATTAGGACACACTGAGCAGTAACAGCTCGTGAAGAAGCAGTTAAAAAATAATACAATTTACAATTTTATTTGAATGTTTCAAAGGGGTTTATCACAATACCTTGCCCCACGTCCTGCAACACACAATCTACCTAAAATTTGTGATCTATCTTGCAGATGGTCCAAATACGTCAGTTGTGTTAATGACACCTTCTGGTATGATAGTGGAGGGAGATTCAGTCAATCTGACTTGTAGCAGTGATGCTAACCCAGCAGCTAAACACACCTGGTACAAGGGGAACCAAACCCTGCTTGCAAGTCCAGTAAGCATCTATCATTTCACTGCCATCAGCTCAGAGGACAGCGGGAATTACTCATGCAAGTCTGAGAATCAGTATGGACAGATAACCTCAAATTCTCGATTCATAGATGTTAAGTGTAAGTAAAATTCGATTTTTCACTTCAAGTATCTATGTATCTCTCTCTCTCTCTCTCTCTCTCTCTCTCAAATATATATATATATATATTTGTTCTTTCCCAGATGCTCCAAAGTTTCCCTCTGTGTCAGTGAGTCCCTCTGCTGAGATAGTGGAGGGCAGTTCAGTGACTCTGACCTGTAGCAGTGATGCTAACCCAGAAGCTAATTACACCTGGTACAAGGAAGGCGAAGACTCATCAAAAGCATTGGGACAGAACTTCACTATTACTGAATTTAGAACTGAACACAGTGGGAGTTATTACTGTAACGCCCAGAACTCAAGAGGACAACATAGGTCCACCTTACATCTGATTACTGTAGCAAGTGAGTTAGAGGTTTTTGAATGGTTTTAGTATGAGAATGGTCTCTATGCAGGTGAACACCTTTTAAGTGTGTAGTCATGTATAAGAATTTTCTGATGTTCCTGATTTGTTTCTATTATCCTTTATGACTTCTCAGGTACACGGAAAGCAGCAGTTACTGGTACAATCACTGCTGTTTTCCTTGCTATCACACTGGTCATGGTTTTCCTGTGCATTAGGTGAGCAGTTCTGTGATTCTTATGAATCAATTAGTCTGTCATCTCTTTGATACATAAATGTGCTGTTACATTGAATTCTTGTCTCCTATTTAGAAAATGTAAGTGGTTCACACAACAGAGTAAAGATGGAGAGAAACCTTCCAGTGAAGAACAGGTGAGAAAGTATTCCACTGTGAAAGAAAAACACTTTAAAAACACACCTTAAAATAAAGCTGTAACCTTGGAGTGACAGCTTTATCTTAAATAAAGCCAAGTTATTTTGGAGCATTGTAATCTCAGCACAATATGTTTTCCTGCATTTCTACATTCCCTGCTGATCAATATGAGCAACACATATTAGAATGCAGTGCAATGGGATTTCTAATTTGTTTTGCATTGTGGCAATAAATGGAACAGGCCGATGAGGTCAAATTGAATTGAATAATCAAAAAGAACTTAAGAATATTGGATTTCTTTTTTGAAAATACCACTAAACAGATCATCACTTAAATGTAGGTACTAATATTTTAAGTATCTAACCACTCTAATCCTCTAACATGTTAATTCTGACATAGTTTATCACATTGATTATTTTTAAAACCTTGTGTGGTCTAAATATATATTTTTTCAAAAAAGAAGTATTGACCATAATCAATTAAAAAAAAACCCAGAAAGTCTCGATACTTATTGAAGTATTTCTACAGTAAGTATCAAGTTCTGGTTTCATCAGGTGAACATGGATCCAGTGTACGACACCCCGTCAGCTGTAGCAGAAGGAGAACCATCAGGTCACCAGGATAACCTTCACTACAGCACCATCCACTTCTCTCAGAATCAGGGAGACGCTCTGTACTCCAACATCGGCCCAGGTCAGCTATACGGACACAAAGATGAAGAGGCCAGTGAAGCTGAATACACTGCTGTCAAATGTGACAATTCCAGTAGAGCCCAAGGGTGAGAAACAGTTTTCATTGCCGTACAATTAAAGGAAACATCTGATTAGAAACTGATCATGTAAATCCTTTTTTCCCTTCACAGAACAAGATGTCAAGGAAATGGGGACGATACATTTACACTGTACAGTACAGTCAAACGTTCATGAACAACGACTCTGTGGTTTACTCAAAGTGTCTTAAAAAACAAAACAAATAATGACTTCACAACATAACCACAGCCATTCAGGATTTGTACACAAACACATAATAATTACAAAATAAAATATTTTTCGTAACTGATGTAATTTAATTATTGTAATTTAATTAATTAAAGAAAATTCAATTTCCTTTTTAAAAATAAATATATCAGTACTTCCTAGAAGGTCCTTTGGCAGTAGTATTAATAGCTGTATCATTTAATCCTTTTAGGGCTCACCACAGAAGATCATCTACCTCCATCTCATCCTATCCCATGCGTTCCCTTCTGTCACACCAACCCTCTGAATATCTTCCGTCAGTAATCCATGAACCTCCTCTGAGGTCTTCCTCTTTACTCCTGCCGGGCAGCTTCATCTTATTCCTCTTCTGCACATGACTAAACCATCTCAACCTCTCTAACTTTTTCTTGTAACTGCTCAACCTGAGCTGTCCCTCTAATATACTCACTTCTAGAGATGTCCTTCTGCATTTCTCCCCCGTAACAGTATATCAACCCAACACCTTCTCGTCACCTCCTCTCCAATCACCAAACTCTACCCACTGGAGAAAATTCCCACCATTTCATCCAACTTACTCCAGAATATCTCTCGTTCTAACCGGCGTCCAAATGCACTAACAACATACAACATCACTCTTTTAATTTCCAGTTTTGAACTCATTACATTATCTGATCTTTCTTTCCTTTCACCTGGTCCTGTACACAAATGATATGTCTATCATATTTCTTATCATCAAATCAGCAAGCTCTCTCCCTTTAACACTCCCTACATAGTCCCAACTATCCTTGAGTGATCTGGTATGAAAATCTTATTCATCATGAGCACCATGTTTCATTTGGTCAAGGTTTTACAAGAGGAATTTATCATCTATTTGTTTTCAGATATATTACAATAAATTATAGTAGCACTTTTGGAAATACCTTGATGGTATGAAAATTTTTCATGTCAGTCAAATTGCTTAACAATTTAATTAACAACTTTTAAATACATTCTTTTTTCATAGTATAATCTTCACGTACTTCATCCGAAGCACACTTTCTGTGTACTCACTACCTAATTTATAGCCAAAGTATTCACTCACTGTCTCTGTACTAGGGCTGGGTATCGTCACTGATTTCTAGAATCGATTCGATTCCGATTCACAAGGTCCCGAATCGATTCGATCCACGATTCAATTCAATTCGAATCGATTTGAATCTGGGAAATTTTGCCTCAGACAGTCAGAAATATTATAATTCAGATCAATACATTTACATATTTTTGTATCAAGGAAGCTGACACTTTCGAGACTTTATCAAAGGTTGTCTGTTCACCCTGCATAATGTTTCTGACACGTACGACTATCAGCCAATCACATAGCAGCAACTCAGTCATTTAGACATGGAGATACAATAAAGACATCAATGAAGTTCAAACTGAGCATCAGAATGAAGAAGAAAGAAGAAAGATGATTTAAGGGACTTTGAACATGAGGGGGCTGGTCTTGGTGTTTCAGAAACTGCTGATCTGCTGGGATTTTCCCACACATGCATCGCTAGAGTTTACAGAAGATTGTTGCAAAAACAGAAAATATTCAGTGAGCAGCGAGAAAGGGTTTTGTTGAGCTCAGAGGAAAATGTACAACCTGCCTCAAGTTAATAGGATGGCAACAGCGAGTCAAATAACCACTCATTACAACCAAGATCTGCAGAAGAGCATCTCTGAATACTCAGAACACTGAACCTTGAAGCAGACAGACTACAGCAGCAGAAGACCACACCAGGTGCTGCTTCTGTCAGCTAAGAACAGGAAACTGAGACTACATGTCACACAGACTCATTTTAGTTTAGACAACATGAAACTGAAAACGTGTTTTATCAGTGTTTCAGGCCTCTGGTGTTGTATTGGTGTGTTTGATATTTTCTACTTCCTTACTCACACTAGGGCTGGGTATCGTCACTGATTTCTAGAATCAATTCGATTCCGATTCACAAGGTCCCGAATGGATTCAGTCACGATTCGATTCAATTCAATTTGATTTGAATCTGGGAAAATTTGCCTCAGACAGTTAGAAATATTATAATTCAGATCAGTACATTTACATATTTTTGTATCTATAAAAAGGAAGCTGACACTCGCAAGACTTTATCAAAAGGTGTGAGCATTACAGCAGATGCCTTTGTGTCAAAGTAGCTGAAGATAAAACACAGAAAAACATGAAACTAATTATCCTGGCCTGGGATTTTATAAAAATATTCTGCAGTACATCAAAAACGAAAGAAAATCATTAATCAACTTATGAACATTACCTCTGAAGTTACAGCGGTTTTATTAGAGACACGGCTAAGCATTTTGCATTTTGCATAATTTTAAAAAGTTTAAATTTGTTCAGTATTGAACGGCAGAAATTAGGTTTTCTTTTCGGAAGTACTGTATGTAAAAAGAAAAAAAAACAGCGGCCTGACAGCGCTGTAAATAACGGTAGTCTTGTGTGTAACAAGCAAGCGAATGATGCAGAAAACAGATTTTTAGATGGGAAGCTGTTCTTGAAGTACACTGAGAAAGAGAGAGAGAGAGAGAGCTGTGCATGAAGTGTGATTTTATCGTGGTGGAAGCAAAACAGCAAAAGTCAGAGTGAATCCATGACGATGTTTATGTGAAGCATAGTTTGGATCTTCTTTTGCTGCTGGTTCGGTCAATATTGTTTGGAGAGAGATAAAACTAACAACTTTAGAATCAGCGCAAAAAGGATGTAAACACAAAGCGCGGACCCACCGAAACATCAGAATCAGCGAGCTGTCGGGTTTCAGCCCTGACCGTGTCTGTGCCGTCGGGTGAGAAAGGCGACATCTCACTGATTCTGATCCGCGGGTCCGCGCTGTGTGTTTACGTCTTTGCGCAGAAGCCGTGTACCTGCTCTCGTTTACTGTCTTAAATGTTTGGTGGTTGTTGAAATTTTATGACGTTTCACCTGAGATTCTGGCATTTTGGGCAAAATACATTTATATAAGAAAAATCGATTCAGGATTTTAATGAATTGATATCACGTTGTCCAAGCCAGAATCGATTTTAATCCATCCATCCATCCATCCATTCGCTTCCGCTTATCCTTTTCAGGGTCGCGGGGGGCGCTGGAGCCTATCCCAGCTGTCATAGGGCGAGAGGCGGGGTACACCCTGGACAGGTCGCCAGTCTGTCACAGGGCCAACACACAGGGACAGACAACCATTCGCACTCACATTCACTTGCACATTCACACCTAGTGGCAATTTGGATTAACCAATTAACCTATCCCCACAAGCTGCATGTCTTTGGACGGTGGGAGGAAGCCGGAGTACCCGGAGGGAACCCACGCAAACACGGGGAGAACATGCAAACTCCACACAGAAAGACCCTGGCCTGATGGTGGAATTGAACTCAGGACCTTCTTGCTGTGCGGCAACAGTGCTAACCACCATGCCACCATGCTGCCCGATTTTAATCGATGAATCAATTATTAAAACCCACCCCTACTCTGTACTGTTTCGCTAGCTTAGCTCGTAGTCGACTCGTTAGCACCATGGCTACTTCACCTGTCCCTCCTGCACTTTCTTGCTCATTGTGTCAGATGTTTAGTTACTCCTCTGCCTCCTTTAGCAGTAATATATCTGTAACAAATGTAGCATGTTTGCAGCTCTGGAGGCCAGGATTACTGATTACTGAGACTCGGCTTCGCACCCTTCATTCACCCGTAGCTAGCCAGGCCCCTGTAGCTGGTGCAGCCGAAGATAGCGTAGGCCCCGCTAGCTGTTCCCCGGCAGACCCCAAGCAACTGGGGAAAGAGGGTGGCTGGGTGACAGTGAGGAGGAAGCATAGTCCTAAACAGAAGCCCCAGGTACACCACCAACCCGTTCATGTGTCTAACCGTTTTTCCCCACACAGGGGGTCAAACTCTGGTAATTGGTGATTCTGTTCTCAGACACGTGAAGCTAGACACACCTGCAACCATGGTCAATTGTCTTCCAGGGGCCAGAGCAGGCGACGTAAATTCAGTAAAATCATAATTCCCGTCGGCAGTAATGACACCCGGTTACGCCACTAAAATCAATATTGAATCACGTGCAACTTTGCCAAAACAATGTCGGACTCTGTAGTTTTCTCTGGTCCCCTCCCCAATCAGACCAGGAGTGACATGTTTAGCCGCATGTTCTCCTTAAATTGCTGGCTGTCTGAGTGGTGTCCCAGAAACGATGTGGGCTTCATAGATAATTGGCAAACCTTCTGGAGGAAACCTGGTCTTGTTAGGAGAGACGGCATCCATCCCACTTTGGATGGGGCAGCTCTCATTTCTAGAAATATGGACAAATTTATTAAACCCCCCAAAATATGACTATCCAGAGTTGGGACCAGGAAGCAGAGTTGCAGTCTTACACGCCTCTCTGCAGCTTCTCTCCTCCTGGTACCCCCCCCCCCCCCCCCCCCAAAAAAAAAAAACCCCATATAGACTGTGTCAGCTTCCAAAAAGACAAAAACAAACTAAAAACCAGCAAAAAAAAGACTTAAACATAAACAATTACAAAGAAAGAACAATACAGTATCCACATCTGAACCAAAGAGTAAAACAGTGAAATGTGGATTATTAAATATTAGGTCTCTCTCCTCCAAGTCTCTGTTAGTACATGACTTAATAATTGATCAACAAATCGATTTACTCTGCCTTACAGAAACCTGGTTGCAGCAGGATGATTATGTTAGTTTAAATGAATCAACACCCCCGAGTCATTCTAACTACCAGAAATCTCGAAGCACAGGCCGAGGGGGCGGTGTGGCAGCAATTTTTCACACCAGCCTATTAATTAATGAAAGACCAAGACAGACTTTTCATTCACTTGAAAGCCTGATGCTTAACATTGTCCACCCCAGCTGTAAAACTCAGAAACCAGTCTTACTTGTTATCATCTATCGTCCACCTGGGCCTTACACAGAGTTTCTCTCTGATTTCTCAGACTTTTTATCTGATTTAGTTCTCAGCTCAGATAAAATAATTATTGTGGGTGATTTTAACACCCATGTAGATGCTAAAAATGACAGCCTCAACATGGCATTTAATCTGTTATTAGACTCAATTGGCTTCTTTCAAAATGTAAAAGAACCCACCCACCACTTTAATCACACTTGTTTTAACATATGGCATAGAAACTGAACATTTAACAGTGTTTCCTGAAAACCCTCTCCTGTCTGATCATTTCCTGATAACATTTACATTTACAATAATTGATTACACAGCAGTGGAGAGTAGACTTTATCAAAGTAGATGTCTTTCTGAAAGCGCTGTAACTAAGTTGAAGAATATAATCCACCCACTGTTATCATCTTCAATGCCCTGTACCAACACAGAGCAGAGCAGCTATCTGAACACTACTCCAACAGAGGTCGATTATCTTGTTAATAATTTTACCTCCTCACTACCTACGACTCTGGATACTGTAGCTCCTGTGAAAACTAAGGCCTCAAATCAGAAGTACCTGACTCCGTGGTATAATTCTCAAACACGTACCCTAAAGCAGATGACTCGTAAACTGGAGAGGAAATGGCATGTCACAAATTTAGAGGATCATCATTTAGCTTTGAGAAATAGTTTGCTGCTTTATAAGAAAGCCCTCCGCAAAGCCAGAACATCTTACTATTCATCACTGATTGAAGAAAATAAGAACAACCCCAGGTTTCTCTTCAGCACTGTAGCCAGGCTGACAAAAAGTCAGAGTTCTTTTGAGCCAACCATCCCTTTAACGTTAACTAGTAATGACTTCATGAACTTCTTCACAAATAAAATTTTTATCATTAGAGAAAAAATTACCAATAATCATACCACAGATGTAATATTATCTACAGCTACTTTTAGTACCATTGATGTTAAGTTAGACTCTTTTTCTCCAATTGATCTTTCTGAGTTAACTTCAATAATTGCTTCCTCCAAACCATCAACGTGTCTTTTGGACCCCATTCCTACAAAACTGCTCATTAATTAATTCTTCGATCTTAAATATGATCAAACTATCTTTAATAATCGGCTATGTACCACAGGCCTTCGAGGTGGCTGTAGTTAAACCTTTACTCAAAAAGCCATCTCTAGACCCAGCAGTCTTAGCTAATTATAGGCCAATCTCCAACCTTCCTTTCATATCAAAAATCCTTGAAAGAGTAGTTGTCAAACAGCTAACTGATCATCTGCAGAGGAATGGCTTAATAGAAGAGTTTCAGTCAGGTTTCAGAGCTCATCACAGCACAGAAACAGCTTTAGTGAAGGTTACAAATGATCTTCTCATGGCCTCTGACAGTGGACTCATCTCTGTGCTTGTCCTGCTAGACCTTAGTGCAGCGTTCGATACTGTTGACCATAATATCCTATTAGAGCGATTAGAACATGCTGTAGGTATTACAGGTACTGCACTGCAGTGGTTTGTATCATATCTATCTAATAGACTCCAATTTGTACATGTAAATGGAGAGTCCCCTTCACACGCTGAGGTTAATTATGGAGTTCCACAGGGTTCAGTGCTAGGACCAATTCTGTTTACACTATACATGCTTCCCCTAGGCAGCATCATTAGAAGACATAGCATAAATTTTCACTGCTATGCAGATGACACCCAGCTCTATCTGTCCATGAAGCCAGATAACACACACCAATTAGTTAAACTGCAGGAATGTCTTAAAAACATAGAGACCTGGATGGCCGCTAACTTTCTGCTTCTTAATTCAGGTCAAACTGAGGTTATTGTACTCGGCCCTGAAAAGCCTAGAAATATGGTATCTAACCAGATTCTTACTCTGGATGGCATTACCTTGGCCTCCAGTAAAACTGTGAGGAACCTTGGAGTCATTTTTGACCAGGATGTGTCCTTCAACGCACATATTAAACAAATATGTAAGACTGCGTTCTTCCATTTGCGCAACATCTCTAAAGTTAGAAATATCCTGTCTCAGAGTGACGCTGAAAAACTAGTTCATGCATTTATTACTTCCAGGCTGGACGACTGCAATTCATTATTATCAGGATGTCGAAAAAACTCACTGAAAAGCCTTCAGCTAATCCAAAATGCTGCAGCAAGTGTCTTGACAGGGACTAGAAAGAGAGAGCATATTTCCCCTGTTTTGGCTTCCCTTCATTGGCTTCCTGTTAAATCCAGATTTGAATTCAAAATCCTGCTCCTCACATACAAGGTCTTAAATAATTAGGCCCCATCTTATCTTAATAACGTTGTAGTGCCATATCACCCTATTAGAGCACTTTGCTCTCACTCTGCAGAACTACTTGTTGTTCCTAGAGTATTTAAAAGTAGAATGGGAGGGAGAGCCTTCAGTTTTCAGGCCCCTCTTCTGTGGAACCAGCTTCCAGTTTGGATTTGGGAGACAGGCACTATCTCTACTTTTGAGATTAGGTTAAAAACTTTCCTTTTTGCCAAAGCATATAGTTAGGGCTGGACCAGGTGACCCTGAATCCTCCCTTAGTTATGCTGCAATAGACGTAGGCTGCCGGGGATTCCCATGATGCATTGAGTTTTTCCTTTCCAGTCACCTTTCTCACTCACTATGTGTTAATAGACCTCTCTGCATTGAATCATATCTGTTATTAACCTGTCTCTCTTCCACAGCATGTCTTTTATCCTGTCTTCCTTCTCTCACCCCAACCGATCGCAGCAGATGGCCCCGCCCCTCCCGGAGCCTGGTTCTGTCAGAGGTTTCTTCCTGTTAAAAGGGAGTTTTTCCTTCCCACTGTCGCCAAAGTGCTCGCTAATAGGGGTCATATGATTGTTGGGTTTTTCTCTGTATCTATGAAGCGCCTTGAGGCAACTTTTGTTGTGATTTGGCGCTATATGAATAAAATTGAATTGAATTAAGTTTTTTGTTATATGCAGACGAAACACTGGTTCATATTTTGAGCTAGAGGACTTTTTTATGCTTGAATGAGTCAAAAGTCAGTGTTAAATGGCACACACACCCACACACACAGACAGGAAAGCCTGGGGAACTACTATTGCTCCAGACCACTTTACAAAATGCCAAGAAAGTCTGGGATGATAGTACTGTTGCATAGTACTGTATACTGTATACCAGCTTCACACACAATATGACATATTTTGACCCAAAAACCCTAGAAAAAACGGAATACTCACATTTTCTATTTTAAATACGTAACGCGAGTACATGTATTCGGTTACTCCCCAACACTGTTTCTCAGCAGGGCTCAAGATTCGGCTCCCACATACAAGGAGACATTAATAATTGAGATATGAAATTACTTTGTGGGCCAGATATAATTGTATAAAACACCCCTGGTTTAGACCCTGTTTCTACCCAATAAGCCATTACACAGACCCACTGTATGCTTCACATATGTCTCAGTTTACCTACAGTGGCTTGCAAAAGTATTCGGCCCCCTTGAACTTTTCATCATTTTGTCACATTACAGCCACAAACATGAATCAATTTTATTGGAATTCCGTGTGAAAACCAACACAAAGTGGTGTACATGTGAGAAGTGGAACGAAAATCATACATGATTCCAAACATTTTTTATTAATAAGTAACTGCAAAGTGGAGTGTGCGTAATTATTCAGCCCCCTGAGTCAATACTTTATAGAACCACCTTTTGCTGCAATTACAGCTGCCAGAGTATGTCTCTACTAGCTTTGCACATCTAGAGAAATTCTTGCCCATTCTTCTTTGCAAAACAGCTCCAGCTCAGTCAGATTAGATGGACAGCGTTTGTGAACAGCAGTTTACAAATCAATTACGAAACGGGTGAGACAGCATTTCCTCTTCCTTCAAACTTCTTCCACTGTCTTCATCGCTGCGCTCTGGACACTTGTTGCTCACCCCATCGTGTGATTGTCTCACTTACGTGCTTTTGACTAGAACGCACAGGATTAATAAATTATTCACTGTATAAAAAGTAGAGGGCATAATGCATGTTCTCAAAATCTTTCTGAAGCGCCGCCCTCATTGCTAAAAGCTCTGATTTTCAGGAATGGAGTTGGCAATTAGATTCTGGAGCAGTTCTTGACCAGTGATGCCCAGCTTTCCTCACTGTCTTCCTTCTCTCACCCCAACCGGGTGCAGCAGATGAAACGAGGTGAGTAAAGACAAAATAGTCTGTGCATCATGGGAAGCCTCCAGCCCTCTTGGACAATTGCAGTGCAACTAAGGGAGGATTCAGGGTCAGCTAATCCAGCCCACACTGTAAAACTAATCTGAAAAACTGGGAGGTGGATCCACTGAAAACACTACACTGAAGTTGGTTTCAGTGGCTCACAGAACATCTGATGTGGTGTGCTCATTTAAACGCAGGATCCAGAGGGTCTTCCAAAGGGTTCATTATGACAATGGTGATTTAGTAGATTTAACAGATGTATGCTGATGGATTAATGGATGCATGTGTGGTGGCACGAAGGAGGATAACCAGTGAAGGTGAATAAGGGATGTTGACAACGCCACCTGGGGGGGGGGAGAGTTACACCCCAGGAAAGATTTCTATGGCCAATGTGGATTTTACACTAGCTACCAAAGCCCACAGGCTCGTTATTAACAGCAGAGGTGAGGCAGATCAGTTTTACAACTCAAAACTTATTAAGAATACTACTAAAAGCAGAGAACTGTAAAATCAGATAAGTTCTTAAGGTAGCAGGGCTGAGACGGCAAGACAGTTACTCAATAAGAGCTCGATATAATAACTAAACAAAATGGTGGCGCCCGGCCACTTGAGGAGGCAACCCAAGGGTGCCACCTAATTCCACTGCAAACCTCACTGTCACTCACACTGCAATCTACCTATTCCCGGTGTGTACACTCTCATGAATCCGGGGGGGTCGATTCCACCTCACGTGCCTAGTCCCACAACGAGCAGCCGCACCTCCACCAAAGCAACAAAACATATAAAACATGAAACAAATCAGTAAAAGAGATATAAATGTAAAAAATGGTAAATGGCCTGTATTTATATAGCGCTTTACTAGTCCCTAAGGACCCCAAAGCGCTTTACATATTCAGTCATCCACCCATTCACACACTGGTGATGGTAAGCTACATTGTAGCCACAGCCACCCTGGGGCGCACTGACAGAGCCGAGGCTGCCGGACACTGGCGCCACTGGGCCCTCTGACCACCACCAGTAGGCAACGGGTGAAGTGTCTTGCCCAAGGACACAACGACCGAGACTGTCCAAGCCGGGGCTCGAACTGGCAACCTTCCGATTACAAGGTGAACTCCCAACTCTTGAGCCACGATCGCCACAAATACACCCTAAATGTGACAAATACACCCACCCAATTTGGAGTAAAAGACCATAAAACCAGGAGTCAGTCAAGGCCAGTCCATAGACGTTTGTAAAATGACAAGGCTACAACAACACAGCAGCAGTGTTGCACAATCCACTGTCTAAGGGGCAATACTAAAATGAGCGGCTTTTCTGAAGAAATCAAACCACTCTGCGGTGCTTAACCGCCTAACGCTATTGGCCACCTTTGATGGGAAAAGAATGCCAAGTGCCTTCGTGTGGTAGAGAAGCGCTACTGTTTCTGACAAGGCCTCTAATTATCAGCTGGGAAGGTGTGGATGTTAGTGCTGCATTCACGGACATCATGTAAAAGCCTACCAAAATCGACTTCACTACATACGGATGGATAGTAGTGATATAATGGGACTGTTTTCGCCCCCCAATCACCCCCTCAGGCGTGCTCGTACTGTATTTGGCACTTTTGCTAGTTCACGAGAGAGCAGACCGTCACTGATAACCGGTGATTGGGGGGGGGGGGGGGGGGGGGATCAATATCAGCCAGACAGTGGTAGAAAAAAGTAAGGTTCTCTACCCGCTGATTCAAATGTGTGATTTGTGATCAAAACCTTTTTAAAGTTGCGCATCTTGCGTTATATTCACAGGGCTCTGTTGGTGCCTGTCTGATTGCTCGAATAAAATATTTAATCTCATTTTGTTCATTGTTCAATAATCATATTTTTATAGAAAAAAAAATTTGAGCAAAAGACAAACTTTATGTACAGGGAATAAAGTTACATTGAAGCCAAGCACACCATTGTGTTTTTTGTGACATTACCAATAAGTTTGATGTGTCACATGGCCCTCTTCCTATTGAAAAAAACAAAAGTTGTATTCAAGATGGCCGACTTCTAAATGGCCACCATGGTCACCACCCATCTTGAGGAGTTTGCCCCCTCACATATACTAATGTGCCACAAACAGGACTTTAATATCACCAATCATTCCCATTTTATTATGGGGTATCCATATAAATGGCCCACCCTGTAGTTACGTTTTCAAAAAACTATGATATTGTAACTCAGTTATTAACTGAGTTACAATATTATAAAAGTAATTAAATAATAATAATGGATTGCATTTATATAGTGCTTTTCGGGGCCCTCAAAGCGCTGAACAATTCCACTATTCATTCACTCTCATATTCACACACTGGTGGAGGCAAGCTACAGTTGTAGCCACAGCTGCCCTGGGGCAGACTGACAGAAGCGAGGCTGCCATATCGCACCATCAGCCCCTCTGGCCATCACCAGTAGGCGGTAGGTGAAGCGTCTTGCCCAAGGACACAACGACCGAGACTGTCAGAGCCGGGGCTCGAACGGCAACCTTCCGGTTACAAGACGAACTACCAACTCTTTGAGCCACGAGGAAAAGTAACTATTGTGTTACTTTAGGAAAAAAAGTTTAACCATCTGAGGTCCAGGGTTGATTTGACCTCAGCATGTCTAATTGCCTTGTTTGGTATCATTCTTTTCAGCACAACCTCACATCTGAATTTACAGTTATGTTTTCATTAGTACAATTGATTAAAAAAAAAGAAAAAAAAAAAAGAACAACAACATGAAATCAGATATATTTTTTTACTGTAACAACAACAAAAAGCATGTTTCACAAATCATTTTCATAACATGAAATGCAAATAGAAATTGTAAATTTAATAAACCTATACATGAGTTTTGCAAATAAAAAAGGTACATGCAACTATTTACCTAAAAATGCAGGAAAGACTAAACTATTTACAGAACACTCTGATTCTGCATCAAATAAGATGCCACACAAATTATTTGTGCCACTCCAAAAAATTATTTCTCTCCACTGTAAGACAGAGGAGAACATCACAGGCCTGATACCTGCAGGCCTGACAGCCAGTGGTGTATCACTCCTCCTGTTTTCCACCTGGAGACAGCGTTTACACTGTAATCTGCCTTTGGTGGCTTTATGGCAGCAACTGTGACATTCGGCATCATTGTTCTGACACACAAAACAAAACCAACAGCTACACAACACACTAACTACATACTCCATACTAGAGCTGGGCAATAGAACGATAACGATATGTATCGCGATATAACTTTTACTCGATAGAGAAATTAAACTATCGCGATAGACCTCGCCGCTCTTGTCCTCTTAAAAAAAAAAAAAAAAAAAAGGTCAGCCAATCCAAATTAAGTAGCGCAGAGCCGAACCAATCACAGCCGCAGCGTCACGTCGCGTGACTTGTTACGTACAGCACAAGTGCCAAGCCGCACGTGTGTTTGTTTGGGAAGCAGCCAGCGGGTAATGGAGGAAATGAGTGTGCCAACTAGAAAAATCAACCGAGCGTGACCGAAGAGAAAACAGATGATGGTTCCAATGCCGGAGAGATTGTTGAACGGAAGAGCCATAGAAGTTCCGTAGGGTGAAGGTATTTCGGCTATTTCAAGTCTGACAAAAAACAGAGTAGTGTGCACTGTAAATTGTGCCGAAAGCAAGTCTGGAAAGACAATAAACTGGTGCATGCGTCACACTGTGCGCCACGTTATTGTTTCGGTGAAATGAATTTCTACAATACTGTTAATTCTACTCTCTGCAGTGTTTAAATGCTTACATATACACACAGTTACTGTCCGTCCACACTTACGACTCGGTTCTGCTTCTATGCCCCAGCTTTGTTTACTTTTTCCCACCGAGGCTTCTAGACTTCTGATTGGCCAACATTTCTGCACGGTTAGGAATCTAGCGCCACCTGCTGCTTTGGCATGTTCATAGCAGCGTTTTCCTTCATTTCTCCCTTTATGTGTGGACGGGATTATTTTTTAAAACGAAAACGGAAAATCTCCGTTTTCAAAAATACCCGTGTACTTGTGGACGTAGCCTCAGTCTCTGACTGGAAGCACTAATTCGTCATTCGGCTTTTGTCAGACTAAAGTAACTATTAAAACTGTTTGAAAAGCTAAGCTATACAACAAGGAGAGATTGAGAATTTCCTTTTAGTTCTCAGTTTATTTGATATTGACAAAAGTTAGTTTTGTCTGTTCTTCTGTAAAATAAAGTAAGATTTATTTTTAGAATTAATATTTTGTTTCTAAGTGGAATTGACAATTTAGTCTGTTTCGTTTGTTCTATTTTGAAACTTAAACGCTTTAGCGGCTGCCTTTTGTATAGTTTGCAATATTTGCCTTTATTTATCTGAAAAAGTCTCATGTTTCTTTGGTACATCTACCCTGTTGAACTTATTATGGGAAATAAATATTTAAATAAAAACAAGCTGCTGATTATTTCACATTTTACTTGTGAGCAACGGCACATTTAAATCTTGCAAATATAGTTATTTGGCTTATATCGTGATAGATATCGTTATCGCCTGAAATGAAAAAAACATATCGTGATATGAAAAAATCTCATATCGCCCAGCTCTACTCCATACTATAGTGTCACAAATCTCTCACAAATCTCTCACAAATCTCTCACATCTCAAAACTCTCTCTCTCTCACCGCTGTCACTCCTAAAACTTTGGTCGTAAGCAGAGAGTGCTTACTAGCATAATAGAATAGTTTGTCAAAATTTGCCACCTACTTTTAAAATGAAACTAACCATAACCTCCTTCCTACCATGCTGTGTCTACCATTAGTTACCACGCTGACTTGTTCAACTTTGCGCTCTACACAGCTTGCTAAACTGTTAATCTTGTTAAAAGAGTACACCTCTGTGTATTTTTATGTGGCGAAACAAATGACTACCACGTCTGAATGCCTTCCCACATGTTTTACAATGATATGGTTTCTCACCTGTATGGATTTTCATGTGCTCTGTTAAATTACTTTTACGGCTGAACGTTTTCCCACATGTTTTACAATGATATGGTTTCTCACCTGTGTGCATTCTCATGTGCTTCTCTAGAGAACGATGTACAAACCTTTTCCCACATATTTTACAATGATATAGTTTCTCTCCTGTGTGGATTCTCATGTGCTTCACTACAGAATTCCTATGTACAAACTTTTTCCCACATGTTTTACAGGAAAACGGCTTCCCCCCTGTATGGATTCTATAATGCATATCCATTTCATAATTATATTTGTAGACTTCTCCACAAACATCACATTTTAAAGACTTTTTAGTTTTGTCAGACTTACACTGACTGTCTGGTGTAGGTTGGTATTCTACATTATTGTGACCTTTCTTCCCTGCTCCCTGATATTCTCTCACAGTTACATCAGAGCTGACACAGTTGAGATGGTCTCTTTTTGGTTCTGGTTCACTGTGGTCTTTTTCCTCAGCAGCAGTCAGCATAAAGGCATGAATCTCCTCCTTCAGTGCCAGCTGCTCTCCCTCCTGACTGCTACAGAGTTGCTCCTGTTCCTCTTTAATCTGTGGAGGTTCTGGTTCCCCCTGGTCCAGATTGGAGCTCATCTCCTGGTTCCACAGCTGCTGGTCAGCGACAACTTCCTCCTCCTTACAGACATGCTGCTGTGGGATGTCTGGAGGGGGAAAAGGAGACAATTAAAAGAAAAGTGAAGTGATAATAGAGAAAAAAAATCATACTGACCAAATAGACAACACAAAAAAATAATTAAATTATGCTTGATATCTATGGCTGTTGGCTAGCTTAGCGTTAGCATGCTGTCTGCACAGGTGCTTGCACAGAGCCATAGTTGTGTTAGCAGCCGTTTTGTCCTGGATGCAGTTTCTACTTTACCATCATGGTCTCCTCCTTTTGTGCAATGAAAATAAATGTAATGGCATATGGCAAACTAAAATCAGCTGATTGTAGCACATGTGCAAGAGCAGTGGGAACAATAACCAGATAGACTAACAGACAGACTAACTATATGTTTACAGCAATGTCTGTAAACATATATTCAGTCACCCACTGGCGCTGAAAGGCTCTGCTTTCAGAATCAACTTTTCTCTCGACCATTGTGAGCAGCCAGCTTTGCAATAACAGAAGTTTGACTTGATTGACGCGGGAAGGTTCCCAGTTAGCCTAGCATTCAGCAAGGAGGCTGCAGCGCTGCATTATGGGACCTGTAGTTTGTATGTTATTAGCGCCTCATATCGCCGGGCCATGCATAACAATAATAGTATATCTATATAAAATGATCTCGCGGGCCGGATATAAATGTACGCCGGGCCGGATGTGGCCCGCGGGCCTTGACTTTGACACATGTGCTATAGGGGTTCCCACTTTTCTGGATTACTTACAGACACCTCTGTCTGCATAAAAACAGTGCTGGAACACACTGTGGTTACATACCCTCTGGAGCATCAGAGCAACAGTATTTTACTGCAGAAAGTAGTGTGTTGGCAAGAAAAAGGCAATTAACAATGGAAGATAGACAGAACATCATATAACTGAAAAATGTAGGTCTCTCCTACACTGCAAAAAAAGACCAGGTATCAGTGAGTACAGTTTCATTCAACATCAAAAGAAACAAACTCTGACTGCAAGAGGTCTGGCAGGCCCAAAGACACGACTGAATCAGAGGACAAGTTTCTGAGCGTTAACAGCTTGCGTGAATTACGGCTCACAGGGCAACAGATTCAAGCACAGCTTGAAATTTTCTGTTCATCATGCAGGATCTTTGTGGGCCGTTGATGAGAGGAAAGGATGGGTCACAGTGTGTGGCATCAACCCTCAAACATGGAGGAGGAAGTGTGATGGTCTGGGGCTGTTTGCTGGATCCAGGGTCGGTGACTTGTACAGATTGAGAGGCTTCCTGAACTAAAACAGCTACCACAGCATTCTGCAGCACCATGCGGTACCCTCTGGTATGCACCTAGTTGGTCAGCAAGATAATGAGCCAAAACACAAGCCCAGGGTGTGCCAGAACTACCTCAGAAAAAAAGAACAAGACGGTAAGCTTGAAAACACGGAGTGCTCAGCACAGTCGCCAGACTTAAACCCCACCGAGCTGGTTGGGGATGAACTGGACAGAAGAGTGAAAGCAAAGCAACTACAAGGTCCACATTTATGGGAACTTCAGCAACAGATATGGAAGAATATTTGATTTCTATTGGAGAAAGAATGTCACGGCTGTGTTCAGCTGCTATAGCTGCCAAAGGGGGCAACTTTGATGAGTCAAAATTTTAGAATACATTTTGGTCTATTAATTGATTCATGATTTCTTTTTTAACTCCAAGTGCTTATTTGTGCTCTGCTTTCATTTCAGAGTGCATTGAGACATTAAACTATGGATGTGCGATATGACCAAAATCTCATATCCCGATGTAAAACACCTCTTTTTTGCTTCTCATCTATAAACTCTCTCCATACTCTGTCACATGACTCTTGCGTAGGTGGTAGAAGAGGTTTGTCATGTTTGAGTCTGTGGTCTGGACCAGTTTGCACCATAATTTGCATAGTACAGTTTTCAGGTCCATGTCAGACTTTTCATAACTAAACCATGTCCCTGCTACAGAGGCAGCCCCTCATTTAGGAATAAGGTCCTGGATTTGTTTAGACTGATCCTTCTGTTTGAGCTACTATGTGGTGACTGTAAGCACCATTTAAAGTTACCTCAAATAAAAACATGAAGTAATTTGTTTCATGCATATTCTGAATTGTGATGTTTGAAAATAATGTATTTTGTCATAATTTCAGTTTATTTTGAATCTCAACAGGATCTTCACCTTTATTTTGAAAGGTTTATGTCAGGGGTGTCCAAACTTCTTTCACTGAGGGCCACAAACATAAAAATATAGGAGGGGCTGGGCCACTTACTAGAAATGAGGTATATAACCTTAACTTTACTGTATTAAAGTTAGAAAAATCACTTAAAAGTGGTCAAATGTGTGTTATATTGTTGAATATAATTAAAGACAAAACTGCCTTCATCACAGCTTTCCATAAATGGATCTTTATTGATTTATTCAGAAAAAGCTTTGGTACCTCATTCTCAGAACAGCAGCCTCAGATTTCTTCTTAGACAGAAGATTTACAGCACAGAGAAAAAACAATAAAGGGGAAAATGGGACGGGCACATTTCAAGTTTATTATTTAAGTTATTAGGCTTAGCAAAACATCTATTAACGTCCGTTTGAAATGATTATCAACATTAACAGACTGAACTGGACTTAATAACAGGAGTCCATATAATTTTAGTAAATTATTCTGGTGAGTATCAGCTGCGCTGGGTATGTAAATCGGGCCATCCTGCTGCTGATTGCCACTCGTGCCATAAATCCAGACAAATGTCACTTGATCAAGGAGCAGATCTGCATCAGATGGTGTGTACACACAGCGGTGTGTACTCTGTGTGTTAACAAGAAAAACGCATATAAGAAAGTGGTGCGCAAAAGCAGGGTAGTGACAGAATTGATGCGCATTATTGATATTTGAAGCATGTGTACCTGCACATTAACACACGGGTACTGTGGAATATATTTTTTACTCACCTAAAGTGCTCGTGCTCTCGTCCACTCCCCGCAAAAAAAATAGCAGCTGTGCGGTGTCTGTGGCATCGGTGCTCTCATCGAATGCGATGGAGTAAAAATCAAAAGCACAGCTTTATCAGACAGTTGCAGTTTAATGTTGGCTGACAAGTCTTCAATGCGTCGCATAACTGGATTTCTGGACATGCTGACGTTGTTGAATCCTGCACTTTTTCCGGGCACATTATTTCGGTGACTTTAACAAGGCCGTGTTTTACGAGGTCTCCAACTGAAAAAGGCTTGCCATGTCTTGCGATGAGTTGGGCGACCTCATAGCTGGCTATTGTAGCCTCTTTCTGGACCTTTTGAGCCTGAAAAAATACTGTTGCTGACCCCGCAGGAGAGCTACCTGTAGTGGCGGCACTCCGTCTCTATTTCACTCTTCTGTACCACCTTTAGGAGTCAGTCCAGCAATATGCATTTGAAACGCGAGCAAGTCCAGGTACTTTTCTTGCAAAAAATATGTTTATTGAAACTTTTAATTTACATGGCAAGACTCGGTCAAAAAACTGTGTTGCTTCCAGCTTATCCGACTCCCCAACTACGTAATTACAGTGTGCCGGAAGCCCAAAATACTAAAAAGCGCATTAGAATGTTGCACTTCTATATTCTATACATTTAACAAACAGTATTTTAAAATCAACTAGAATTATATTCTTAACATCAAACATATATATTTCTCCTCTAATCATTTTACCAGTACCAATAAAATTAACCTTTAATTGGCTCTTACACTACCCTTTGCTTTAATTTCTGCTCTCGCTCAGCACCAGTATAGGATGCATAGGCCTGATGTTTGGTTTCATAATGACGTCGTACATTATACTCTTTCATAATTGCCACAGTTTCAGTGCAGATCAAACAAACACACTTCCCCTTGAATTCTTTGAAGAAATATTCACTCTCCCACCGTGTCTGAAATTTTCTGCACTCACTTTCTACCTTTCACTTCTTTGGTACTGCCATGTTTAGTAACTTGGGGTAAATTTCTTCTGTGATTGTCCTTTTTGGTGGAGCAACTGCCTTGATCAACAGCAGCTCCCCCTGGTGTTAAAACTAAGAAGTGCAATACACTCAAGCAAAAGTTGAAGTGCGGGCCATATTCTATTCTATTTATAAAATTACACCACAAAACAAGCACTTGTATCAAGCCAGCCTCCAATTCAAGACTTGCAGAACGATATACGATAGAAACGATATAAATTTGGCCAACGATAGAGATATTGACTAAATTGCTCTACCGCGATAGCGGATGTTGATGATGTCATCAAGCTGCGCCTGTTTTGGTCGAAAGCATCACAGCGGCTACAACCATTATCGTCTGCAAATTATGCCTGGCGACAGTCATAGCAAAGAGATGAAGCACTTTTGAAATATGGGGAAAGCCAAAAGCTGCACTTCCGTAACATTGACTCATTAATGTCGAATTCTCTCGCAGCTGCTCTATTCCCATGTTGTTGCAGTATATTAATACAGTGGTTTTATTTATATATGTTTATATATAAATATACTGTATATGCTGGCCCCTAGAGACTAGGCACGTACAAACTCCAAAACACATTTCTAGCGTTAACTGAACTTCCAAAACAGAGCTACCTAGATCACTTAAATTACACAATTGAAAGCACATGTGTATTGTTTGTGTATTTATACACAAGCACTTATATATATATTCAAATAATTAAAAAAAAAAAGTTCATTTGCCTGTTACTACCATAAGATAAGATAAGATAACTCTTTATTGGCATTGCACAGTCATACATTGTACAGTAGTACAATGAAATTGGAAAAACTGTCCTACGTCGGCACTACATATAACACAACACAACACGATATGACACATCACAATGCAACAAACAACACAACACAGTATATTAACTTAGTATAAAAAGAAGAATAAGTGTATGTGTATTGCACACTGTTATTATTGCACATTAATTATTATTGCACCTTGTTATAAATATAAATATTATTGTTATTGTTTCAAACATTGTTACCTCCCCCCTAAAAAAGTCCAGGGAGGTAGCCAGTCAGGTCAGCTATTTACATTGATCAGGGCTATTGCCCTGTTGTAAAAGCTGTCCTTGAGTCTATTTGTTTGAGACCTCAGCAGCCTGAACCTCCTGCCAGACGGCAGCAGCTTAAACACCCGGTGTCCTGGGTGTGTGCAGTCCCATAGGATGCTGCATGCCCTCTTGAGACAGCGAGTGCTGTACAGGTCCTTCAGGGAGGGAAGAGGATGTCCAATGATTTTTTGGGCCATATTGATGACCCTCTGGAGTGCCTTTTTGTGTGCTGTGGTGCAGCTGGAGAACCACACACCGATGCAATATGTCAGCACACTTTCAATGGAGCAGCGGTAGAAGACGGTCAGCAGCTCCTTCTTCAGGTCCATTTTTCTGAGGATTTTCAGAAAGTGGAGACGCTGTTGGGCCTTCTTTAAGACCGCAGAGGTGTTAGAGCGCCATTGGAGGTCTGTGTCTATGTGCACACCCAGAAACTTGAAACTGGAGACCCTTTCCACGCACTCCCCGTTGATGCTGACAGGCTGCAGCTCGGACTTCCTCCTTCTGAAGTCAACTACCAGTTCTTTTGTTTTGGTGGTATTGAGGTCCAGGTTGTTGACTGCACACCAATCTGACAGCCTCTGAACTTCAGCTCTGTACGCCGTCTCATCTCCCCCTGAGATGAGCCCCACCACGGTGGTATCATCTGCAAATATGATGATTGTGTTGTCTGGGTGGGAACTAACACAGTCATGTGTGTACAGAGTGTACAGTAGGGGACTCAGTACACAGCCTTGTGGAGAGCCAGTGTTGAGGCTGAGGGCTGAGGAAAGATGAGGCCCCACTCTAACTCTCTGTACACGGTCTGAGAGGAAGTCTCTGATCCAGCGGCAGGTGGTGGACGGAAGTCCAATTTCCAGCAGTTTAACTATTAGTCTGTAGTATCGTATTGAAAGCAGAGCTAAAGTCAACAAAGAGCAGCCTGGCGTAACGGCCCTGCACTTCCAGGTGAGAGATGGTGGTGTGGAGTGTTGTAGCGATGGCATCTTCAGTTGATCTGTTAGCTCTGTATGCAAACTGGAGCGGGTCGAGTGTGGGTGGCAAGCAGGACATGATGTGACGTCGGACCAGTTTCTCGAAGCACTTCATTATAACAGGTGTTAGAGCAACTGGTCGGTAAACGTTGAGGCTGCTAATGTTAGTATGCTTTGGCAGTGGGACAATTGTGGCTGACTTTAGGCACGGCGGGATGCAGGACTGGGACAGTGAAGTGTTGAAAATCTTAGTGAAGATGAGGAAAGAACAAGAAGGAGAGCTGAAAGACTCTTTTAGGACCTTTGCGGTTACCCCATCTGATCCGGTGGCCTTCCTGGGGTTCACTGCCCTCAGTGTGCGCCTCACCTCATATTCCTGCACTATGAGGCTTGGGCTGCTGCTGCTGTCCAATGTTTTTGCTGCTGTTGCCTCTGGTCCCTTCACCTCAAAGCGTGCGAAGAAGTGGTTCAGCTACCACACACCAAATCGGGTCGTTGGTACTTCTTGGCTTGTGTAGCCACTAGGTAACAAAAGCTCAACACTGCGCCTAGCATCCTGGAGGACTTCTGTTGCATTTTGTATGCGCTTCGGAGCTTGTACGCGTCGTTCACTTCAAAGATCCAGCTCTAAGAGCAGTTTCGTTCGCCACCGACACATCACTAGTGGCACTGGTTGCTTGCTTAACACCTCCATATGGAGATGCTTTGCGGAATACAGATTTGAAGTTGGACTTCAGTGTCTCCGAGTGACTTCTTGCGATCCAAGAATGGGGTGAAGCCGTCCTTCTTCGACATATCTCACCACTAAGTATCTCGCTCGGTGGAGCCTACAGTGCAGTTTTTCTCTGTCGTTCACTGTAGTTCCCAATATAATTTTTTATTTATTTTTATCTGTCAAAAGTGGCATATAAATTAGGGGTGCAACAAACGATTATTTTGATATGGACTACTCACCGACTATTTCTGCGATTAGTCGACTAATCAGATCATGCATCCATTGGCCATACAACGTACAGCTTATTGCACCACCATGCATCTGCTCTTATATAACTATCATTAGCTTACAGCTTTAAATGTTTAAGGTATGTGCTAACTAACAATAAAGACAAGATGATAGTTTATTAAATTTTAATGAAATTTGCAGATTGTTTCGGTGAAGTTTAATAAACTCCTTGCTATCCAAACTATAACAGGATACCGTAGCCTATATTATACAGTATATTCTCGAGCATCTCATACTACTGATAATCAGTTGTCTGCTTGACCTTTATTCAGCTGTGTAAAAACTATAACTTTGATCTCAGCCAAACCGATTTACTCAGGAACAAATAAAATACTGAAAAAAGCCAAACAATAACATTTTGAAGTTATCTAAGTGACTTATAAATCATGTGTAACCTGAGTAGCGAAAGACGGCGGGGGGTTTGAAAACGTGTGAAAAGTGGAATATAAATACATTTTGCTTACTTACGTCTCCAAAAAGCCTTCACAATAATAAATGTCCCGCAGAGCTGTGATTAGGATCCTCCATCAGAGTGACACTCACCTGTCCTGTGCAGCTTTATTTCGGGTTTCCAGGTGATATCCATCAGTCTGCGCTGACGGTCGATCTCTTGCTCGTACCGGACGATCGTTTTTTCAAACTCCAAGAATATTTGCTCAGCAGCAGCAGTTAGTCGCTCGTTGATAAACTCTCTCAGATACTGAACTGAAGGCATTGTTAGTGCGGCAGCTCACACACTCAATACAGCAGTCTCTGTGATCAGACACACACGCGTGGGACGGTGTTGATGCCTTTGTTTGTTTACTTCCGCCTGTGTCACGTGGTGAGGTTCCGGTAGAGCGCGAGTGTTCTTCTTCTTCTGTATAGGGTTTATTGGCGGTTGGCAAAAAGCAAAATGGTGCATTACCGCCACCAACTGGTGTGGAGTGAGGCCCGAAATGACAAAAATAAAATAAAATAAAATAAAATAAAATAAAATAAAATAACCCTGATGAAATGGGTCTGCCTTAAAAACCGAAATACAGCCTGATAACTGTCACTTATAAAGCTCACGTGAAATAAATCAATCAAGTCAAACTTCACTTTCATATCGTCCAGCTTTTTGATCAGTTGTCTCCTTTTAATATTATACTTCTGTCAATGCAATAAAACATGTTCTGTTGTTTCCTGTTCCCTACTGCATTCACACTCCCATGTACAGTGTTTACCTATTAAAAATAATGTGCTATGATCCAGGTGATTGATATATGCATTTTTTTTCTCTGCCGGTTCTGTTGGTTTTTGTCTTTTGCCCTTCTCCCCCGTCCCTCTTCTCAGCTGTTTCTCTTTCCCTCTTTCTTTCTCCCCTTCTTTCCCCCAGTCAAGTCTGTCCCGTATTCAGTAAGTGAAAATAAAATAAACAATAAAAGGTGAATCAAATGGACCATTACGGCAAGGCTGGGATGATCAGTTTGGTAAAGTAAATCCGTTGGGCATCTTTCTTTGCCTTTAGACAACAATTCTGATGGCAAAAGAGCCAAACGGGACAGGCCAAAGAAAAAAAAAAAAAAATAATAATAATAATAATAATAATGTGCTATTTAAACCAGTGTGTACGAATCTCTGTCGAGATATAATCGTCTCCTCTCTCCTATTTCATCCTGTACTTCTCATTCCCCCCACTTTCCTTTGGATTTTGTACAACCACTGCCCTTTCCTCTCTTCCTCCCATTGCTTTTGCCACCTTTCCTTCATTTTGTATCATATTCTACTCTTGAGCTCCGTCCTACTCACACTAATAACCATATCTACCATCGGTCTCCTTGTTGCGACTTTTGCTGTCCTATCTGCCATTTCATTTCTTTTAACTCCACGATGCGCTGGTACCCATAAGAATGTGACTACAAGCCCCATCATAATAAGTCTGAATAATGTCAGGTCTGCAGTCTGAGTGACTGTCTTGCAGGCTGGCCAGTGATGAGCTCGAGTCTGAACATATCACAGACCTTAGTGGTTTCGTTTCCTCAATCCACTGGATAGCTAACAATATGGAAACCATTTCACCTGTGTACACTGATAAATCGTCACTGATCCTTTTCCCACCTTGATATTAAATTCAGGAACTATAAATGCTATCCCACTTTGGTTGGCTGTATTCTTTGATGCATCTGTGTAGATTTTGACATAACTATAATACTGATTAAAATATTCTTGTGCTGTATGTGAATTTAAGATAAAACCCTTCTCCTTGTACTTTTTTTTAACAATGTGAAATCTACCACTGCATCAGGGAGCATCCATGGTGGTATTGTAGGCAGTGGCACTGTTTGACTTGTGTTTATCTTGTCCAGAGTAAGGTCAGCTGCTTTCTGTCCCACTCTCCACCCAAAGCTCTTCAATTCCATTTTCTCTTTTTCCCAGCATGTATGGAAAACAGTTTTTGCCGGATGGTCTTGACCATGTCCTTGTAAACTTGCCCTTCTTATTTGTAATGGCATTTCCCTCATTTCTACCTGTAGTGCTGCTGCAGATGTTGTTTTGAATGCACCTGAGCAAAGTCTTAACGCTTGATATTGGATACTATTTAACTTATGAAGACTTGTTCTGGCAGCAGAATTAAATACTATACACCCATAATCCAATACAGAAAGGGCAATCTGGGGAAAAGGAGGATGGAATTTGTCGGCTGCGGTTGTCGGAGCCTGTCATTAGAATGAAAGTTATTGGCCATGTTTGCATAGCCCTTTTTAAAATGATGCTTTCATGACATTATTGTATGTTGGGTGGTGGTTAGGGCTATCTAGACTGACAAGTAAGACATTGAATGTCACCTCTCCGGTGGGGAGGGGGCCTGAGATTGTCTAAATTGGAATCTGTTCTATACCAAATGCAGAAAAATTGTTATAAGAAAGCAATTAAGTTCATTTTCCAAAAAATATAATTGTTTGCTTGAAGGACACCAGGAGAGATGAGTCCTCCGTCACAGATGGTGTGGTCAGTGAAGATGGTCGCCTGCAGGTTCAAGCTCATTGCGTCTCCAACCCACATCCACTGCCACTGTACTTAAGGGAAGTTATAGACTTTCTTCTGCACTTAAATTTGGATCACCTCGATCCATGATAGTCATTCAGGCTGTAATGCCTGGACTGGAAACAAGCCATCCTTAAAATATTACAACATTCCAGCTCCTTTGTTGGAATGCAAAACAAATGTGTTGTTTAAATCAGAGACTTCACTTGTGACAGAACAACAAATATTTTATTTTTATTATATAAGTAATGTAAGTATAAAACAAAGTTGTTGAAGGCCTAAACTTTTCAGAATAATTAAATCTGAGACTTTGTTTCATTGTAAGATTATAACAGTGATGGCAAATTGTTTGTTGTTCAGCAGAACAGTGTCCAGTATGTTGGCTGTTGTACTTTGTTGTGTTTGAAAATAAAAGTTGGGCTGATTTTAACATCATTACAAAAAGTGTTGTTAATTATTTTTAATCATATTCAGGTTACCACAAATTGTTTTTTTCATTTAGTTGAACTTAAAATGTTTGTAAGTAGGTAAACAATTAGTATTGTACAGTCAGAAATATCAAATTATTCTTAATACTGCAGACTTGCAATGAATAAGTTGTCCTAACAGTCATCTTAAGCAAGCTATACTTAGTGTTTTTGAGGCAACAAGTTTACATAGTTTTGTTGAGTTCTGGGAACTAAAGAGGCTTTACAGTGTACTCAAAATGGGTAAGTTGGCCTAGCTTAATCATCTTAAGTCAAACATTACTCAATCTTTTTGAGGCAACGAGTTTACATAGATTATTTGAGTTCTGTGAACTAATTAGATTTTACAGTGTGGGGGGAACATTTCACCTGGAACAACTCTGACTGTCACAGGTACTGACTGACCAATAAGTATTTATCTGTATTATATCCCTATACTATGTATAGTGCAGTGTTAATTTCAATACGTTATCGTGGCTCAAGTGTTGGCAGTTCGTTTTGTAATCGGAAGGTTGCCGGTTTGAGCCCTGGCTCCGACAGTCTCTGTTGTTGTGTCCTTGGGCAAGACATTTCACCTGTTGCCTACTGGTCAAAAAACAAAGATGAAAAAGAGCCTAACGATACTTCAAAGCCATTGCCTCAGTTGTTCTACTGTAGAAACATATGCAAGCAGAAATGAAGGTTAGGCTACAGTGGTGCAAGCCTGACTGCTCATCAGTGCCTTTGTTTCTTGTTACAAGAACAGTTTCCTTCCTCATACTGCTCATAACCGTTACATGCTTACACTGATTTGTATTCTAATATTGGCATCACGGGCATCGGTAAAAAAAAAAAAAAAATTACTCGTGCTCATGCTGCCCCGACATCATGCCAGCTCATATCGGGAATGGCATAGGCACCGATGGGTTTTCTATCGCCCATTTGCTGGGAGTAAGTACGCCCTTCGTTTGCGAGGTGCGCCTGCTGCTTGCTGCGCAGGGTGGAGAGGGCGGGGTGGCGGGGGATTCTCTGGCTGGCTGGAGCAGCATCTAATAACCAATTCGCAAAATAAAACAAAATTAAAAAAAAAAAAACACGAAAACACCAGACATCATGATACAGACTTATAATTTGCACCGATGTTTTTTCGCGCTCACTTTTCGTAAACTTTATTGTCATCTCCGCTACATACAGTCCAGTATATAGAGACACGAGACGACGAGGCTACAGTTACAGCAGTGCAAGTAAACAAACCATAAATATAAGAGTAAGAAAATAAATATACACTTTAGGATTCGGGGTAAAGGGATCAATAACAATTTAAAATTAATAATTTACAGTTTGATGATTTAAAGTCTCACACAAAACCCGTCGAAAGGGGAGGGGGGCCTGCTTCTTCCAAATAGAGCACATTTCATTCATAATGTTGTAAATCCAAGCCCATTATCTATTCATGATTTGAACCTGGGTTGTGCGAAATTCCAGAAATAAACCTTAGACAAAGCGAATCTGTGAACTAAGGTGTAGGTCTATTAGGTTATGTTGTCGTAATCCTCGGGTTGGGGGGTGGGTGTTCATACTGGAGTGCAAAATTAAAACCAATGGAAGATGGACAAGAGAAAAAAAGAGGAGGAGAAATGAGCAAAAGATACAGGTAAGCAGATGTGTCATTGGATAATGGCAGGTCATCCTGAAACAATCAGAATCAGAATCAGAATACTTTATTAATCCCTAAGGAAATTATGTGTGTTACAGTTGCTCCAAGAAGAAATGGTAAAAATAGTAACAGTAACAGACTAAACTCCAAACAATACATTATGTTACAGATTTTACACATTCAAGAAATATCACTAATATATACAGATCACTCAATTATAAATATCAAGGATTAACAGAGGTGATTATAAATAAATATCAAGAAAATTGATGAGAATATTCCGGAGTAGAAAAGAGCGTGTGTTAAGCACAATATTAATTAGTCATTGTCATTTCTCTCTTGGTAGTCATTTGCATAGTATGCATAATCTCTTTCTCTTCATGCATGTGTGTGTTTCCTGGTGAAATTCAGTATGGTTCCAACAAGTTTTATGTTGATGCACAATCCATAATATGTTTTATGTGTGTGTGTGTGTGTGTGTGTGTGGGGGGGGGGGGGGGGGGGGGGCAGAGGGAGTGTTCGCCCAGGGCGCCAAACAGGCTAGGACCACCACTGCACTAAAATAAAAGTAATGTCCATATCTCTGTCCCTGAAAAGTTCAAAAAATTGAAGTTTCAGAACCCCTCTATCATCTTTTTCGCTCTTGCTAGGGCTTTCAACACTAACACGGCATCATAATGGTTAACACGATTAAACATTTTTTATGTAATCAACCCATCTGGAGCACAGAATGGAGAAACTTTGAACAAACTGTCCGTAATGCAGTGACAGAGACATTTGAAGGATTTTGAGTCATTCTGTGCTCCAAATGGGTTGATTGAGTTAAAAATTTTAATCATGTTAATCACGATGACAGCGTTTACAGAATTTCCAGCAGCTGGTGCAGCTCAACCATCATCGCTCTGGACAATGACACACAGTTAAAGGCTAATAACACATTCATGTATGTTTTGTTGTCCAGATGCTCCAAAGGTTCCCTCAGTGATGAGGACGGCTCCTGGTGACATCATTAAGGGCAGTTTAGTGTCTCTGACCTGCAGCAGTGAAGCTAACCCATTACCTAAGTATTCCTGGTACAGGAAGGCTCAAATACTGGTCAGTAAAGAAAAACAGCTGTTCTTCCAGTCCATCCAACCCTCTGATTCTGGAGAATATTACTGTACAGCTGAAAATGTGCTGGGAAGGAGGATATCTGAATATATCTTCATTAATGTAAATGTGAGTAAAGAATTATTTATGTAAATGCAAAATAAAAAGAAGTCCATATGATGCCCACCTTCTTCATACTTGCCATTATTAACATTGAGTTTCAAGTTTTATTTGTCATATGAAGGTGGCACATTGCACATTATAATCGGCAAAATAGCAGATAAAGTAATTAAGGCAAAAATAAAAGAAAATGTATATAAATAAAGAAAAAATATAAAAATATAACAACAGCAGAATAAATAAATAGAAATCACTTAAACTAGTGTAAAAATACTTTGAGCAGTTCAGTAGCCTGATGGCTTGTGGTTAGAAACTGTCCCTGAATCTGCTGATGTGGGTGTGGATGCTCCTGTACCTCCTGGCAGGAGCATGAACAGTGTGTGGCTGGGATCAGAGTCGACCTGGAGGGCCTTCCTGTCTGTAGAGGTCCTGGATGGCTGATAGTTCAGTCCTGGTCATGCATTAGGACACACTGAGCAGTAATAGCTCGTGAAGAAGCAGTTAAAAAATAATACAATTTACAATTTTATTTGAATGTTTTAAAGGGGTTTATCACAATACCTTGCCCCACGTCCTGCAACACACAATCTACCTAAAATTTGTGATAGTCCAAAGACCTCCATTGTGTTAATGACATCTTCTGGTATGATAGTGGAGAGAGATTCAGTCAATCTGACTTGTAGCAGTGATGCTAATCCAGCAGCTAAACACACCTGGTACAAGGAGAACAAAACCCTCATCTATCTATCTATCTATCTATCTATCTATCTATCTATCTATCTATCTATCTATCTATCTATCTATCTATCTATCTATCTATCTATCTATCTATCTATCTATCTATCTATCTATCTATCTATCTATCTATCTATCTATCTATCTATCTAAGACTGGCTACGGTTGTCAGCCACCTCCTGTACATGGATGACATCAAGCTGTATGCCAAGAGTGAACGAGACATCGATTCACTGATCCACACTACCAGGATATAAGGCAACGACATCGGGATGTCATTTGGACTGGAGAAGTGTAGTCGAATAATAACAAAGAGAGGGAAGGTAGTCAGAACTGAGGGGATCGAACTACCAGAAAGCAACATTGCAGACATAGAGGCCAGTTACAAGTACCTGGTGATCCCACAGGCAAATGGGAACCATGAAGAGGCCGCTAGGAAAGCTGCAACCACCAAGTACCTGCAGAGGGCCAGGCAAATCCTGAGGAGTTAGCTGAACGGTAAGAACAAGATTTACTAGTCCCTAAGGACCCCAAAGCGCTTTACACATTCAGTCATCCACCCATTCACACACACATTCACACACTGGTGATGGCAAGCTACATTGTAGCCACAGCCACCCTGGGGCGCGAGCTTGAAGGATAACACCGCCCGCAGGGGCGAGCTGGGTGTTTTTTTTTGTTTTTTTTTTAATATATATAGATACATTTCCCAGATGCTCCAAAGCTTCCCTCTGTGTCAGTGAGTCCCTCTGCTGAGATAGTGGAGGGCAGTTCAGTGACTCTGACCTGTAGCAGTGACGCTAACCCAGCAGCTACATACACCTGGTACAAGAATCAAACACAACTTAGTAAAGAACCACAGCTCTCCTTCAGCACCATCCAGCCCTCTGACTCTGAAGAGTACCACTGTACAACTGAGAACAAGCTGGGAACATCAACACCTGAATACATCTCTCTTGATGTGAAATGTGAGTGTAACTAAATGTATACAGTTTTGTTTTATACCCTTACAAATACATCTATCTTTTGTAATGTTTTCCCCACTTTCCCTCCCTTTAGAGATTTATGTATTACTGTCAAGAATACTACATCAATTATCCCAAAAGTTGGGACATGTTTTTAAAAAGGAGTTTATATTCATATTGTCTGTTGAAACCCTAAGCAAAAATCACTATTATGTTTTTGGACATAACTATTTTAATCCAATATGATAGGAGTAATGTAGTAGTTCTATTGCAGAGAATTAAACTTGCACTGGATTCTGCACAGGTAGATATGCAAAATACAATAAAATAGACACACCACCCTGCACATATAGCAGAAGAATTTACACTAAACGAGTACACGCATCTAAATATAGTAACTGCTCCTGCTCCACTCACCGTCTTGCTTTTTTTCACCCTCACCTTTGCAGCCATCTGTCATTGTACTTTTCACTCTGCCAATGCTGTAATTTCAAGTTTGTCTATTCCCGAGGGCACTCTACTGTCCTTGGGCCCAAAGCAGTTACCTGTCTTGCCTGGTCGTGAACAGTGCCTCCGCGTGCACTGCTTAGCACTTTTTTCTTACTGCAAGAAGTTCCTGGATCCAAACTAACTGGTGTTGATTTTGAATATTCTCCTGCAGGCAAGACATGTTCACTTGGTTAACTGTGGATTCTAAATTGGCTGAAAATGTGGATTTGAGATAATTGCCTGTCTCGCTATTTGTTATGAGCAGTGTTGGGACTAACGCGTTATTAAATAACGCGTTACAGTAACTACGTTATTATTGTGGTAACGAGGACGGTAACTAGTTATTATGCCAAAATCAGGAACGCGTTAGTCGTTACTGGGATTTAGATAGGGTCGTTACTCGTTACTTCGTGTGGTGGTTGTCGCGGAGCTTCCACAGATTCAGTAACATTAGCAAGTGGTGGAGGCCAGCAGGTGGATGAAGGAAAGGGGACGCAGAAGGAAAAGAGACCCGAGGCGGCCGCAGGTCCAAGTGTGAACTGAACTTCAGGTAAGAAGTTATGACCTGCAGTCTCTCTGGGTCAGATATGAACCAAGTTTAGGTGGAGTTTATTTTTGTTATTCTGACTTTTTCCGTACTGCGTGCTAGCTAGCATGACGGAGTTTCTATACAGCTGGGTGGTGCTATGATGTTAACGATGTTAAACTTTATTTTGTTCATAAGTTATTAGAGTTGCCAACCGTCCCGTCTGGTATTCAGAGAAAATATTACGCCTTTCTTATTGAGGTGAAAAGGAACAGTTTGTCCCGTAATTCAGCTACAATGGAAAAGGCACAAAGCTGGAGTTATTCTGTGTCTTTGCTGCACAGCTGCCTCTTCTTCTCTCATTCTCCTCCCTCCCTCTCCCGTTTCTACTTCAGTCATGAAAACTGATCAATGATCAGCTGATGGGCTTTTCTCTCTTGTTTGTTTATCGCTCACTTTGCGCAGAAAGAGGAAACCAGCGGATGTCGCACTAAACAACAGCAGCACGTTTAAGCTTGATCAGCTATTGTTAGAATTTATTTAATATTAATTTCTAGTATCAGCTGATGTTTGCTGGAGCCACAGCTGCAAAAAAGCTGGTGGTCATGATATCGGTTTGGTTATCTGGTGAGAGGGAAACATGAAGATGAAACCAGGAGATGTCCTTACTGGATCATCAGAGCTGAACAGGTGATGGAGAAACAGGTTTATCTTTTAGGTGACATGAATGAGTTGAAGGGAAGTTATGAACTGTTTCTGAGAGACAAATAACACCAGGATCCTTTTCTATGTAGCTGACAGCTGGTAACTGTGCAGGGGCGGATCTAGCAAAGTGTGGCCAGGGGGGCATGTAGGGCATTAACAGGGAAAGGGGGGCACAAAGAAATACTTTTCTTTCTTATTCTCATTTAAAATGTCTAGCTTTTAAAAAATAATTATCTGAATCTTACAACAAACGATTGATAGATTGATGCATATATACCATCAAAACAGTGAACATCACTGTCACAACAGTGTTTATTTTCATTCAAAGGCCCTCTGCGAAAAATTTCTAAATTATTTTATAGATAAAATCTCATTGTTAAGGGCCACACATTCTTTGGTAGTAAATCAAGCCCCAGCTTCTGAATGTTCAACGGTTTTCCAACAGTTCGAACCTGTGTCATTTTTGACTTTAAAGGAAATAATTAATAATCTGAGAAGCTCAAATTCTTTGCACGACATTATTCCCTCTCGTATCATTAAGGATGCATTGAATACAATCGGGTCTTGTATTTTATTTCTAATGAACTTCTCACTGTCATCTGGCTATGTTCCGACTGTCTTTAAACATGCAGTCGTGCAACCTGTCATCAAGAAAAGTTCCCTTGATCGTAACATTCTAGCTAATTACAGGCCGATTTCTAAACTTCCTTTTATGTCAAAAGTCTTAGAGAAAATAGTGCTTCGGCAACTACAGACCTATTTAGAGAGCAACGGTATAAGTGATAAATTTCAGTCTGGATTTAGACCGCGTCACAGCACCGAAACTGCCCTACTAAGAGTCTTTAATGACCTTCTCTTAATTGCTGACTCTGGGCGCTCTGCGGTCTTAGTACTATTGGATTTGACCTCAGCCTTTGATACGGTTGATCATGATATCCTCTTGGCAAGACTGGAACATGTAGTAGGCCTCAAAGGAAATGTTTTATCTTGGTTTAAATCATATTTTTCTGAGAGGTCGTTCTCCGTCTCGATGGGAAAATATTCCTCTTCTTCTGCCCGTTTCCGCTGTGGTGTGCCCCAGGGCTCGGTACTGGGTCCTGTGTTGTTTTCTCTGTATATGTTGCCCTTGAGCTCCATTTTTGAAAAACACAATGTCTCTTTTCACTGTTACGCTGATGATATTCAAATCTACCTTCACCTGACTGGGGATGCTTTATCCTCACCACATCCTCTGTTTGATTGTCTGAGTGATGTCAAGGACTGGTTATCACGTAACTTTCTTACTTTAAATGGAAAGAAGACAGAAATTATTGTTTTTGACCAAAATATGCCTCTGGGACAATTGACTGACACATTTGGGCCTGTTGCTAACCACCTTACTGATACTGCCAGGAATCTTGGAGTTTTCATGGATAGTTCCTTCAAACTTGACAAACAGGTCTCTACTGTGGTAAAAACTAGCTTCCATCAACTACGCCTAATCTCTAAGGCTAAACCCTACATACCACACAAAGATATGGAGAAACTCATTCATGCTTTCATTATGTCAAGACTGGACTATTGTAATTCTCTCTACTTGGGTCTACAATCTTCCCTTCTGCAGCGTCTGCAGCTGGTCCAGAATGCCGCAGCACGTCTCTTGACCGGCACTAGAAAGTTTGACTCTATCACCCCTGTTCTGAAAAATTTACACTGGCTTCCTATCAGATATCGAATTGATTTTAAAATTCTATTGTTTACTTATAAAATTTTGAACAATATGGCACCTGACTACTTAGCTGATCTCCTCTGTCTGTACAGCCCTCAGAGAGCACTAAGATCATCGGGCCAACTGCTCTTGGTGCAACCTAGGTCTCGGCTGAAGACCAGAGGAGACCGTGCCTTTGCCGTTGCTGCACCCAGGCTATGGAATACTCTCCCTCTTCATATTCGCGCGTCAGATTCCATTCAGTCTTTTAAATCACGTTTAAAAACGTATTTGTTTGATCTAGCATTTAAGGCAAATTAGGGTAATTTACATCTGGCTCTGTATTTAGATTATGTAATTATCTTATATTTTATATATTTGTAATTTATATTTTATTGTGATTTTATTTGTACTGCGATTTTAATGGAAAGCACTTTGGTGTACTTCGGTCTTAAAAATGTGCTATATAAATAAATTTTGATTTGATTTGATTTGATTTATGATTTTTCCTATAATGGTGGGCCGGTCTCTAGTCAAAATGCCCGGGCCAATTTTCTGTCCCAGTCCAGCCCTGTATGCAGCTCATCTGCAGTCTGGTGTTGCCTACATCTTCCTATTCAGAAGGCAGAATTTCCGAGTTCTGAGTACAATCGAAAGCACCACGACTGCAGTTTTTGTGTTGGATGTAAAAGGCGCACATGACACTGTGACGTAGGCTAGAATCATGGCGGCGGTCAACAACGGTCCAGGCGTGGGATTTCTCTCCTGGAAATATGCACATTATCTTTTCCTTTCTATTGGTAGGTGGCACAGTGCACTGTGGCAAGTAAGCAAGCTAGAAGACTGGCAAAGTTATGGAAGCAACACATTAACAAGAGAATTCTGAGTAAAACCAAAGTTACTTTCCCTAGTAACTAGTTACTTTGAAAGTAACGAGTAACTTGAAGTAACTGAGTTATTTTAAAGTAACTTACCCAACACTGGTTATGAGACACACTGGCAAACTTTTCATTGTGTATCCTGCCTCTCACTGTGGCTGGGAGAGGCTCTAGTCCCCTTATTTCTTAGTTGGAGAACTGCAATACTAATCAAGTGCAACATTCATTACTGTAGCCATTTTGACAGGAGCCACTGTCCCGTCCACATCTGCCTGTCCACAAAGATCTCGTTTTTCTCTTGAAATCAAGATGAGACTTGACACTACTGTAGATTAACTACCCCACCTTGTGGTACAAATTTGCAATTACATGGAATCACATCTTCATCATGCAAACTCAAAAACCTCAACTGGCTATTTGAATACATGCAATACATTCAGTGAGGGTACACTGTGAATTATTTGTTCATCAACTTGTCTCTAATGCCACCAGCGACACTTGTGTTGAGCTTTGTCCATGTTTTCTAGGTTGCTAACATTCTCCTAGTGGCACCACTATGAAAGTTTTA
Organism: Aulonocara stuartgranti; assembly: GCF_965226115.1. NCBI lineage: Eukaryota > Metazoa > Chordata > Actinopteri > Cichliformes > Cichlidae > Aulonocara > Aulonocara stuartgranti. The sequence continues at coordinate 38,051,786 of NC_138944.1, forward strand.
AAATTCCTTTTTTTCCTTTTCTAAAAGATGAATTGTGATGCCACTGGAACATGAAGTCATAATCAGAATCAGAATCAGAATCAGAATCAGAATGGGTTTATTGCCAGATGTTGAGGTTTACAACATTAGGAATTTGCTGCGGTGCTTCAGTGCAAACAATAAGAATTAAAGTGCTATGTAGAAAGAAAGATATGTGCATGAGATATACATGAGATATATACATGAGAATAAGAATTAAGAGTGCTACGTAGAAAGATATATACATGAGTGCAGGTGGTGATCAGTGCCAGACATGAAATGATGCAGTGACACAGCGTAGGGTCATGTGTTAGTGGCGGGGACAGTCATGTGGTTATTGTTCATGTGTCCAACAGCAGAGGGGAAGAAACTGTTCTTGTGGCGAGAGGTTCTGGTGCGAATGGACCGGAGCCTCCTGCCTGAGGGGAGCAGGTCAAACAGACTGTGTCCAGGGTGAGAAGGGTCAGCTGAGATCCGGGCTGCACGCCGCAGTGTCCTGGAGGTGTACAGGTCCTGTAGAGATGGGAGTCTGCAGCCAATCACCTTCTCAGCAGAGCGCACAACACGCTGCAGTCTCTGTTTGTCCCTGATAGTGGCTCCAGCGTACCACACGGTGATGGAGGAGGTGAGGATGGACTCGATGATTGCAGTGTAGAATTGCATCATCGTCCGTGTTGGCAGGTTGAATTTCTTCAGCTGCCTCAGGAAGTACATCCTCTGCTGGGCTTTCTTGATGACGGAGGTGATGGTGGGCTCCCACTTCAGGTCCTGGGTGATGGTGGTACCCAGGAAGCGGAATGAGTCCACAGAGGTGATGGGGGTGTCAGTCAGGATGATGGGGGGGAGTGGGGCTGTGTGCTTCCTGAAGTCCACAATAATCTCCACTGTCTTCTGGGCATTCAGCACCAGGTTGTTGTGGCTGCACCAGGACACCAGACGTTCAACCTCCCTCCTGTAGGCAGACTCATCCCCGTCAGAGATGAGCCCAATGACGGTGGTGTCATCTGCGAACTTGATTAGCTTGACAGACTGGTGGGTGGAGGTGCAGCAGTTGGTGTACAGGGAGAAGAGCAGAGGAGAAAGAACACAGCCCTGAGGGGAGCCGGTGCTGATGGTCCGGGAGTCCGAGACATTCTTCCCCAGATAATATGGATGAGGACAGTGACTGCTGTACTAAAATCATTCAAATTCACTGAGCAGCTGCTATGGCATTAAACAAATTAATAACATGCTAATACCTCCTTGTGTTTTCTTTCCCAGATGCTCCAAAGCTTCCCTCTGTGTCAGTGAGTCCCTCTGCTGAGATAGTGGAGGGCAGTTCAGTGACTCTGACCTGTAGCAGTGATGCTAACCCACAGCTAATTACACCTGGTATAAGGAGGATGAAGACTCACCTAAAGCATCCGGACAGAGCTTCACCATCACTGACTTCAGATCTGAGCACAGTGGGAGTTATTTTTGTGAAGTGCAGAACACCAGAGGACGTCACAACTCCACCTTAAAGCTGAAGGCTGTAGCAGGTAAGTTAGACCAGCCATGTTGATTAAGCTCATACCACATCCATCACCTGGTTGTGTTTTTCTAATAATGGCCAGTTCTTGTTAAATTCCTGTGTGGGGTGAGAAGATGTTGATGTTGATTGTCTCAGTGTAATAAAATGCATGTAGCTGTCTCATGAAATGCTCTGTTTATGATTTTAAAATGGGAATTATATCTAAGAGCTTCCACAGCAGTCAATGGTTTATCCTCAGTAATTAAAATTAGCTTAGATTAAGTTCTATGAATAGTGGAATACAGATGCTGTAATGGATTTATCCTGCTGATATTTATATATAACACACTAGTTGGAGATAAATTCTGAATTTCCACGCCCCCAAACACACCACTTCCAGTTCTTATTTATACATATTTGAGCCCCCAGTTCTACAAGCTGTTCATTCTCGTTTTCGTGCCCCACACTCCCTCCCTTTTTTCAATTCTTTTACTTCTTTCACTTTACTTCTCATTAGTACACGTGGATCTGCCAGGCCCAGGAGCCATCGCCAAGGCCCAAACCACAGTTCAATTCATGTTTAAGTTATTCGTCTTTATCTACTAAAAAAACACTGTCAAACCTAAAATGAGGACGTGGGATCAGCTAATGAATGACTTCTAATAGGTTTAATAATTGCATTTGATCACTTTTTTTTAGGAACATGGACAATGGCATCTCTTATGGTTCCTGCTAGTCTCCTCATTATTCTTCTGGCTCTCGTACTCATCTCTCATCCTGTGGTTCATGTGAGTGCATCTTTAGTGTCAATTATTCTGTGGTCTAAAATTTGTTCATCTTAACTTTGAGTTTTGTTCTTTTGTTTGTCTTTTAAAATGGATTTTAATGAATGAACATGACAGAGCCTCCAAGCAGCAGATTCCTGAGCCTGTAGAGACACCAGATAACAGTGAAGAGGTGAGACTCTAAGTAAGAATACATACATATTGTGTGGAAGTGTGGGGAAACACATATAAAAATACAACTAATCCATTAGTCACAGTACAGAAACGAGCACTGCGTATAATTCACAAGGCTGGTTATCTAGATCATACTCACAAATTCTTTCTTCAGGCAAAGTTACTTAAATTCCAGGATCTGGTTAATTACAATACATCCATAATTTTGTATAAAGCTTTTACTAAACTTTTACCGGCAAATTTACAAACTAGATTTGAAATTCGAGAAAAGGTTTATAATGTTAGAGGATTTGGAGAATTCAAATTACCCAGAACTCGAACAACCCGTAAAGGTTTTTGTGTGTCTGTATGTGGTGTGAAAATCTGGAACAGTCTGAGTTTACAACTGAAACAATGCAAAAATATTCATAGATTTAAATTTCTCTACAAACAGTTGGTCTGGTCACAGTATACTCAATGATGGTTTTTTAGTGTGCTCTGTAATGTCTGTTCTCTTACCATTGCTGGTATGGATTCAAAAAAAAAAAAAAAAAAAAAGACTGTGCGTATGTATGTACATATATGTACATGTGTGTGTAGATATATATGTATGTATATGTATGTGTGTATGTGTGTGTTTGTTACTTGTAGTTATTACTGCCTGTTACCTGTGGTAATGTAATTTATAATTTATATATTCTGTATTCAGTTATGAAGGCTCTAATTGTTGCTTGCGAGCTGCAGTTTAGATGCTTGTATGCGCCCGGGGCTGTTGATGGGACTGTATGCAATAATGGGCGTAGCTGCGGGAAGTATATTGTTTTGTTTTGTTTTTTTGTTTTTTTGTTGATGAGTGAGTATAGGGGTGGGATTTAATAAGTTTTCTTCGTCCCACTCCTTTTTCAGGCAATTTTTGTTTTTTGTTTTGTGCATTTTATGTTCAATATAGGTATTTGTTGTGCCTGGAAATGAACAAATAAATGAATGAATGAAAAAAAAGAAAACACTTTCAAAGTGACTGCTGCAATCTCTACTTTCCAGCTTGTCTTAAAGTAATAACTGATTGGGCAGTAACTGTTTATTACTTTTCAATCTCACAGCAAACCATGCTCTTCTTTGTGTTTCATTTTAAATGCGTTTTCTCTTACATTTAGTCCAGGATAACCAAACGCACTGGAAAACACATGAACTAAACAGGTAGCCTGGCTAGAGAAACAGAGGGTTTACATACACATGGAATGGCGAGGGGAGGCAAAACATATGGGGAACACAAATTAGACACAAAGAGATGGACAAAGCTAAACTATTCACACTGAACATGGGACGGAAGACTGTCACAATAAAACAGGAAACCATGAGACGTAGACTGACATGAGCCTGACAAAGGAGTGGAGGAAGGGCAGAGGAGAGAGGGAGCGAGGAAACACAAAGGAGAGAGGACGAGATCAAAATATAAACAGGCCCAGTTACTCACTCAGACAACCAAAACCATAAATACTGAATAAGCTCAAGAATATAAGCAAACTAAACTAGCAAATAAAAGATACACAGGACGTAAAACAAGGCTCCAAAACACATAAAAACCAAAACACTGGGTCAACGACCCAGGTACGCTAACATGAACAGGAAATAAACCAACAATAACTGTAATGTGCAATATGTCTCTCTGCTTCAGAAAAATCAAAATAGTAAAATTTCCTTATAAGTTGTACTTACCTTAAGTTCTCTCTGTATATAATCCATGCGTGTAAAATAGTTATGTTTCTAATGTCTGCAGCTATGGCCAACATTACCATTTTTCCATGGTAATGACATTGTCTATGCTAGTGTCCACTTTTCCCAACATCAGGCAGATCATGTTCACACCCAAATTAGACCATCTCTGACCAAAAGTCACAGGAAGGAAAAGGAGGAAGAAGCAGAGATGCTCACATTTAGGAGTGCAAGTACCACAGCAGGGTGAGTTCCTTCTCACACAACATCTATCTGACTAAAAGTAGATTTTTTTTGTTGTTTTTTTAAATAATGTTTGTCTTTTTTTGATCACTGGTCAACATACATATTACATCAATATCATACCTACAGAAACCAAGAAGCAGCAGCAGATCCAGCTCCTCTGTACGATACAAACCCGACTTGGAAAGCCAAGTCGTAAGCTAATTTTTCCATGGTAATGTTTTAATATCTTTTTAAAAAGAGATAAGTGTGAATATAATGCACGCATGCACAGTGCTTAACACATTTATTAGACCATCTATCATAAAAACAAAAAGAAACAAATCATGCAGAAATCTGCCAAAAACTAACTAAAACATATATTATTATTGATTAGGCAGCTGTGGCGTAAACCTTACATTGGGTAGTGATCTAATAAATGGTTTTTGTATTATATTTTTACTGGTAAGTTTGTCCAGAAATACGCTTACATCATAATTTTAAAGACAATTTTAAAATCTGACTGACACTTTTTTTTTTCTTGTGTCTCTTCTACCCGTCTGCCTGCAGATATCACAACAAATTAATTTGGAGTTGAGCAACATCAATCACCAACTTCCTGGATAATCATACCAATCATTGTTTCTGCTTGAGTAACCAGAACCTTAAAACCCACATCTCTGTGATGTGCTGACCACCCCCTCAATTTCCATACATTATAGATATTTCTGGTATATTGTGCTGCGTTTGTGTTTTGGAGCACACAAAAATGACAATGATAATAATAATATTTTATTTTGCATAGAATCAGAGAACATTGGTGTAGCAGCCAAGGCCACCTCATGGGGTACAAATTGTATTTCTGCAAAACTATCTTTATCTTATCCTGTCAACTCTAAATGCAGAATACTATGATATAACTGTCTGCAGCTTACAGATTGTACACGTTCGTCATTAATCAGTGATGAACATTATATTATCATGAACAATCAATGATTATGTTTCTATATATTTGAGGATCATTTTGTATGTATCGCAAGCCATGTTTACATGGACACAAGTAAATCAATTAAGAATGTGACCGAAATAAAAATGCTTCATGCAATTGGATGATTCTAACCCAATCAAGCTAGTTCACATCACAATTTCTTTCTGATCAAAACAGGTGGCTTATACTGTTTAGTAATGTGATTGGTGTGCATGGAAACACCTTTCCTGATGTTTGGGGTAAAATTATCCTTATTCTGCATGCATGTGTTACCTCCTAAAGGAGAGAGAAGTATGTACTGCTGGGCTTGTAGCTTCATTAAAGACACCAGCATACACACAATTAATATGGGAGAAGAAAAATGATACAAAAGTCCCAAAAGAGAGAGGAGACAAACCAAAATCAGTGGCATGTAGAAAGGTGATGATAAAGGGCGTTTGTTTCCATCGAAAATCACAACTTTTTCTTTTACTATTTCTGGATGAATCTGCCTATGATTTAGTCTGTTCAAATGCTTGATGCATTTAGAAAAGTCCCCTGATTTAAGGTTTAAAGCACAAATTCTTCTGACTGTGAAGCACATCTAAACATGGCTATAGATTTTTCAATTAGTTCTTAGATTAATGTAGATTAATCCAGATCTGTCAGTGAATGCAAGGTTTAGCAGTTTATTGCATGCTTTTTGTCTTCTACTGTTAAAGTTAGATGTGAGGCCAAAGGATGCCATTTTATAGCAACAATGTGCATCTGAAATGTTTGTGCACATAGCATTAGTAGACACAAGCATTTGTGTGCAAGCTAAAAACATATAGTGGCTCTATAAACAGTAGCTAACATGCTTATAAAAGTTTCTACTTGACAAAGAAAAAAGAAAAATAAATGACATATAATCTAAAGAGTTGAGTATTTTTTTGCTAATCAAATAGTAGTTTCCTTTTGCTGCCAGCAGGTGTTTGTAAATAATGAAATAATTTATTCCTACTATACAGTGACCAGGGCTGGACTGGGACCAAAATATGCCCTGGTGGCCCACTATGATTATTTCTACCACATGCAAAAGCACACATGACATACCAGAGGATATATGGACTGTTAATTTCACTAGTGTTATTTCTCTGGTTACCTATCAATGATAGATCCTGCATTTTAGTAAAGCACAGTTTTAAATATGTTTTAAAATATTACATGATAATAACTGTAACGCCTGCAAACTGTAACTTCAAGCCAGGCTAAAATACCTCTAAACTGGACACCAAGTCTACTCGTAGCATTATTTAAAAATGAAGGCTATAAAGACATTTCTCTCTCTCATACACACACAGTTTGTGCACTGACACCTAACTCTATTGATTAATACTATTATGCAGGTTTTAACTCTGACTGAATAAAATGAGTCTTGTAATCATTTCTAACTTTTTTCTTCTTTTTTTTTTTTACATTTTCTGCTTTAATTACTAATATTATTATTAGTAGTAGTAGAAGTAGTGTACACTGACTGTGTGTAAGCTTACGTGTATGCAAGGCCCCCCAACACCACACACACACACACACACACACACACACACACGCGGTCTCTCTCTCACACACGTTTTTTTATTTTTTATTTTATTGCTATGTCTGGTTTTATTACTGTGTGCATATTAGTATTGTATAGCACTTCGGTCTACCAGGTGTGTTTTTAAAGTGCTATATAAATAAATGATGATGATGATGATGATGATGATGATGATACTCGCAACCAGTAGCGGTTTTAGATACGGGCGACATGGGCGGTGTCGCCCGTATCGCCCCGGGGCGACATCGTGGTGGGGGGCGGCATCACGGGCATCGGCAAAAAAAAAAAAAAATGCTCGTACTCATGCTGCCCCGACGTCAGCCAGCGCATATTGGGAATGGTACAGGCACCGATTGGTTTTCTATCGCCCATTTGCTGGGAGTAAGGGCGCCCTCCGTTTGCGAGGTGAGCTTGCTGCTTGCGGAACAGGGAGGAGAGGGCTGTCTGGAGCAGCGTCTAATAACTCACAAAATAAAACAGAATAAAAAGAAACCAACAAACACAAAAACACCAGACATCATGATACAGACTTATAATCTGCACCGATGTTCTTTTTCAAAATTCTATACACGAAAAGTGAGCGCGAGAGCCCTCGGTGCGCCTGCTCGCTGCTGAAGTCAAAGTAAACTTTATTGTCATCTCCGCTACAGTCCAGTATATGGAGAGACGAGACAACGAGGCTCCAGTTACAGCAGTGCAAGTAAACAAACAATATATATAAGAAGAGTAAGAAAATAAATATACACTTTAGGACTCGGGGTAAAGGGCTCAATAACAATTTAAAATTTAAAGTTTGATTATTTAAAGTCTCACACACAACCCTTCGAAAGGGGAGGGGGGCCGGCTGCTTCCATATAGAGCACATTTCATTTATAATGTTGTAAATCCAAGCCCATTATTTATTCATGATTTGAATCCTGGGTTGTGCGAAATCTCAGAAATAAACCTTAGACAAAGTGAATCTGTGAACTAAGGTGTAGGTCTGTTAGGTTATGTTGTGCTGATCCTTGGGTTGAGGGATGGCTGTTCATACTGGAGTGCAAAATTAAAACCAATGTAAGATGGACAAGAAAAGTTCAAATCCATCAGGTCCTCAGTTTAGAAAAAAGAGAAAAGAAGAGGAGGAGAAACGAGCAACAGATACAGGTAAGCAGATGTGTCATTGGATAATGGCAGGTCATCCTGAAACAATCAGAATCAGAATACTTTATTAACCCTAAGGAAATTATGTGGGTTACAGTTGCTCCAAGAAGAAAATGGTAAAAATAGCAACCTAAATGGCGCAAAAAACTAAAAATATCACATGATTCAGTAGATTTTAGAACCTCATTTAGCTCCTATTTGAATGAATCCTTTTCTGTCTTTGTTTCCTCTCTCTCCTCTGACTCTCAGCTTCTTACATCAGTGGATTTTGACCTGTTCTGTCATGGCCCTCTGTCCTTCAGGTACACGTCTGCCTTTGGTCTTTCTCTTCCTCCCTTACTTGCTATGTATGCATGTATTTATGTATGTACGTGTAGAAAAAAAAATAATCCAACTCAGAGTTGTCTTGTATTCATTCTGAAGGTAAATACTTTTTGTACAAAGTATCAGTATTGGATCAGTAACAGCCTGAATTTTACTTGGTATCACATCGGAAAGAAAATCAGTGCTATCTCACTCATCACCATCACCTGATTGCATCCACCTGGACCAAACCAAATCATAAGGAGTGGGGAGGCGGGATCAGAGGCAAATTTGGATTTTATTCATCATTGCCCCCCAAAAACCTAATGCTAGGAAATATACACAATTATAAGTACTTTGTGAAGCAAATATAATGTTATTGTAACTAGTTAGAAATATTCTTTTAAAAAAAAAGTATTGACTGTTCTGTTTTCTCGGGCCTCTGTCAGTCATGGGCCCTTAGAATCGTCAGCACTTTTCTCCACCTTTTGGGGCCCCTGTTTTTGGCTGTAAAGTCAGTCAGAGAGCCTGCAGTGTTTTCTTCACAGTGGTTGCCACGGCATTTGTTTCTGATGACAGCTCATTGAACTGTTTTTTTACAAAATTGCCTGGCTTGAGCAGCTGGGTGTGGGACTTTACTAAAAGCTCAGAGAGAGGAGACACCAGCATCTGAACAGAGACTCAAACCAGCAACCTGCAGCTCCCTGCTTGGCTGCTCCAGTTTTCTCCTCACTCATGTTGCCCACCAGTGATTTCTAGCTGCCCACCCACACAGCAGGCTAGAATATGCGCTGAGCCTCAGCACCCAATACTTGGACATGTTTTCTTTATTAAACAATGAACCAGACCCCAAAAAGTAAACAGCTGTTATTGCTAGGCAACGGGAGCAGCATTTGGAGATGCAGCACCTGACATTCCTGACCATGTGGGCGGAGCATGCATGGAATGGAATGTTCAGTAGAACTGTGCAACACAAGCACTTAGTTACAGCATGTTTCATTGTATCCAGACACAGCTAGAGACAGCATCTCTGTGCAGGACAAACGACAGTTGACGAAGAAAACATCGAAAACTTCACTTCACTCCTCTACAAAACGTTGGCTCCTTTGTTTAAAAGGCCAAAATGAATCGAGGGAGAACGAGAAGAGGATCGGCGAGTGCTTCACCTCACAATACAGTACAGCTGATTAACCTGCAAGACGAATTTCAAATGATACAGGCTGAAAATGTCAAATTAAAAGAAGAGGCAGAAAAATCAAGAGGAGAAGCTAAAAATTCAAAGTTTGAAACTGAAGTAGTATTGCAGGAATTACTGCATGTGGGTCTCAAACTTAAAGGAGAGAAAATGGGAAAACAACAGGCAGAAAAGGAGAATGAAAACATAAAGAAAGAACTGTTGGAAGCTCAAAAAGCATTGGAGGAAGAGAAAACCACAGCACAAGAAGCCAAAAATAAATATCAAACTGCAAAGAAGGAGGCAGGAAATGTGATGCAGGAATTACAGGAGGTGCAGGAAGCTTTTGAAGAGGAAAAAAGGAAAATGCAGTTGGCAACACAAGAAGCTGTAAATGTAACGGCTGAAGCTGAAACACTAAGTAAGGAATTACTGCATGTAAAGCAACAACTTGAAGAGGAGAAAAAACGTAAACATGAGGCAGAAAATGAGATTGAAAATTTGAAGAAAGAATTGTTGGAAGCGCAAAAAGTGTTGGAGGAAGAGAAAATTAAAATACAGGAAGCAAAGAAAGAAATGGAAGATACAAAGAGTTACACTCAAAACATGAAGAAGGAACTGATGAAAGTGCAAGAAGAACTTGCAGAAGAGAAAATTGAGGTGAAGGTATTCAAGAAAGAAATGACGGTGACCAAGAAAGACTGCAAAGACGCACTCAAAGAAATACGAAAGCACAAAAAGGAAGCTAAAGAGCTCCTCAAACAGAAAGTGAAACTGGCCAAACAGCAGCTGAAAGAAAAATTTAAAGATGCCGAGGAGCAGCTCAACAAAACCTTAAACGAACTGAAGGCAAAAGAAAAGAAAGCCGAGGACAGGAGGGGATTCTGGAGCAGACTGCTGAGAAAGAACTGACCCAGCAGCATCAAGTTTGAGGACATCAATAGTTTCTTCCTCCTTCCCCCTCTCTCCACCTTTCTTTCACCCCATCCTTCTTCTTGGGACGTTTGTTTGTTTTTTTAAAACTCTAATCTAAATACATGTACTGAAATACACAAATAAAATTGCCATAACTTGACTTCATGTTGCCTGCTTCTTTTCTCGTGTGTTTGTAAAACAGTAACACACTTTCTGCTCTGTGTCTTTAATTGTAAATAAATGCAATATGTTTTCATTTTAAAATGCAGTGCAAAAAACTTCTGCTCTAAATCTTTTTTTTTTTTAGCAAAAAGCTTCTTTTTTTTTGCCTGTTGTGGAAGTTTTCCATTTAAATAAAGCCTGCAGACCAGCGGTGAGCGGTAGCTAACATTCTTTAACTGGCTGCGTTGCAACATTTAGGTAACACTCCCATGACCGCACTGCCACTTCCACAAGAACTGCTTCTCGATTTCCTTCCTTAACCCTTTCGTTTGGAGCTGATCTGACCCACTCAGATCAATACTTTGATTCCATTCAATCGATAAGCGATAGCTCTCACTCCACCTAGTTTGTATGTTGTTGTACATTTAGGTTTCCCAATATGAATTACCTTAACCTCCTAAGACCCGAACTCTTTCATGGCATGCATTTTTAATTTTTCTTTGCTGGGTTGACTGGGGGTGAATGTAAAAACAAAAGAAATGTAAAAACAAAGAATTAACAGTTTGTTTGTTTTTTTACCTAACTTTTGTTTTTGAGAAAAATGAGATCCACATATGACATTTGTTTCAAATTTTGATAGAACAGTGGCAGTATAATGTCCTTGTAAGTGGATATCAGGCCCTTGTAGAGAAAAATTAAGTATTTTGGTCTAGACGTCCCAAAATGTGATGTCCACATATGTGGACTCCAGGGGTCCGTTCTTCGTACCTCGCTTACTACATCCGAGATCAAATGACACATCCAAGATCAAAACATCGCGCCAACTTTGAGTTCGCTATTCCGGTTCTCCGAACGCACCTGTTGTTGACGATTAGTATAGCTGGATGAAGTAATGTGAGATCACTGGGTGGCTTAACAGGGGCTACGCATCGATAGTAGAAACATTGATTGGCAACCCTTTGATTGGTCGGCGAAAATGTCGAAGGAGCGCGCTCAGTATTTTTCGGCAGCAGAGCAAGAACTCTTGATTGAGGGATTTCAGGAGTTTCAGAGTTTAATTAAAACGCAAGGGAACACTGCAAAGGCTGCAAAAGCAAGGAGAGAGGGCTGGCAGAAAGTTGCTGACAAATTAAACTCGTAAGTAATTTAATAATAACAATAATAATGGAGTGGATCTATATAGCGCTTTTCAAGGCACCCAAAGCACATGACAATGCCACTATTCAGTCACTCTCACATTCATACACTGGTGGAGGCAGCTACGGTTGTAGCCACAGCTGCCCTGGGGCAGACTGACAGAAGCGAGGCTGCCATATCGCGCCATCGGCCCCTCTGGCCAACACCAGTAGGCGGTAGGGTAAATTTATCATATCACACTATATTATCCAATATTATATTACATAATATTATAATATGTTATATTATATCCCCTTTCACATTAGAGCCACAACAGGACCCACTAGAACATGGGAACAAGTAAAAGTGAAATATAAGAATATTCTACAGAATGGTAATATTTATCACTTATATTGCTTTTCGTCTCTTGGAAAGAGACCCTGAAATAATCTGTTTGTTTGTTTATAACAGCAACCAAGAAAAGGGCAGAGCAACAAAAGACAGGTGGTGGTCCTGCACCCCCTCGTCAACAAGTTGGTTAAGTGAATAATATCCTCACGGGAAAATCGATATCTCTCTATGAGCACACTGTCGCGCTGAGCTAAAGGATCCTGTCTATCCCGCAATATACGCTGAATTCTGAAAACTCTCCTTATCAATCTTGCACCTTCCGCAATGGGCTGCTCGCGTATACGGACAGGACATGGCTGCGACAGACTTCCCAAATCCACCTTCGCTTTTATAGCCGTGGTCTCTCATCTTGATTACACGAAGTAATTTGCAATTACTACTCTGAAATATGAATTACATCTGTAATAATCACATACATGTAATAGAATGTTAATAGTACATTTCCCTTTTTTAGGAAATGACCTGTATGTATCTGTGTGACATCAATAAATGGATCAGGTGCTGCATTATCTTTAGTTACATTGATAATATTTATTTATGGTACAACAGTGGTAAAATATCGCTGTTGCTTTCGTATAAATGAAGCGGACATACCTGCGTGGCCGCGATCTAATCTTGTTTACATAAAGTAAACCTGCTCCCGAGCAGGTTTACGCTTACGGCTCTGTTGCTATGGCAGCAAGTCCCGGATGAGCTTCGGGGAACCGAACGATCCAAGATCACGCGAAATCGTCAACAATCAAATCCAGCTAACCTACTTAGCGAGGTACGAAGAACAGGCCCCAGGTCCAAGAAGGTAAAACTGAATTTGTTGAGATCTCGTGTTACATAAATAAAAGTTGTAAAACTAGTTCTTCGTCTCTCTATAAATGTCTTTGGTTGTGTTGAGCTGAGGTTTGGAATTAGAACGCAGTAAAATAGCCCTTTAAGACTTAATAGAAAATATTAAGGGGCTACATGTGCACAGAAACCAGAGCGTCCCGGGTTTACTGGCATCATACTGATTATTAATGGGAAGAGGAAGGAAGTGTGATTAGTTTAACAGCTTGACTTCTGTCTTCTACTTACTGAACTGATCACTGAAAAACATTACCGTTAAAAGACAGCACCTTTCTCTATGGTAAGTCGAGGTTCATGTTTTAATGTAGTTATTTGATCGATTTTTTTACAGTAAAATGCAATAACTCAATTTTTTACTGATGTAATTTTCTTTGAAGTAGCAGAGAAAGATGAGAGGCGCAGCCATGAGTGTAACTGCAGCAGCAGTGAGTGGATTTGTTGGACTGCTTCTCACTGTGTCAGGTACTGAATACCTAAATTTTACAACAAAGGCTAAGCGAGTTACATTTACTTTAAAAGTTTACAAATATGATGTTTAAAATTATTGTGTTCATTAAAGAGGGATATTATTGTGCCAATGAACTGGTCTCCACAGATAAAGATTTTCACATATTCAGCATCTCTCATTAGCTTTATAAATACATAGACATGTAGACATAGGACTGTTTGATATAACTTTCTGTGGGTCTGATAGTAGTTTATCTGAAGGATTCAGTGATGAGTGTCTGTACTAAAAAAGGGAACCAAACCTCATAAATTAATTTTCATAACTTTCCATTCTGTATTTAGCTACTTGTAAATGAGCCGTTAGAGACCTACGAATACAGCAACAGGAGCATGAAGCACTTCTGTTTTATGTAAAACTCATCATCAGACTCATTAGAGAGAAGAGAAGTAAAAGATGAACATCTGGGACTCACAAAAACAGCGTTTAGGTTACAAAGTCCTATTTATCTCCTCCTGCAGGCTTGCAGTCTCTTTGTTCACTATAGCTTAATACATGAAGAAATCCCAACTCATGAACATAAAGTGTGACAGTGTGATGAAAAAGAGAGAGCTCTACTTTCATAGTAACACATCTTTTTTGGTTTCCATGTTTTCTTAGAATAAAGAAACCTTATACAAGTGTTTCCATTATTAATGTCACTGTGATTGTGTCTGTAGTGTCTGATGTGCTCTGTGTTACAGCGGTACTGGGTCAGACTGGTTGGTCAGTGACTTACACTTCCACTCACATCTGCGCATTAAAAGGATCAACAGTGGACATAGGCTGCAGCTACAGTTACCCAAACAATAGGAACCGTGGAATCATGGTTCAGGAAAGATTTTGGTTTATTAGAAATGAGTATTATGGGCCAGTGGATTTGAGAACAGACCCAGACTACACAGGGCGGGTTGAGCACCAGTTTCATGAGAAGGACTGCACTCTGAGGATCACAGACCTGAGAGAGAGCGACTCAGCACAGTACAAGTTCAGATTCATAACAAATCAGCGTGATGGAAGTTATACTGGCTCACCTGGAGTCACTTTGACTGTCACAGGTAAGATTTTCATTGAAAATAAATATTGTGTTTGTCTTTCAGTCACTTGCTTTTAGCCATGTTGCTTACATTCAACCTGCTCTGAAGGTTTGTTTTTCCGTGTTCATTCACTTTGATGGTTTAGTTAAAATGAAGACGATTTGTTCTTTCCTTCCATATTCAGACCTGCAGGTGAAGAGAAGAAAATCATCAGCCCACACAGAGCTGCAGTGTCACAGCAGCTGTGATGTAATTGATCCTCCATCATATGTTTGGTACAAAAATGGACAGAAAATAGAGGAAGAAACATCTCTGCGAGTCTCTGTTGGAGGTGATGACAGCAGCTATTCCTGTGCTGTTAAAGGACATGAGGGTTACCGCTCTGCTGCAGTGTGTGAGTTTACTCCACAGTGTCACTATGAAATGTCATGTAACATGTGAAATAAAATCTTCAATATTAGGGGAAAAAAATCACAATTTAAAGATTTTCATCTCCTCCAGATGATCCAAAGCTTCCCTCTGTGTCAGTGAGTCCCTCTGCTGAGATAGTGGAGGGCAGTTCAGTGACTCTGACCTGTAGCAGTGATGCTAACCCAGCAGCTAGTTACACCTGGTACAAGGAGGATGGTCAAACACCTCTGAGTAAGGAGTCGTGGCTCTCCTTCAGCTCCATCCAGCCCTCTGACTCTGGACAGTATTACTGTACTGCTGAGAATGACCTGGGGAAGAGGACATCTGAATCCATCTTTATTGATGTGAAATGTGAGTGAATCTGCTTCAGTAATAGGTTTTCTTAAATGCATTCACTACCTTTCAAATGTCCTTAGTCCTTTTGTTTCTTCTATATTTCTCATTCACTCACACTGTGCCTAATAATGTGGCACTGTTTAATCTGTAGGAGGGATCTTATCAACAAATGTCTGTGTTGTTCTAACTTTTCCTGACAGACAACAAAACATTCACCAAGAACACAAAAAAGAAACCATTATTTCTACTTACTACTTACTACTTGTTTTGAAATCTGTCATCAGTGATCTACACATAACACAGGAACAACAACTATAACTATATCACTGGGTGTGAATAACAGAAAAAATAGAATTTAACTGCAATAGATTCATTCTTTAAAAAAAAAAAAAAACAAGACTCCATATTCTAAAATGGTGCTGCACTCAGGTATGCACCACAAGTCATAAAAAAATATATTTTTTTTTATAGAAACGGAAATATAGAGAGAGACTGTTAAAATGATATGGATTTTTGGCTGGAGAGTAGAATTTAAATTTGAAGGAGTCTTCACACAATACTACATATCCCTACAACTCACATCGGTAAACACACACACACACACACTGATATTTGGTTATCTTGTTAATTTTAATAAATCTTGATATCTCCTCCAGATGCTCCAAAGCCTCCCTCTGTGTCAGTGCGTCCCTCTGGTGAAATCAAGGAGGGCACTTCAGTCACTCTGACCTGTAGCAGTGAAGCTAACCCAGCAGCTGCGTATGTCTGGTACAAGATAAATGGAAGAACACCTCTCAGTAAAGAACGGCAGCTCTTCTTCAGCTCCATCCAGCCCTCTGACTCTGGACAGTATTACTGTATAGCTGCTAATACAGTGGGAAGTAGGACATCTGAATATGTTTCTATTAATGTGAAATGTGAGTGGTAATAATTTCATATATTTCACCCATCACACTTCTGTCTTTCATAGTGAGATGTTTTTTTTCTGTCCTTTTAAATATTTTTTAACATGAAGATTAATTTGAGATTGAAATACTAGACTTTCCGATGTTACATTATGTCAATATTTTATCATTTTCCCAAAATACTAAATGATTGTATAAATATATTTTCTTTTCCAGATGCTCCAAAGTTTGTGTCAGTGATGGTGAGCCCTTCTAATGAATTCAGGGAGGGCGGATCATTGACTCTGACCTGTAGCAGTGATGCTAATCCAGCAGCTCAATACTCCTGGTACAAGAAGAATGGACAAAAGCCTCTCAGTAATGAACAGCAGCTCTCCTTCAGCTCCATCCAGCCCTCTGACTCTGGAGAGTATTACTGTAGAGCTCAGAACAAAGTGGGGAGGAAGAAATCTGAATATACCTCCATTGATGTCAAATGTAGGTGAACAAGTTTACCGTTTTACTCGATCACTTGCTTGTTTCCGATGCTATCCAATATAGATTTTGGGCCCCATCTCAAGATTTCCAGAATCTTTTGATGATATCATGTACTGCAGATGATCATGTATTGAAAGTCTTCCCAATTTTACATTGAGGAACATTTTTCTGAAGTTGTTCCACAATTTACAGATAAGATTTTTTGTACCCAACCAAGCTAATTTTTTTTTACCATTATTCTTTTCTTAAAATGATACTTTTTCCTCAGACATTTGATCTTTTCTCTATGCTCTATTTTGAAACATAACATAAGATTATGAGATTATCAAATCAGTGTCCCCACTGACACTTTAGGTAATAGGGTTATGTAAATATAGTGTAAACATTAAATCAATTGGCTGATGAAGTCATGATGTGGCTGAGAACACATCTCTGCTAGCACCATCCAGATCTCCTCACTGAGAAGCTCCTGTAGCATTAGATTCATTGAGTTGTTTGATTTGATCAATAATTCAACCTTTGAAGGAACTAATAACATGCTTTTTTCTCCCTGTGTTTCCTGCAGATGCTCCAAAGCCTCCCTCTGTGTCAGTGAGTCCGTCTGGTGAAATCACAGAGGGCACTGCAGTGACTCTGACCTGTAGCAGTGATGCTAACCCAGCAGCTACGTATGTCTGGTACAAGAAGAACAGCCAACCACTCAAAAACCCACAGCTCATCTTCAGCTCCATCCAGTCCTCTGACTCTGGACAGTATTACTGTAGAGCTGTGAACAAGCTGGGGTCAAAACTTAAATCCATCACTATTGATGTGAAATGTGAGTGAAACTATGTATAGGCTATAGTAAGTGAAAATATGTATAATATCATCTTTCTTCTCCTCTGTCTATTTCATGATTACAGTCTGCAGTGACATTTATCACAGGTCAGACAGAGGAGAGCACGGCAGTGATTCTGCTGGTGATTTAATAATAATAACTCTTAAAGGAAATTCAAGGCTGCATGAGGTTTTAAAAACATGCATATTGCTCAACTTCTCTTCATTACTGAGAAAGTTTACATTTTAAACTGATGATACTGTAAGAACGTTTTATGCCAAGCTTGAAAAGTGGTTAAAAATGTATGGATAGATGATCTAGCCCTGCGAGAGGTTTAAAAGCTGTTCAGGGTGTATTGACGAGTGTGAGAAAATAGATGATAGTGACAATGACTTAGATGAGAATAACAACATCCAAGCATTGGCAGAAAAACACAAAGTTCCAGAAAAATTCTCAATGAAATGAACCTTTTGAGACTGGACAGAGTGTCACACCTTCATATTCTGCTGGTGTGAATGTTAATAACAGCAAACATGCTCATTTTACTGAAAGAACAGACAGTTGTGGAGTTAACAATAATAAACTGTCATTTGATCAGCTTATATTGTGTCTGAGGATGTTGAACTCCAGAACTCGACACTTACAGACTTGTTTGATGTGGTCAAAAATTCAAACATTGAGGTTTTTGATTTGGTCAAGTTTTCAGCCTTTGAAGGAAATAATACCATGTATTTATTTCCCTTTGTTTTCTCCTCCAGATGCTCCAAAGCCTCCCTCTGTGTCACTGAGTCCGTCTGGTGAAATCAAGGAGAACATTTCAGTGACTCTGACCTGTGTCAGTGAAGCTAACCCAGCAGCTACATATGTCTGGTACAAGGCAAACAATCGAACACCTCTCAGTACAGATTCACAGCTCTCCTTCAACTCCGTCCAGTCCGCCGACTCTGGAGAGTATTACTGTAGAGCTGAGAACAGGCTGGGAGCATCAACACCTAAAAAACTTTCCGTTGATGTGAAATGTGAGTAAAACTGGTTGTTTCTTTAAGCTGATTACTCAGCATTTGTTAACATTAACAGTCAGCTGCTACAGATCAATGAGCAGCTGCACTGGATGATGTAAAGGATGTATCATTTAGTAGCTCAGACTATGCTGTTAAACTGTGCTATATAAAAGTTCAAATACACAGTTACAAATGTTTTTTCCTCCAGATGCTCCAAAGCTTCCCTCTGTGTCAGTGAGTCCCTCTGCTGATATAGTGGAGGGCAGTTCAGTCACTCTGACCTGTAGCAGTGATGCTAACCCAGCAGCTAATTACACCTGGTACAAGGAGGATGAAGACTCACCAAAAGCATCAGGACAGAACTTCACCATCACTGACATCACACCTGAACACAGTGGGAGTTATTCCTGTGTGGCCCAGAACAACAGAGGACATCATTACTCCACCTTACAGCTGACTGCATCAAGTAAGTGAAACCAGAAATGTTGATTAAACACTGAAAGTTATAACTCACCATCTGGACCTGGTGTGCCTTCCATTCAAAGGGCACTGCTCTTGTTAAATTATTTCTGTTTGGGGGAAACTATACTGTTCTCTGTTTGTGTATGTGAGTCATAAGCGACACATGTAGTTGTCTCATGCAGCTTTCTATTTTTAATCAGACTGGGGATTTTTGGTTTGCTTAAGTTTAAGTAATTAAGTGAGATTAAGTTTTATAAAGCCATTGACTTACAGTGGTGATGTCTAAAATTGGGGTCACACCCTTAACTCTAAATGATTTGACCACTTTTCTTTGTTAGGAGCATGGAAACCAACAGTTATATCAGGAGTCTCTGCTATTCTCCTGGCTCTCCTACTCGTCTCTGTCATCCTATGGATCATGTGAGCAGATGCTAAGTGTCATTTATTGTGTAGTTGAGTTTGTAATATCAGTGCACTTAGCACTTTGAACTAACCATTAAAAATGAATTATCCTGACCAGAAAAAAGAGATCCCCCAAGCAACAACAGCCTGAGCCTGGAGAGAGACCGGACACTATTGAACAGGTGAGAGGAGAGAGGAGGTGAACTATGTTGGTACAAAAGAAACAAAAACACATTCTAGCATTAAAGTGACTGCAGCACTCTGTAGGTTCCAACAAAAAAAAGACAAAAAAAAAAGTTCTCTCTACTCTTCTTTGTAGTCAAAGTTAAAGCACTGATTTTAATCTTTTATGAATTGTACATTTCTTATGTCTACAGCTGCAATCTGCAGATGGCGAAGTCGTCTATACTGCTCTCCGCTTTGTCAAACACAAGGCAAATACGGTCCAAGCCAACATCAGACCAGCCCAGGCCAAAAAACACAAGGAAGAAGACGAGAGGGTCGTCTACTCCGCTGTCACTTTCAGAAGTGCTAGTACTTCCCCTAGGTCAGTGGCTTCTCGTGTGTTTACAGAAATAAAACAACTTAATTCAGTCTGTTTTGAGCTTTTTGTGATATCTGTTCAGCAGAATCCAGACCACAACTCCAGAAGATGCAGAGGATCCAGCTGCTCTGTACAGCACAGTCAACAGACTTCCCAGACATGGAAAACCATCTCTCTAGCAGACTTTTTATCCACGGTAATGTTTTAAAATCTTTATGAAGTCCTAAGTATGCATCCAGCACTCCTGAATACAGTTACATCAAAGACAATTTTAAATTTGACTGACCTTTTTGAGTTCTCTCTCCAACTTCTTCACACAGATGTCATAACTAACCTGTATGAAATTGAGCAGCATTGTGTTTAAGGTCATTTCTATCATTTTATGGGCACTTTTCCATTGTCACAAGAATCGCTACTCTTCCTGAGTTATTGGTCAGATATTAATGAAACATATACATGTTACAGTAACTTATTAATAGTGATGACTCTTGATCCAGATGTGCTAATGACATAATTAATAATATTTTCTTGTTTCTTTTGTTTCCCTGTGCTCTGGATTATTTTGGTTTTTACTGTAATTATTCAACACCAAAAATGATTGTAATTTTTTTTCTTTTACCCGTATGTAAAATACTTTCTGTGATGTATTAATACATCACTAACTTCACAATTATTAGCAATAAGGAGCCACTTAATCAAAAATATACTTATAGGTCCCTCTAAATGTATTTCCTAACATTATTTTTGTTTTGTTTTTGGCAGCAAAGAATAAAGCCTCTGTCCCTGCCTCACCCCTCCTTATTTCATGATTTGGTTTGTAAGATTCTAAGATATATTGCAATTCTCTGTACATGGGCCTCCAATTCTGTCTCCTCCAGCGTTTGCAATTAGTTCAAAAATGCCTCAACACACCTCTTAACTGGCACCAGAAGGCATGATCACATCACCCCAGTTGTAGCCAATCTACACTGGCTCCCTGTTAAATACCGTATCGTTTTTAAAATCTTTCTGTATACTTTTAAATTTTTAAATAACCTGGTGCCCAGTTACCTAACAGACCTTCTTGGCGTGTATAACCCCAAGAGAGCACTCAGATCCTCTAACCAACTGCTCTTAGTGCAACAAAGGCCCTGACGAAAGACCAGAGGGGACCAAGCTTTTGCAATTGCAGCACCCAAACTCTGGAACAATCTTCCTATCGATGTTCGCATGTCAGATTCCATTCAATCGTTTAAATCACACTTAAAAACTCACCTTTTGAAGCAAATTAGACTTCCACCTGGGCCCTATTTCAGGAAGCCGGTTTAGTGCAAACTCTGAGTAAGTATACCCTGAGTTAACGAAAACTCTGGGTTTTCGGTTTCACAAAGCGAGTTTAGATTAATTCTGAGTGAGTTACTATGACGACACACTCCGTGAAGCTAACCTGCCCCCTAGCAGGTTTACTTCAACTAACCCTGACCTTCTCCGCCTCTTTGTCAGAAACCTGACTGTAGGAAGTGTCAGACATGGCGTGCCCCTTCCTTGAAGAGCCAGTAGATGTTGAAGCCCAAATTCTCTGCAGAGCTCTCCGCCGGGAGAGAGTGATTAGAGCGCGTTCGGACATTTTATCATTTCCTGATGATTTTCTGTGTGAACGTTACCGTTTTTCAGCACAATCTATAATTCATTTGAATAACATCCTCAGGCCTAATATTGCTCATGTGACACATCGCCGACATCCTCTCAGTTCTGTACATATTATTTGTATTGCACTTCGGTTTTTTGCAAACGGGAGCTTTCTGTATAATATTGGTGACGCTGAGCACGTTTCCAAGGCTACCGTCTGTCGGGCAGTCAGGAATGTTACAGTTGCACTGAAACGTCTCCTGTACTCGTTTGTGGTGTTCCCCGGTCACAGACGCACAAGATTTATCAAAGAGGGATGCCACAAAATTGCAGGTAGCAGGATGAACAAAACTTAATTCATGATGTGGTGATACTTGAACTACTACTTAAATTTTACATTTATTCTCACGGTTCCCAGGCGTGATTGGCTGTATAGATGGCACTCACATTCCAATCATTGCTCCTTCAGTAAATGAAGGAGACTATGTGAACAGGAAGTCTTTCCACAGCATTAATGTACAGGTACATAGTTCCCTGTAGCATTTCAAACTAACAAATTATTTCATTATAGTAATGGATGCTAATTTGTGTTCTCTGCACTGTGAAGATCATATGTGATGCTGCCAACATTATCACAAATGTGGAAGCCAACTGCTCAGCCTCTGTGAGTGGTGGTGGTGGAGGACCCCCACCTGTTTTTCGGGCCTCCGCTTTTTTTCTGTTGGCTATAACGGGTCACATTTGAGCATACAGAGTAAGCAAATATGTACTTGTAATGTGCTCAGATAATTTCAATAAGTGCTTACAGAGGGGAAATTAATGTAGCCTCTAACTGCAATTAATTTACATCGGACAAACAGACCAAGCACTATGGCTCATAATACAATTACACCTTACCTGTTTGGACTATATTTTTATATTTCATTTTTACTTGCTGCCAGGAACGTTTGGGGCCTGTTGGGTTGCACCTGCGCTCACATCACATCACAAAATCAAATGTATAAAATAAAAAATAAAATAAAATAAAATAACGTGTTAAATGGGTGGAAATCCCTAGATCAATGTTTAAATTAACACTCACGCATTGACTCTGTCGGCTATGTTTTGCCATGCATGCTCCCTTTCTTTTGCAGCTGAGGCTGTGTTACTTTTTTTCCGCGGAATTTGCATGTTATCGGCATATGCTGCCATCAGAATTTCGGCCTCAAGCGCTGTAAAATGCATTGACCGCGCCTTCTTTCCCTCCGTCTCCATGGTGACTCGCTTAATCTGTGCTCCACTAATCAGGGCTTTATGTATCCTCGTGCGCGCGCTTAACTTGGGGTTAAAGCAACTCCGCGTTGACTGAACTAATTGTTATCAGCCTTTCTGAAACCGAATATTCCGAGTTGGACAGTTCGGGGTTACTCAACCCTGAGTATCGTTTTTCACTCTGAGTTTTCTAAACCGGCTTCCTGAAATAGGGCCCTGGTCTGCAGTTGTGCTATGTAACTGTAACTATAACTGTTTTTAATTGTTTTTAACTGTTTTTGTTGCCTTTGTTGTAATCTGCTTTGCTACCTTGTGTGAAGCACTTTGTCCTTTTTAAATGTGCTATACAAATTAAATATTGATTGACTGATTATTGATTGATGTCTCTGTTAAAGGTGAAATCTGGGTTTAAAAAACTGACAGACAGTTGGAAATTAAACTCTGAAATCCATATAAAAGAAACTTCTTGAGTTTCCCAGTATTAGTTATATTACTTCATTTCAGACTGAAAAATAATGTGTTTGTGTTGCTTTAGCCAACATGCATCAGCTATATCCAAAAGTCTACAGAAAAGCCTGCCTCTCTCCGTTTACCTTTGAGCTGCTGTGTACAGATTTGAGCCTTTGTCAAACACTCTGAGTTTATTAATGAATTCTTAGAAAAACAGAGTCAGGTTAGAATTTAATACTGCTTCACCTCACCTTAAAATGCTTCACTGCAGCAGTTTGATCATGAAGGCAATTTTTGAGCTGTCAAAAGAATATATCTGGCTCTCATGCTGAAACACTAGAGAGCAGCAAAATTCAGTTTCTTGAAGTGGAATGGCAGAAAGGATCATAATTTGTTAGACTCCTCTCAGGAACCATGTTTGAAATCATGCTTCAGATTTTCTTTTTTTTATAAAGCTTACATCAATATCAGGTGAACAATCCCATAGCTACCCAGCTATGGGTTGAGTGGGGTCTTCGTCAGGTAATGCTGCTTTGTTAGTCGAGTAGTTATTTTCAACTACACCCATTTTCAGGTTTCATCACTCATTTAATTTAGTGGATTTTAATTATGGCTTTCCTGAAACACCCAAGGAATACGTGTGTTCTTCCAGACTAAAGAATTATTTACTTATTACCAAATCTCTAAACTACTATGGATCAACTCACTGAAATAAAAAAATATAAAAAACAATTTAAAAAACACCATAAAATCCTCAAAAAGCTCAGTCTGTCATAGAAAATGGAATCTGGCCTGAAAACTTTCACATCTTCTCTTGAAATATAATAATAAGATGTCTATGGCATTTCTGTATTATAAATATGTGAACAGTCTACAGTAGTAGTATAGTATACAGTCCACATTTATACCATTCCCCAACTCCCACAAAGGGAGTGGAGCAGTTGTTTTTTGGGGATCCCTTTAGTATAATGGGTTCTCTGTGGTGGAGCCCATATATGTTGCCCACAGGATTACCTTTTGTGGGCCCATAAAGACAAAATCGGTATGGATCCTACATGGGCCCCACTGTCAGTCTATGCAATATAAAGTACTTTGAAAATGCCTTTCCTTGTGATAAATAAAAGTTGTAAAACTGAGAATTTCTCTTTCTCTCTAAAAGTGGCCTTGGTGAGCTGTGGTTTGGCATTAGAACACCACAAATTATTCCCTCAAGACTTTATAGGAAATATTAAGAGTGCTGTATATGGATTGGAAAACCACAGCAGTCCCAGATGTACTGACTTCATGCCCAATAATAACTTGAAGAGGAAGGAAGTGTGCTTGGTCTAATAGCTACAGTTCTGCCTTCTGCTTACTGAACTGATCATATGAGAACATTGTCATTAGAAGACAACATCTTTCTCTATGGTAAGAAGACTTTGTTTACATTCTTATTTTATTGCACAGTGAAATGCACTAACTCAATTCTTTACTGATGTAATTTTCTTTGAAATCACACAGAGAGATGAGAGGAGCAGCCATGAGTGTAACTGCAGCAGCATTGAGTGGATTTATTGTCCTGCTTCTCACTGTGCCAGGTACTGAATACCTAACCTCTACAATGAAGGGCCTTTTCAGATGAAACTAAAAGAGATATATTTAAAAAATTACAAATGCATCACTTCCCATTACCATGCATTCTTTATTGAGTTATATTATTGTTTTGGTAATAAGATTTGGTAAAAATGTTGACATATTCAGCAACTTTCAGTCTTTTAAGAAGGATAGACATGGATAGGACTGTTTGAAATGTGCAGCACAACATCTGGGTCTGGGTCTAGTTTATCCGAAGGAAACTGACTCTGCACGAGAAAAAGAAAAAAAAAAGGAAAAGGAAAAAAAGGAACCAAACCTCATCACTGCATTTTCATAACTTTCTATTCTGTGTTGGTTACTAGCAAATCAGCCCTTAGAGACCAAAAAATACACTATAAAAAGTTTGTAAAAACAACAACAACAAAAAACAACAACCAATAACTGCCACTTGGATACCAAAAATAGTAAAATAAAATAAAGGAAATTTACCATCACATTAAAATCTTTTTCTGCATGAAAATACAGACAATGGTAAATTAAAATGCAGTTGTTTTGCAGGCAACTGCTGTTGAGATTTGGCTTTGCATAAATAAAATTGAAATTAAAATTGAATTCCATTTTAGCTTTGCATTTACATTAAATCTTGCAGATTCTTATAAAAAATTAAATATTAAATTAAAAAACTTGATTTACCTAATAGCATGGTCAAACTGTCTGATAAAATGAATGAGACTTATAATTGCAGAAAAGTACTGTTATTAGTGGGGGTTTTATAATGTAATTTGATGTGAAAAGTCTTTTTTTTTTTTATTAATGTAATAAAATAGTGCAATACAATTGGTAATAGAGATTTAGTGACAAAGTGGCATAAAGCCACTGTGGTATAATCCATAAAACCCTGTAACCTGCAGTGGTCTCCCTGTGTAAAGTTAATTTTCATCCTATGTCTCTGCTCATAAAATGAAATACTGTTGAGGTTCGACCTACACCCCTTGTTCAGAACTAAAATACAAAATCTGATTGGTGCTGATTTAACCCTTTCACTTTTTAATATATAAAAAAGTAATTCCAAAAATATTTTGATACTGTTAGTGTTAGACACTTTATTTTAAGTACAAACAATAATTTAAGGAATCTAACATTTACATAACAATCAATAAATATGACGATCTCTTAAGAATAACAAAACAGAATTTACGTTTCTGTTTTTATTACTTTTTATTATTTTTATTATTATTACCAATTTTGGTAATATAAATGCACCACTTGTGAAATGACCATATACCTGTTGACAGTTTAATAAAAGTCGCAGATGTTATGTACTCACTTAAAAAACTGTGCACTCATTTGTAAAAAGTTTCCCCACCATTTTTAAAACTTTAATTACACAACATGTAAAGAAATGAATAAATCCATGTAAACTTACAAAATCTATATTTATTTTACTTTAATTTTTTAGTGTCACTTTAAATCTGTGCACCAAATTTTAAATATGGATTTACAGCAGTAAACTGCATTTAGCTGTTTTACGTTTTCAATAAACATGGAACGTATGCAAAGTTGTAAATTTAGTAATAAATAAATAAATACAAATAAAAATCATGTTTAATTGCAGCCACAGGTTTCTGAGTTTATTTACATTAGGCGTGTTAATGTATTTATATTTTTTACATCTGCATTGTTTACAGTGTACAGCAGCAGCCAGGCATGCAGAACTTCTGTTCTGCATTTTTATGAACTGCTCTGTCAGACTCACAGTCTCATTAGAGAGAAAACAGTATCAGATGAAATGTTTTTGACTAACTTAGGTTAAAAAATCCTATTTGTCAATTAACATTACGTTTACTCTTGTAATTCCTTTGTTCACTACAGCTTAACAATTTAATCATAAATAATAATGCTATTTAAAAAAGGAAGGAATGCTCTGCTTTTATAATAACATGCAAAGCTTTTTTATTATTTATGTTGCTTTTCATGTTAAAGAAAATGTAAACAAATGTTTTCATTATTAATGCAACTGTGATTGTGTCTGTAGTGTCTGATGTGCTCTGTGTTACAGCGGTACTGGGTCAGACTGGTTGGTCAGTGACTTACACTTCCACTCACATCTGCGCATTAAAAGGATCAACAGTGGACATAGGCTGCAGCTACAGTTACCCAAACAATAGGAACCGTGGAATTATGTTTCGGGAAAGATTATGGTTTATTAGAAATGAGTATTATGGGCCAGTGGATTTGAGAACAGACCCAGACTACACAGGGCGGGTTGAGCACCAGTTTCATGAGAAGGACTGCACTCTGAGGATCACAGACCTGAGAGAGAGTGACTCAGCTGAGTACAAGTTCAGATTCATGACAAACCAGTATGGTGGAAGTTATACTGGCTCACCTGGAGTCACTTTGACTGTCACAGGTAAGATTTTCATTGAAAATAAATATTGTGTTTGTCTTTCAGTCACTTGCTTTTAGCCATGTTGCTTACATTCAACCTGCTCTGAAGGTTTGTTTTTCCGTGTTCATTCACTTTGATGGTTTAGTTAAAATGAAGACGATTTGTTCTTTCCTTCCATATTCAGACCTGCAGGTGAAGAGAAGAAAATCATCAGCCCACACAGAGCTGCAGTGTCACAGCAGCTGTGATGTAATTGATCCTCCATCATATGTTTGGTACAAAAATGGACAGAAAATAGAGGAAGAAACATCTCTGCGAGTCTCTGTTGGAGGTGATGACAGCAGCTATTCCTGTGCTGTTAAAGGACATGAGGGTTACCGCTCTGCTGCAGTGTGTGAGTTTACTCCACAGTGTCACTATGAAATGTCATGTAACATGTGAAATAAAACCTTCAATATTAGGGGGAAAAAAATCACAATTTAAAGATTTTCATCTCCTCCAGATGTTCCAAAGCTTCCCTCTGTGTCAGTGAGTCCCTCTGCTGAGATAGTGGAGGGCAGTTCAGTGACTCTGACCTGTAGCAGTGATGCTAACCCAGCAGCTAATTACACCTGGTACAAGGAGGATGGTCAAACACCTCTGAGTAAGGAGTGGTGGCTCTCCTTCAGCTCCATCCAGCCCTCTGACTCTGGACAGTATTACTGTACAGCTGAGAATGACCTGGGGAAGAGGACATCTGAATCTGTTTTAATCGACGTGAAATGTCAGTAAATCAACTTTAATAACATTAATTTCTCTTGAACAGTTTCACTTCCTTCCTTATGTCATTATTTGTTGCATATTTAACATTTCCCTAGTTAAAGTGCAGTGATGTCTAAACTAACTGTAAAATATGTCAATAATTCTTCTGAAGCATTAGGTAACTGTATTTTATGCAAATGTCTATATTGTTTAAACTTTTTTTGACAGCAACAAAAAAGCACCAAGAACACAAAAAACTTTTTACTGTTTATTGACATCACTGTGATGTTCCTGTGTTGTATAATCTGTCATCAGTGATCTACACCTCACATACAGGAATGACGACTACATAACAACATCATTTTACATAATTTTGTAAGGACTCACAATAACCATGATGGGGTCTGCTCATGTATCCCGACAACATACAGACAGCCACAATACTTATATTCAGTGTTCTTATTAACATTAATTGATTTTGATAATATCGCCTGCAGATGCTCCAAAGCCTCCCTCTGTGTCAGTGCGTCCTTCTGGTGAAATCAAAGAGGGCGGATCAGTGACTCTGACCTGTAGCAGTGAAGCTAACCCAGCAGCTACGTTTGTCTGGTACAAGATAAGTGGAAGAACACCTCTTAGTGAAGAACGACAGCTTGTCTTCAGATCCATCCAGCCCTCTGACTCTGGACAGTATTACTGTATAGCTGTTAATAAATTAGGGAGGAGGACATCTGAATATATTTCTATTGATGGGAAATGTGAGTGGAACAATTTTTATACATTTTTCTCAAATCCACCAAAAACTTCTCTCTATGATAGTGAGATTTTTCTCTTCTTTTCAAGATTGTATTTACTTATTATTTTCTCTTTTTAAAAATGTTATTTTTCTTTTTCATGTACTGCATCAGATGTCATAAGTCTTTGAGTGATGACTAGTAAATCTGCAATCTTATACTGTACCTCTGATGTAAAATTTGATAATAAAACACTAGAGTTCCAGTTGTTAAAATCTTTTTAATTCCACATCATTTGCCCAATGGTGGTTTGTCTCGCAGATGCTCCAAAGTTTGTGTCAGTGATGGTGAGCCCTTCTAATGAATTCAGGGAGGGCGGATCAGTGACTCTGATCTGTAGCAGTGATGCTAATCCAGCAGCTCAATACTCCTGGTACAAGAAGAATGGACAAAAGCCTCTCAGTAGTGAACAGCAGCTCTCCTTCAACTCCATTCAGCCATCTGACTCTGGAGAGTATTACTGTACAGCTCAGAACAAAGTGGGGAGGAAGAAATCTGAATATACCTCCATTGATGTCAAATGTGGGTGAACAAGTTTCCAAAAATGTATTCATGTATTTTGAAAAAATATTTGTCCTCAAACATCTGCTTTGTTCTTCTCTCTCCACTTCATAATTCATTTCAGCTGCTGTCGATCCCTGAACTGCTCCATTTCTTCTATGTTTATATGCAACATCTTTGTGAAATCGTTTTATGTCTTAATTTTAAAGGATATATTTGCATATATCCTTTAAAATTAAGACATAAAACGATTTCACATGTCAGCCGATCATGATCATTGACTTCCATTTAGTTGTGAAAATGATAAATACTTTCTGTGTTGTTTGATCTGTTTAATAATTCAACCTTTGAAGGAACTAATAAACATGCTGTTGTCTGCCTGTGTTTCCTCCAGATGATCCAAAGCTTCCCTCTGTGTCAGTGAGTCCTTCTGGTGAAATCAAGGAGGGCACTGGAGTGACTCTGACCTGTAGCAGTGATGCTAACCCAGCAGCTCAATACTCCTGGTACAAGAAGAATGGACAAAAACCTCTCAGTAATGAACGGCAGCTCTCCTTCAGCTCCATCCAGTCCTCTGACTCTGGACAGTATTACTGTACAGCTGTGAACAAGCTGGGGTCAAAACTTAAATCCATCGCTATTGATGTGAAATGTAAGTCAAATAATTTTCACAAAAATGTCTGTAAATATTTCTACATGCTTGTCTATAATATCATTTTTCTTCTGGTCTGTCTGCTTCATGTTTACAGTCAGCTGCTGTTACATTTAGCACAGGTCAGATAGAGCAGAGCGCGGCTGTGACTGGTGATTCAACAGCTGCTAAAAATGAAGGGAAAGTCTAGGATCTATCAAGTTTAAAAACATATATGATCATCTGTTCTCCATCTGTAGATGATCTGTACTGAATGCCAGAAAACTGCATCTGTCAAAGATGAAACATGGTGTCCCCTGGCGGCTGGAACAGTTTCATACCACAGTGCTCTCTCTCTGTTTTACTCACAACACATACTTGAAGACCTGAACTTTACTACATAAAACTGATTTCAGTGTTTTTAACTACAGTAGCTGGTCCAGAAGATCTCCAGTATAAAGCAGTCTTTATTTAGTTTGTGTATTTTTGTTCTTCTCATTTGTTGTTTACATAATCAAACCAAACCCTGATGTATGCCTAGAAATGCAAACTAAAAGAGAAATATGTCACAAAGCCACACATGCTGTTAAGCATATTGTTTTTTCCAAGTAGAAGTAAAATTATCGAAGCTTCTGTAAAACACATCTGTCTGTGGTTTCTAGACAATCTGCAAATCTTTCCTTTACTGACACAGTGATGGTGGAAAGTTTGAACTGGCCTTCATGTTCCCAGAAATGAACTGTAATTTGATCCACTCATTCAGTCACAGTATGTCTGAGGATGACGACATTGCTGCTAACAACATCCAGAACCCTTCACTCCTGTTATTGTACACTTACACAGTTAGTTGATTTGGTCAGAAATTCAAACTACAGTTATTTTCCTGAGTTTTCTCTTCCAGATGCTCCAAAGCCTCCCTCTGTGTCAGTGAGTCCTTCTGGTGAAATCAAGGAGAACGTTTCAGTGACTCTGACCTGTAGCAGTGATGCTAACCCAGCAGCTACGTATGTCTGGTACAAGATGAACAATCAAACACCTGTCAGTACAGATTCACAGCTCTCCTTCAAGTCCATCCAGCCTGCTGACTCTGGAGAGTATTACTGTACAGCTGAGAACAGGCTGGGAACATCAACACCTACAAACATTTCTGTTGATGTGAAATGTGAGTAAAACAGCTTTTTTAGCCTTGTTTTGTTTAGAACATTTTGCCATTTATTCAGATCATAAAGTTACAATGGGACTGAGAACATCTCTCTGATAACACCATCCAAATCTCATTACTGAGAAGCTCCAGTAGCATCAGGTTCATTGAGTTGTTTGATCTGTTTAATAATTCAACCTTTGAAGGAACTAATAACATGCTTTTGTCTCCCTGTGTTTCCTCCAGACAACCCAAAGTCTCCCTCTGTGTCAGTGAGTCCATCTGGTGAAATCACAGAGGGCACTGCAGTGACTCTGACCTGTAGCAGTGATGCTAACCCAGCTGCTACGTATGTCTGGTACAAGAGGAACAGCCAACCACTCAGCAAAAACCCACAGCTCATCTTCAGCTCCATCCAGTCCTCTGACTCTGAAGAGTATTACTGTAGAGCTGTGAACAAGCTGGGGTCAAAACTTAAATCCATCACTATTGATGTGAAATGTAAGTCACACGATTTTCACAAAGACTTTCAACATTCGTCACAGGTCACTTAGTTCAGAGCCTGACTTTGAGCCAGTGATTCAATAACTGTTGATAAATAAAGGGTAATCTAGGCTCCCTGAAGTTTATAATCATGTATATTTCTTATTGTGTGGGGGAACATTCATTTACAGGCTTGTTACACTTAAACTTCTTATCTTTTAAATTGTTCAGGGACTCTAATTCTGAAAGAATCTTAATATTGAACATTTCAATTGAATACTCATATATAGATATTTGCTTGCAGCAAATAGAGGCTGTGTACACTGTTACGTCACCACTAAGAGGTCTAGGGATGTGAGTGTGGGGATCGGTAACAAGTGGGTCCAGAATGGAATGAAAAGGAAACCAGACAGTCAATATATAATATAGCTTTATTACAAATAATCTTGACCAAAAGAGCCAGCAACACCGTTTTATCAATAATGCAAAGAAACAAAGGAAGCAGTTGCAGCAACAAAGGAAAAAACCACCTAACAAATAAAGGAGACACTTCTGGGGCCCACAAGCCCGTCTACTCACTCAACTTAACTCCTCAACACAGGCATGACAGACACACAAAGGACCCTTTCCAACACCTAGAGAACTGGTGTAGAGCCACAGGGGAAAAACCACCACACATACAGTTCATCTCCAGCTTATATAACCTCAGAGAAGTGATTGCTGACTGAGCCCAGGTGGTAAACGAGGCCAATGAACAAGAGCTGTGTCCTGGGGAGAGAGAAGAGTGAGAGAGAGACAGAGGGGTGGAGCAAGAGAGGAGGAGGCGGAGAGAGAACACCACCACACCCACACAAGGACAGTTTCAGGAGGATGATCTGATATCCTCGTGTTGGTGTTGTTCCCAGACCATCATGAAAATGTTGTTCCAGGTTCAACATTGCAAGTGACCAATCACATTGTTGTGACGTTATTCTTTTGCGCACCAAGCCATTCGTGCATTTATGAAATTCCAATGTTGCAAGGACAATATCAATTCTGCTTACTGTTTATTAAAGGGTTACGGTTAGGGTTAGGTTTAGGGTCAGGGTCCGTTGATCGGCGGACAGAGGCGGTTTCTCGCAGCTTAAGTACAGTTTTTTGTTTTACGCCGGTTTTACCCGAAGTCGCAAAAGTATGACGTCACAACATTCTGATTGGTCACTTGCAATGTTGATCCTGGAACAACATTTAGTATGATGATCTGGGAACAACACCAACACGAGGATATCAGATCAACCGTGTCAGGAGGCCCTGCTAGGGCCATAACATACACCAAGAAAAGCAAGGTAGAAGACAGAAAGTGATACTTGCACTCGATGGTTATTGCTGACTTAAGTTTCTAAACATGAAAGCATTAAATTGCTGGATCCTGGAATATCCAGCAATTAATGCGCAGACAGAAACACTCTGATTGCTCAACAACATCCATGTGCGTGTGTATTCTGGTCTAAAGAAATATGCCAGAAATATGTCTGGCTCTGTTCTAAACACTTTGAGTGATTAACAAGGTCAGTGAAATGCTGCTGTGGGAGAGGGACCCAAAGCACTGGCACTAATAGACTTTAATTTCCACCACGGTTGCAAGGTCATAACACAGCTTGAAAAAAAATTCCCCTTCAGATACTAGGACCGGACTGAAGATGATTAAAAAAAACAACCAATGTCCAAAGAACAACATTGAAACACCTTCATAAAACCTGGAGAGCACTTTAGAAACATGCAGTAGGTGAAAGTCTGTCCTCTCTTATGCAAAATTCAGATAAGTGATGGGCGGCTCAAAACCTTCGGACAAATATCAGAGTTTAAAGAAATATGAAGCATAAATCTAACAGTTGTAGCCTAACAGAAAAATATAAGACATGTTCATAGTATAAACAAAAGTCTGAACAAGTAACAACCCAGCAAACAAAACTGAAGAATGTTGTTGTAATAGTGGCAGACATAACCTCCACATCTGGTTTTGGATCTTTGAGGAAGACTGAAATTTCTTTAAGTTATTTAATTTAATTTTTAATTTGATCTCTTTATTTGATAAGATTGAAATGCATGAATGAAGAACTATTTGCTGGAAATACTTTTGGTGATTGCAGTCAGTTTGACCATTAAGGCATTTTACACTGCAAAAGTTAAAGACCCTACAAAAGCACTAAGAAAATCACAATAATCCAAGACTATCTTTGAGCAAGCATTTAGGTACTTTTATAGGTGATTATCTAAGTCAAACATTTGTGAAGGAAGTGCCATCTTTCAATGACACTCTGCAATTGAGTGTTCATAGTGGAAAATAGATATGCCCCAAGAGAAGAAGGGGAGAGTCCTAGCAGCTGGCAGCTAGCTGACCTGGCTAAGAGCAGGAAATGCGAAGAGGCTGTATCTGCAGAAGGTTCTGGGTTGAAACTTCCTGGTCAGTCAAAGCCTTTCTGTGAAATCTACATAGATTTGTCAGAGTTCAAAAACCTGCTTGTTAGTTGAACTGTTGATAAAGATGCAGATGTTTGAGTGTAAATTTGTGCTGTGATAGGCTCTGTCTGTATTGCCTGTATCCTGCTTCTTACCCAGTTACATCTGGTCAATAAAACCTCCATTATAAGGCAATCATTATTGTTTTCAGAATTGGATATTTGTTCCAATAGTTTGTTGTTTATCATTAGTAAGGCAAACTCTGATAATATATGTTATGGGAATATCTTCATGTGTTCCTGCTAACACCATCCAGAACTCTTCACTCCTCTCATTGTAAACTTACACAGTTAGTTGATTTGGTCAGAAATTCAAACTGCAGTTACCTCTCTGTGTTTTCTCCTGCAGATGCTCCAAAGCCTCCCTCTGTGTCAGTGAGTCCTTCTGGTGAAATCACAGAGGGCACTTCAGTGACTCTGACCTGTAGCAGTGATGCTAACCCAGCAGCTACGTATGTCTGGTACAAGATGAACAATCAAACACCTGTCAGTACAGATTCACAGCTCTCCTTCAAGTCCATCCAGCCTGCTGACTCTGGAGAGTATTACTGTACAGCTGAGAACAGGCTGGGAACATCAACACCTACAAACATTTCTGT
The DNA here is from genome assembly GCF_965226115.1 of Aulonocara stuartgranti. Taxonomy (NCBI): domain Eukaryota; kingdom Metazoa; phylum Chordata; class Actinopteri; order Cichliformes; family Cichlidae; genus Aulonocara; species Aulonocara stuartgranti. The sequence continues at coordinate 38,086,316 of NC_138944.1, forward strand.
TGATGTGAAATGTGAGTAAAACAGGGCGTCATGGTTGTCAGTGTTTGAGATTTTCAAATCATGATATTCATTTTGATTCACATTGTCTATAGTATTCTATTTAAGATGCTGGGGTAAATAATGTTGTTTGCTAATCAACTAAATGATGTGGCTGAAATTTCATCATTATCTGATCAATAATTCAAACTTTGAAGGAAATTATAGGATATTGAATCCCTTTGTTTTCTCCTGCAGATGCTCCAAAGCCTCCCTCTGTCTCAGTGCGTCCCTCTGGTGAAATCAAAGAGGGCACTTCAGTCACTCTGACCTGTAGCAGTGAAGCTAACCCAGCAGCTACGTTTGTCTGGTACAAGACAAATGGAAGGACACCTCTCAGTAAAGAACCACAGCTTGTCTTCAGATCCATCGAGCCCTCTGACTCTGGACAGTATTACTGTATAGCTGCTAATACAGTGGGGACGACATCTGAATATATTTCTATTAATGTGAACTGTGAGTGGAAATAATTTCATATATTTCTCTCAGATCCATCAATAACTTCTCTCTATGACAGTGAGATTTAATCTCCCTTCAGAGGATAAATTTTTTTTTAAAGTTTTTTATATACTGCATAGGTTGTCATAAAACTTCGGCTCATTTCTGTAGTAATTCTACAACTTTATATCTTTGCTAAGAAGAAAATAAATAGATTCAACTACTGCACAAGACTTCGAGCTGTTACAGTGTTTAAATTCCTCATCATTTTAACAAATTACTGATCATTTGCACAACTGTTTTTCACACAGATGCTCCAAAGTTTCTGTCAGTGATGGTGAACCCTTCTAATGAATTCAGGGAGGGCGGATCAGTGACTCTGATCTGTAGCAGTGATGCTAATCCAGCAGCTCAATACTCCTGGTACAAGAAGAATGGTCAAAAACCTCTCAGTAATGAACAGCAGCTCTCCTTCAGCTCCATCCAGCCCTCTGACTCTGGAGAGTATTACTGTAGAGCTCAGAACAAAGTGGGGAGGAAGAAATCTGAATATACCTCCATTGATGTCAAATGTGGGTGAACAAGTTTATTTGTTTTAAGAAAAACTTTCTAAAATCCCTTCGTGTATAATTAAAATTGATTAACCTCAAACATTTGCTTTGTTAATCTCTGTCTGTTTCATAATTCATTTCAGCTACTGTCGATCACTGAACTGCTCCATTTATTGCATTTTTATATGCCACATATTCCCTTTGAAATCAATGCACAAAACTATTTCACATATCAGGTAATCATGATCATTGACTTCCATCAAGTAGTGAAATGATAAAAACGTTGTGATTTTTCAAAATGTACCTTTCAGTATATTAACCTTTTACACCTTTTACAGATGTAACTTCTTTAAAAAGGATAAATTCAATTTTCTTCATTAGTTTTTTTCTTGCATGCCAACTTATAAACATTTCAGTGCACATCCACATCTGCTGAATCATGTAAATAGTCCAATTTCATCAAATCTTAAAGTCATAGTGTAGATGGGAACATCTCTCTGATAACACCATCCAAATCTCCTCACTGAGAACTTCTGTAGCATCAGGTTCATTGAGTTGTTTGATCTGTTTAATAATTCAACCTTTGAAGGAACTAATAACATGCTTTTGTCTCCCTGTGTTTCCTCCAGATGATCCAAAGCCTCCCTCTGTGTCAGTGAGTCCGTCTGGTGAAATCACAGAGGGCACTGCAGTGACTCTGACCTGTAGCAGTGATGCTAACCCAGCAGCTACGTATGTCTGGTACAAGAAGAACAGCCAACCACTCGGCAAAAACCCACAGCTCATCTTCAGCTCCATCCAGTCCTCTGACTCTGGAGAGTATTACTGTAGAGCTGTGAACAAGCTGGGGTCAACACTTAAATCCATCACTATTGATGTGAAATGTAGGTCAAACAATTTTCATAACAGCATTTTTTTTGTTCTCATAATTTCTTGTTTACAATTAGTGAAGTAAACTGTGATATAAGTTATGGAAATGCCATAAGTCTGCTGTCAGACTCGACAACAAAGACTTCGCAACTTACCAGTCTGAGGACGTTAACATTCGTGCTAACACCATCCAGAACTCTTCTGTCCTGTCTATGTACACTTACACAGTTAGTTGATTTGATCAGAAATTCAAACTACAGTTACCTCCCTGTGTTTTCTCCTGCAGATGCTCCAAAGCCTCCCTCTGTGTCAGTGAGTCCTTCTGGTGAAATCACAGAGGGCACTGCAGTGACTCTGACCTGTAGCAGTGATGCTAACCCAGCAGCTACATATGTCTGGTACAAGATGAACAATCAAACACCTGTCAGTACAGATTCACAGCTCTCCTTCAAGTCCATCCAGCCTGCTGACTCTGGAGAGTATTACTGTACAGCTGAGAACAGGCTGGGAACATCAACACCTACAAACATTTCTGTTGATGTGAAATGTGAGTAAAACAGGGCGTCATGGTTGTCAGTGTTTGAGATGTCAGTGTTTTGATTCACATTGTGTATAGTATCCCATTTCAGATATTGTGGTAAATAATGCCATTTATTCATATCATCAATTCAATGAGTCGGCTTAGATTTTGTCTTTGATCTAATCAATAATTTGAGCTTTGATCAAAACAATACCTTGCTATTATTTCCCTTTGCTTTCTCCTGCAGATGCTCCAAAGCCTCCCTCTGTGTCAGTGCGTCCCTCTGGTGAAATCAAAGAGGGCACTTCAGTCACTCTGACCTGTAGCAGTGATGCTAACCCAGCAGCTACGTTTGTCTGGTACAAGACAAATGGAAGGACACCTCTCAGTAAAGAACCACAGCTTGTCTTCAGATCCATCGAGCCCTCTGACTCTGGACAGTATTACTGTATAGCTGCTAATACAGTGGGGACAACATCTGAATATATTTCTATTAAAGTGAACTGTGAGTGGAAAAAATGTCATATATTTCTTTGAAATCCATCAATAACTTCTCTCTGTGATAGTGAGATTTAATCTCCCTTCAGATATTTTTATTTTATTTTATTTTTTATATACTGCATGAGTTGTCATAAAACTTCATTCCTTTAGCAATTCTACAGCCTTAAACTCCTTCTCTGCAGAAAAAAATATGTTTAAATGTTACACTTTTGGCTGTTACATTATGTCAATTTCACAACATTTCAACAATGATGTTTTTTCTCGCAGATGCTCCAAAGTTTGTGTCAGTGATGGTGAGCCCTTCTAATGAATTCAGGGAGGGCGGATCAGTGACTCTGACCTGTAGCAGTGATGCTAATCCAGCAGCTCAATACTCCTGGTACAAGAAGAATGGACAAAAGCCTCTCAGTAGTGAACAGCAGCTCTCCTTCAACTCCATCCAGCCCTCTGACTCTGGAGAGTATTACTGTACAGTTCAGAACAAAGTGGGGAGGAAGAAATCTGAATATACCTCCATTGATGTCAAATGTGGGTACATTTTTTAAGAAAAATGTTTGAAAATTCCCTTCATGTCTCCTCACTGAGAAGCTCCTGTAGCATTAGATTCGTTGAGTTGTTTGATCTGTTTAATAATTCAACTTTTGAAGGAACTAATAAACATGCTGTTGTCTGCCTGTGTTTCCTCCAGATGATCCAAAGCCTCCCTCTGTGTCAGTGAGTCCGTCTGGTGAAATCACAGAGGGCACTGCAGTGACTCTGACCTGTAGCAGTGATGCTAACCCAGCAGCTACGTTTGTCTGGTACAAGAGGAACAGCCAAGCACTCGGCAAAAACCCACAGCTCATCTTCAACTCCATCCAGTCCTCTGACTCTGGAGAGTATTACTGCAGAGCTGTGAACAAGCTGGGGTCAACATTTAAATCCATCACTATTGTTGTGAAATGTAAGTCAAACAATTTTCACAAAAGCAGGTTTCAACATGTCTGTCAGTATTTCTACATATGTTGGTCTATAATATCATCTTTCTTTGGGTCTGCCTGCTTCATGATTGCAGACAACTGCTGTCTCTCCCTGAGCAGAGCAAATTAAGATAAAACGTTATTTTTCTTTTTTGTGTTACATTTTTAGCACACAGTGTTACTGTGCTGTTCTGGTCAGTCAATCAGAAATATGAAAGGTACTTTTCATCTTCATCTTGTCTTCTATTTATGGTTATAAACTTATCACAGGTCACTTAGAGGAGAGCCCGACTTTGACTCTGTGCTGGTGATTCAGTGACTATTGATAAGTAAAACCTCATCTTGGCTCCATGACGTTTAAAAACATAATATGACCTATATTATCTTCCTCACTAAGAAAACAAATTGACATTTAGGACTCTGATAGTAAGATTTCCTCTAAGGTACATTTTTCAATCAAAATTTGTAAAATATATTTTTTAACATTTTCATCCTTTGAGGACTGCAGTTTTCCAGAAAGTTTTCTGTGATTCCTCTTTCTCGAGAAGAAATAAATGTCAGTACTTATGGTGGAATCAGGTTGATACAGTGGTCATCATTGTCGACTTATTATAAGAAGGTTCTGGGCTGAAACTTCCTGGTCAGTCAAAGCCTTTCTGTGAAGTCTGTCCAAAAACCTGCTTGTTAGTTTAACTGGTGATTCAGATGTCAATGTTTCAGGCTGTATTTGTGCCGTGATAGACTTTGCCTGTATCCTGCTTGTCACTCAGTTATGTCTGGTCAATAAAAACTCCAGTATAAGGCAATCATTATTATTTTCAGTATCTGTATTTTTGATCTTGTAATTTCTTGTTTACCATTAGTATGGAAATATCATAATGAGGATGTTGACGTTCCTGCTAACACCATCCAGAACTCTTTACTTGTGTCATTGTACACTTACACAGTTATTTGATTTGGTCAGAAATTCAAACTACAGTTACCTCCCTGTGTTTTCTCCTCCAGATGCTCCAAAGCCTCCCTCTGTGTCAGTGAGTCCGTCTGGTGAAATCAAGGAGGGCACTTCAGTGACTCTGACCTGTGTCAGTGAAGCTAACCCAGCAGCTACATATGTCTGGTACAAGATGAACAATCAAACACCTGTCAGTACAGATTCACAGCTCTCCTTCAAGTCCATCCAGCCTGCTGACTCTGGAGAGTATTACTGTACAGCTGAGAACAGGCTGGGAACATCAACACCTACAAACATTTCTGTTGATGTGAAATGTGAGTAAAACAGGGCATTTAGGAAACCTTCAGCTCATGAGTGTCAGTGTTTGAGATTTGCAAATCATTACATTCATTTTGATTCACATTGTCCATAGACCCTTTTTTAGATATTGTGGTAATTTGTTTCATTTTTTCATCAAATCATAATGTGGCTAAGCTTTTGTCTTTAATCTGATCAATAATTCAACCATCACACCCTCCGGTCCCCTTTCTTGAAGATGGGAACCACCACCCCAGTCTGTCAATCCAACCTCCATGCAACATTGTAGAGACGTGTCAACCTGGACAGCCCTGGACAGCATCCAGAGCCTTTAGGAACTCAGGGAAGACTTCATTTACTGCAGGGGCTCTGCCACCGAGGAGTTGTTTAACTGCCTCAGTTATCTTGCCCATAGAGATTGGCGAGTCATCCCCCTCATTCCCAGACTCTGCTTCCTCAACAAAAGACGTGCCAGTGGGATTAAGGAGGTCCTCGAAGTATTCCTTCCACCACCCAACAATTTTCTCAGTTCAAGTCAGCAGCGCTTCACTCAATGCAAGTAGAGCTCTGTGTGTTGAAGATCTCGTGGACTGGGGCCGATGTCCAGCATTCCCAGTGGATCGGTCTGCCAGGACCTCTGCTCCTGGCTGCTGCTGGCACAAAATGCACCCGACCCCTACGGCGTCTCCTGCAGGTGGTGGGCCTGCAGGAGGATGGGCCCATGTCTCTCTTTTGGGCTGTGCCCGGCTCAGCCCTGTGGACTAAGGCCCGGCCACCATACACTCGCCTTTGGGCAGCTTCCCCAGGCCTGGCTCCAGGACGGGGCCCCGGTAACCCTATACTGGGCAGGGTGAACTTCTAAATCGCTCTTTGTCTAGTCCTTCACCAAGGACCATTTTGCCATGGGAGACCCTACCAGGGGGCAGAAGCCCCTGGACAACATAGCCCCTGGGTTCCCGGGGACACATAAACCCCTCTACCACCATAAGGTAGTGATATGCGGAGGGGATCTTTAAAAAAAAGATACAATGCTGTCATTTTTCTTTGCTTTCTCCTGCAGATGGTCCAAAGCCTCCCTCTGTGTCAGTGCGTCCCTCTGGTGAAATCAAAGAGGGCACTTCAGTCACTCTGACCTGTAGCAGTGATGCTAACCCAGCAGCTACGTTTGTCTGGTACAAGACAAATGGAAGGACACCTCTCAGTAAAGAACCACAGCTTGTCTTCAGATCCATCGAGCCCTCTGACTCTGGACAGTATTACTGTATAGCTGCTAATACAGTGGGGATGACATCTGAATATGTTTCTATTAATGTGAACTGTGAGTGGAAATAATTTCATATATTTCTCTCAGATCCATCAATAACTTCTCTCTATGACAGTGAGATTTAATCTCTCTTCAGAAGATTTATTTTTATTTAATTTTTTATATACTACATCAACTTTCATAAAACTTTGTCACATTTCTATAGTAATTCTACAGCCTTATACCTTTGTTTAGAAGAAAAAAAATAGGGTCAACTACTGTACAAAACTTCAAGCTGTTACACTTTATAAATTCCTCATCATTTTAACAAATTAGTGATAATTTGCACAATTGTTTTTTCTCACAGATGCTCCAAAGTTTGTGTCAGTGATGGTGAGCCCTTCTAATGAATTCAGGGAGGGCGGATCAGTGACTCTGATCTGTAGCAGTGATGCTAATCCAGCAGCTCAATACTCCTGGTACAAGAAGAATGGTCAAAAACCTCTCAGTAATGAACAGCAGCTCTCCTTCAGCTCCATCCAGTCCTCTGACTCTGGAGAGTATTACTGTACAGCTCAGAACAAAGTGGGGAGGAAGAAATCTGAATATACCTCCATTGATGTCAAATGTGGGTGAACATGTTAGTTTTTTTAAGAACAACTTTTGAAAATTCCCTTCATGTCTAATCAAAATTAATTAACCTCAAACATCTGCTTTGTTAATCTCTGTCTGCTTCATAATTCATTTCAGCTGCTGTCATTATCTTTATATGCTATGCATTCCATCTAAAATTAAGACATAAAACAGTTTCACATGTCAGCTAATCATGATCATTGACTTCCATTTGGTTGCCATGATAAATGATAAATCTAAACAATAAATGTTTTCTCTCATGACACTATGTAAACATTTCAGTGCACATCCACATTTGCTGTATCATGTTCATGGTTTAGACGATCTGACGTTTTTTCCTGGTGCACCACTACCATGAAGTTCAGCCCCAGATCTAAAAACGCTGGGAGTAAAATGTACATAATAACATAATGCATAATTTGAAAGTCTCACAAAGCCATATTTCATTTACAATAGAACATATAAAGAAATCTAAATCTAACTAAAATGAGAAAAACACTCCCTCATTTTAAATTTGATGGCAGGATGTCTCCAAACCTTGGATCATGGCCCTGATTTTTTTTTGTGTAACGTTTCTTCTTCTTTTAATAATCATAATCATCTGGGAATTGAGGAGACAAGTTGCTGGACTTTTGGAAAGAGACTGTTGTCTCATTCTCTTCTGATGTAGGATTCTAGCTGCTCATTGGTCCTGATGTTATCTTTATTGTATTGCTTTTGTATAATGATGTCTTACAGTTCAATTCAGCACCTGGACTCTTTCACTATCAACTAATAAATTAAGTATGTGGTTTAGCATTACCCTCCAATTGGAACGCCTTTCAACACCCACTGGTAAAAGGCCTTACATCAGTAACTGTGTAGGAGAATGATGTCAAAGCTGTATACACCTGTATATACCTGTATATACCTGTATACACCTGTATATACCTGTATATGCCTGTATACACCCGTATATACCTGTATATGCCTGTATATACTTGTATACACCCATATATACCTGTATATACCTGTATACACCTGTATATACCTGTATATGCCTGTATACACCCGTATATACCTGTATATACCTGTATACACCCAAATATACCTGTATACACCCAAATATACCTGTATACACCCGTATATACCTGTATATACCTGTATACACCCGTATATACCTGTATATACCTGTATATACTCCCTCGAATCTTTCTGCTACTGAAATCCCCATAACTGACCACTTCCTCCTTTCATTTAATCTCACTCTCTGCTGCTCTTCTACCAAGCCAACCCGTCTCATCTCGTTCCGCAACATCAAGAACATTGATATGGACATTCTCACTACCAGTTTGGACAATGTTCAGATTCTGGACTTCTATTCTAATCCTGATGATTTGTTGTTATATTATAATAATTGTCTACGCACGGTCCTTGATTCTCTGGCTCCTGTAAAAACCCACTCTGTTTCCTTCGCTCGCTCTGCTCCCTGGTTTACCTCTGACCTCCGAGCTCTGAAGGCCAGAGCTCGGCAGCTAGAGCGTAAATATAAGAAATCTGGTTTAACTGTTGATTCAGAAATCTATAAATACCATGTACTTCAGTATAAAGACTCCATCAACAAGGCCAAACAAAGCTTCTACTCTGGTATTATCAGTTCTTATGAGGGTAATGCAAGGACTCTGTTTTCAGTTCTCAACAAACTAATTCAACCCCCCAACGCTTTACCACCGCACTTCTATTCCTCTGAAACCTGCAACTCCTTGATGCTGTTCTGGACTACGAAAATCAATAACATCCACCAGCAACTCAGATCAAATGTTGTGTCTACGCCCTCTCCAGAACCTTTTCTCCTTTTTGAGCCGTTTTCCCACTTTTCATCTTCCTGATTTATCTGATATTTCTGAGTTCATATGTAAATCAAAGCCTGCCACATGTCATCTTGACCCCATGCCCACGGGGCTTGTGAAATCCTGCCTCTCTTCTTTACTCCCACTCATTTCTGCTATCATTCACTCTTCTCTCACCACCGGTATCGTTCCCTCCTTATTGAAGACTGCTCTAGTCACTCCTATACTGAAAAAACCTTCCTTAGATCCTAACAACTTTAACAACTTCCGTCCGATTTCCAATCTACTCTTCATTTCTAAGATACTCGAAAAAGTGGTTGCAGCTCAACTTCATTTACACCTGGTTAATAATAACATCTACGAGAGATTTCAATCTGGTTTTCGCTCATGTCACAGTACCGAAACTGCTCTACTTAAAGTCACTAACGATCTTCTAATCAGAGCTGACTCTGGTCTTCTCACCATTCTCGTCCTTTTAGATCTGAGCTCAGCCTTTGACACCATTTCTCACTCTGTCCTTCTAAGCAGACTTTCCTCTCTCGGCATCTCTGACACACCCCTCGCCTGGTTTCAATCATATCTCCTCGACCATTCCCAGTTTATTCAACTAAGATCATTCCGCTCTCGTCTATTCCCCGTCACCTCTGGTGTACCCCAAGGCTCAGTTTTAGGCCCTCTTCTCTTTAGGTACCATCTTCCGCAAATTTGATCTTCAGTTTCACTGTTTTGCTGATGACACCCAGATATATATCTCTTGCAAACCTGATTCCTCCCTCCCACCTTCTTCCCTTACAGAATGTCTATCCAAGTTAAAATCCTGGTTTACCTCTAATTTTCTAAAGCTCAATTAGGATAAAACTAAGATCCTGGCTGTAGCTGTAGCTCAGGTGGCAGAGCAGGTCAGCCACTAATCAGAAGGTTGGTGGTTCGATCCCAGGCTGCCTCCTCGCTGCATGCCAAATATCCTTGGGCAAGATACTAACCCCGTGTTTGCCTACTGGTGGTGGTCAGAGGGCCCGGTGGCGCCAGTGTCCGGCAGCCTCGCCTCTGTCAGTGCGCCCCAGGGCAGCTGTGGCTACAATGTAGCTTGCCATCGCCAGTGTGTGAATGTGTGTGTGAATGGGTGAATGACTGAATGTAGTGTAAAGCGCTTTGGGGTCCTTAGGGACTAGAAAAGCGCTATACAAATGCAGGCCATTTACCATTTACCATCCTCCTTATTGGCACCAAATCGAACCTTTTGAAGGCAAACCATTTCTCACTCACCATCGATAACTCCACAGTTTTCCCTTCTCCTCAGGTTAAGAGCCTTGGTGTCATCCTAGACAGTTCACTTTCCTATAAATCTCACATCAATAATCTCACCCATTCTGCCTACTTCCATCTACGTAACATTAACAGATTGCTTCCTTCTCTTTCCACCCAGTCTACGTCCATTCTTGTGTTGTTACCTCCCGTACTGACTACTGCAATTCTCTTTTGCATGGTCTCCCCCTGTCAGAGATTTACAGTTAACAAACAGTCAGGTGAATAATCAACACTGAGACACTCGAGATAATTAACGTGCTGCACGGGTGAACTACTCAGAGAGCAATCACACCGAACTGCAGTATTCGTTTATTTTTATAGGTTACATCGTCAATATGCAAATATAATCACATTTCCTGTTACGCAGGTCCTGATGCTGTCTGTGTGTAAGCTGTGTGTGTATGTGTGTGTGTGTGTCACAAAGTATGTGTGTTGCAAGTCAATTTCTAAGAATAATATAATGCAAGTCAACTTCTGCGGATATGTATTTCTGTACTGGTCTCGGTAAATGTCAGTGTCACAGGGTCAGCTTCCTGTTTCTACAGAAAACTGTGTCTGGTGAAATATGTATAACATAACTTTTGAAGCATAAGCAAATAAAACAATAAAAACTCCCTAACACCCCCAAAAATCCCTCCATAAGCTTCAACTAGTTCAGAACTCTGCTGCTCGCATTATCACCAGAACCCCCTCCTACCAGCACATCACCCCTGTTCTTCAGGAACTTCACTGGCTCCCTGTGAAATTCCGGATAATTTTCAAACTTCTTCTGCTCACCTTCAAGGCCATTCATAACCTCGCTCCTTCTTACCTTTCTGACCTGTTAACCACCACTTGTTCTGCCCGTTCACTTCGTTCTTCTTCTTCTATCCAGCTTGCTGTACCTTCCTTCCGCCTCACCACCATGGGAAGCAGAGCTTTCAGCTGCTCTGCTCCCAGGCTGTGGAACTCTCTGCCCCCAGAAATAAGAAACATTGGTTCTCTCCCCCAGTTTAAATCCCAACTCAAAACTCATCTGTTCAAATCTGCATATTCACTGTGAATCCACTGTTTGTTCATTTTATCTTGTGCTTTTATTTTATTGTTCTTATTCTGCCATTGTTTTACTAAGTGTTTTATCCTATTGTAAAGTGTCCTTGGGTGACTTGAAAAGCGCTCATAAATAAAATTTATCATTATTATTATTATTATTATTATTATTATTATTATTATTATTATTATTATTATTATTATTATATGCCTGTATACACCTGTATATATATGGCTTCTTCATTACATCATTGAGCTTTAATCTGCACTTGCGAATGGTGCAGTGAACTGTGTTCCTGAGCCCGTGCAGTGATCTAAATGGCAGAATGTTACCTGAATGTCTGGGGGACCAAAGCTCACAGGCATCTAATATGGATTTTTGGCCTCATCCCTTAAGCGGAGGATTTCTCAAAATTCTCAGAATCTTTTGATGATTTGATGTACTGTACACGATGATGTCTTCAAAGTCTTGACAATTTTATATGAAAAAATATTTTTCTGAAATGTTTTCACAGTTTTTAGACACTTTGCAGACATTAGAGGTTAGACGTTTTGCAGATTGGTAAACATCTGGCCAGTTTCTTTTAGGAAATGGGGTTGTTTAAATAGTGTCGTTTGTCTAGATCTGATCATAAAGTGATAATGTGGCTGAGAACATCTCTCTACTAAAGCCATCTACTCACTGAGAAGCCCCTGCATTAGATTCATTGAGGTTTTTGATTTGGTCAATTTTTCAGCCTTTGAAGGAAATAATTCCATGTATTTATTTCCCTTTGTTTCCTCCTCCAGATGCTCCAAAGCCTCCCTCTGTGTCAGTGCGTCCCTCTGGTGAAATCAAGGAGGGCGGATCAGTGACTCTGACCTGCAGCAGTGATGCTAACCCAGCAGCTACGTATGTCTGGTACAAGACAAATGGAAGAACACCTCTTAGTAAAGAACCCGAGCTTGCCTTCAGATCCATCGAGCCCTCTGACTCTGGACAGTATTACTGTATAGCTGGAAATACATTGGGAAGGAAGACATCTGAATATACTTCTATCGATGTGAAATGTGAGTGGAAATAATTTCATTTTTCTCAGATTCAACAATTTTTCTTCTCACTGATCGATTTTATCTCTCTTTAGAGACTTTCATTTGATTTTTGATCATCTGTATCAATTGTCAATAAGGTTTTGCTCACAGTAGTTCAACAAACGTATACCTCTAGTTGATACATTTTGTCAATTCCCCATCATTTGCAAAGACTTCTGACTAATTGTGTTTAAAATGTGAGTCTGCATTTGTCCTGTGAGCGACTAGTGAGGAATTCTTTGGGATTCTGGCATGATCGCGCCACCATGGAGCGATCGTGGCTCAAGAGTTGGCAGTTTGTCTTGTAATCGGAAGATTGGCAGTTTGAGCCCCGGCCCGGACAGTCTCGGTCGTTTTGTCCTTGGGCAAGACACTTCACCCACCTAAAAGTGCTATATAAATGCAATCCATTATTGTTATTCTTTGACATGTCATCATAGCTGGGGTAGGCTCAAACCACCCAAAAATGCAGTAAAGCTTACTGTTTTTTCCAATAAGAAATTATTGAACCAACTCTCCAACATATCTGTCCATGGTTTCAAGATGATGTGCAAACTTTTCTTTTACTGCTACAGAAAAGAGGCAAGTAAAGTGGAAAGTTTGAACTGGCATTCATGTTCACTAAGAAACTATAATTTGATCAGACTGGTCAGTCATAATGTCTCTGTGGACATCAGTATTCCTGCTAAATCCTGCTGGAGTGGCTGTAGCTCAGGTTGGTGATTCAATCCCTTGCTGCTCCAGTCTGCATGGCAAATATCCTTGGGCAAGATACCAATGCCAATTTGCTCCCTGATGCATCCATCAGGGTGTGAATATGTGCATAAAAAAAAGTGTTTGTGTGAATGCGTGAAAGAGTCATGCTGTGTAAAGTACTTTGAGTCCTAGAGTAGACTAACAACATCCATCCTGTCATTTACACTTACAAAGATGTTTGATTTTGTTCAAAAACTACAATTACCTTCCTGTGTTTCCCCCCAGATGCTCCAAAGTCTCCCTCAGTGTGAGTAAATCTGTCTGGTAAACCCAGGAGAACATTTCAGTGACTCTGACCTGTGGCAGTGATGCTAACCCGGTCTGCTGATTCTGGAGAGCATGACTGTGTAGCTGAGAACAAATTTGTGCCGTCAACACCTAAACACGTTTCTATTGATGTGAAACATGAGAGAATCAGGTTGAGAGAAAAATGCTTCATGTTTACTTAATTAACACGTGAGGTGTCAAAATATATACAGAAACTTATTACATACACTCGAATCTCACCACATTCTTATTATATATACAATTATCATTGTATCTGTTATTTTTATTTGTGCTAACACATTATCTGAACTGCTTTTCTGCTCAATTGCACATTAAAAATATATTGTTATATATTTCATTCTTATTAGTTCATCTTGTCCATTCGTCTGTCCACAATTGATAAGAATCACTACTTCTCCTGGAATATTGATCAGATATAACCTATTGATTTTTGCTTTTTCATTCCATTTCTCTGGATTATTGCAATTATCTAATAATTGGAAAACAAATTATTGTTTTAGGTGTTTTTGTATTTACATTTCCTTTAACCCATAGGTTGTGTTTAAAGCTCTCTTTGTGCTCTGCAAATACATTACTGACATCATAATTCAAATTAATACAAAGAAACCAATTAATCAAACATAAAACTGAATCGAGTCACCCTTCTTTATGTTTTGTATTCTGAACTGCAGATATTCATATAAGGAAGACCTTTACGGAGTTCCTTCTGTGATTACATTGAAGCAAAATGTTGTTAGTTTAGAATTAGCGAATATCACCTTTTTTTTCTTTGTCATGTAAAACCACAGTAAAGGGATTCATCTGTCATTTTGCTGAACTTTAGTGTAAATGTACATGTAAAACCTAACCAGCTTCCTCTGACTGCCACTGTCATGTTTTACTGTCATTAAAGGAAAACAAATAAACACAAATTTAGAGGACTTATATCCGAGTAATACTTGATTATCCAATCATCTCTGTGTTATCATATTGTCAGTGTGTGACTGTGGGTAAAAGCATATAAGTGAGCAGAATACAGTGACCTCCTCATGTCTTGGATGGGAGGGACAAAAGGACTGAGGTCAAGAAATAAAATGGGAAATATAAACAGATAAACAGAACTGAAATAAATGTTATAAATTACGCATTAAATAATAGCCTTATTCCAGTGAGTTAATGGTAATGTTGTTATGTTATTGAAAATGTTCTCACATGCAGGTCTTCCAAATGCTGTGCAATCCAGCTGAAACACAACAAATATCTCATTCATGTGAGTCATTGTTGGAGTAGTTTGACTATTCAGTGCATGTGCCACTTTCTTGAAAAAATAACTTAATATCAGTGACAAAGTCAATGTTCCACATGTCCCACCACAGCTTGGGAGGATGGAAAGTATTTTAATAATGATCATTTGTGGGTTAGATGAGTCTGCCACGCTGCAGTTCACCAGGTGTGCACAGACTTTAAAATACAGTCACTGCAGCTCAAGGTTAGTCATGAGTGTGTATACTCAGATTATGTTATGCCCTTTTGCATCAAGTCTGCATCAGCTGTGTTCCCTTTGTTTGGTTATTTGTTGTTCAGTTTTGGTGACCTGTGTGTTTAGTTTTCAGTTTACTCTCCATGTCTGTTTTTATAGTATTAGGTTCAGCTTTGTTCCCCTCATGTTTACTCTTAAGTTTACATTAAGCTGATCCAAAACATTTCAAACTAGAGTACTACAGTTACTAGACCACCTATATTAGCATCTCATCTTTGGCTTCCTGTATTTCTTTCTTTCTTGGATTCAAAATTGTGATTCTATAAATTCTATATCCTGAATGATCAGACCCCATATCTTTTTAAAAGACCTCATAGCACCACATTATTCCAATATTGTATGTAAACATGGGCTCCTCTAGCAAACCAGTTCAAATTTAATAGTTAAGTCAAGAGAAAGGCTGATAAGTAAGTCATAATTTAGTTATAGTTCATCCTTAATTGTACCAAATGTGACTGGAGGGCCCAGTCAGACCAGCTGATTTTCAAAATAAAGGACCCGGTGCAGATTATACACCTTGACTATGAAACACTTCTGGTCTTCTTTAACTGAAAAAATAGTGCGGGGGTTGCAATATCTCGGACATGAGAATACACCACAGACCTGGTGCATTTCAGGGGTCATGCTGTTGTTGCTCTAATCTGACACAGTGACCATCCCTCATTCATCCTCACTTTCCCTTCTCATGCATTTCTGTGGCTCTTTGCTTGCCTTTGTGTTTACTGTTATTTTGTTGTTTCTCTGTCTTCTTCTTTCCTCTCTTTAGAGTGTTTGCACACCTCTAATAATTGAATAATTTATATCAAAATTTAAAAAAAGTAAAATTTGAACAAATCCTAGGTGACTGCAAACTTTTATTAAAATAATAGCATCAGAAATTTTAAAAAGCCAGGTACCAGCAACTCCATCGATGAACTGCTGCTGTGACCATATTTTTATCTTGCCATTTCCCCCAATTAATAACAAAAACACCTTTGGTTAGTAGTGCCATTGTGGCCCTTTGTTCATCATTTTTATGAGCAGAGTTTACAGGTGTAGAAAGTGGTGGAACCTCAGAATCTCATCTCTGCTTTGTGTAGATATGTGTTACTGCTGGCTTCATCAGGTGGTGGCCTCCGGCTGATAAGCTGGAGGAGGTGTCTGGGGAGAAGGAGGCCTGGGTTTTTCTGCTGAGGCTGCTGACCCCACATGCCGACCTCAGATAACTAGAGGAAAATGGATGGATTTATCAGCTTTAGCACCTACACCTTTAGTGCTCCTCCACAGTTATCTTTCTTCTTCATAAACAGTATGATGCGAATCAAAAAATTAAAAATGGTGCTGACACTGTTGGAAAAAGGTGGGGGAACAGAGGGACCGGAGGCGTGTCTCAATGATTACATTCGACCTATGACACAAGGGGGTGGAGCACATGTGATTAAGCTAGCCATTAGATGCATGAGCACACCCCCATACTTCTTGTGCTACTTTTGGTATTAAAACACCACAAAATTAGTTCCTCAGGCTTTAATATAACACATTTAGAGGGCTGTATGTGGTTTTGAAAACAACAGCATTCAGTCCCAGATGTAATGGCTTCATCCTTATTCATGCTTCATGCTGAAAAAATCACATGAAAAAGAAGGAAGTGTGACAGTTTTACTTTTCGGTCTTGTGCTTCCCAACAGGGACATGATTTTTAAAGACAACATCTTTTTCTATGGTAAGTAGAAGTTACTATTTTATATCTTTATTTTTATTGTGTTTTTGCAGACTGGAAAATACAATATTTAAACTCTTTGCTGATACAATTTTCTGTCACGCAGACAGAAGAGAGGAGCAGCCATGAGTGCAACTGCAGCAGCAAGGATTGAATTTGTATTTGTACTGCTTCTCACTGCATCGGGTACTGAATAACTAACTTTTACAATGAAGGAAGCTAAAAGAGTGACATTTGTTTTAAAGTTATAATATGATATTAAAAGTTATAGTGTGTTTATCATGACATTTCCACAGATTATTAAAATGTTCCCACCATCAGCATCTCAGGATGTTTTTATCTCGACATGTCTCTGTTGTGTATGACTGCATAAAAACTGCATTGCTGTTTGAAATAACTCTAAGTGGGTCTGATAGTAGTATATTTGAAGTATTTAGTTACGGTGTCTCTATACTAAAACAAAACAGGAACCAAACATCTTCACTTCAATTTCTTCAATTTCTATTCTCCTTTTGGTTTCTAGTAAAGCAGCTCTCAGAGATCTGCAAACGCAGCAGCACTTCTGTTCTGCATTTTATAAAGTTTACTATGAAACTTATCATCAGTCTCATTGCACAGTAAACTGTTTGAAACACGAGCATTTTAACACACTAACAATAATTAAGATGCACATTAAATCTGAATTTAGGTTAAAATTACAGATGCCTTTCTTAGTCAACACCTTTTCTTTGTTAGAATAGAACAGAATAAAATAGAATAGTCCTTTATTGTCATGGCAACTGTGCATGAATAAAATATAAATAGTAAGACAGCAGGGAGAAATAACAAACAATTATAAATATATACAAAACTACAGAAAAGCACACAGTTGTGTGTACATCAATATAAAACTTAATTATTAAAGTGTTGAACATAAATAATAACATGGCAGTCAAAGTGCATAATAAAATATTAAATTTCATATAGAGAAAGCTTTGTCTCAATGACTTGCATTTCATTTTAAAGACACTTCGTACAAACGTTTCCATTATTAATGTCACTGTGATTGTGTCTGTAGTGTCTGATGTGCTCTGTGTTACAGCGGTACTGGGTCAGAATGGTTGGTCAGTGACTTACACTTCCACTCACATCTGCGCCTTGAAAAAATCAACAGTGGACATAGGCTGCAGCTACAGTTACCCTTCTACAAGACACAATATGAATACTGCAGTTCAAAAAAGACTTTGGTTTATAAAAAACAAGGATGAACCGTTGGATCTGAAAACATACGCGCCGTACTCGCGCCGAGCGGAGTACCGCTTTCATGAGAACGACTGCACTCTGAGGATCACAGACCTGAGAGAGAGAGACTCTGATGAGTACAAGTTCAGATTCGTAACAAATCAGCCTGATGGAAGTTATACTGGTTCACCTGGAGTCACTTTGACTGTCACAGGTAAGATTTTCATTGAAAATTCTACTGTTTTGTTTGGTGGTTTAGTTTAAAATGAGGATTATTTGTTTCTTCCTTACAAATCCAGATTTACAGGTGAAGGTGAGAAGATTGTTAAGCCACACAGAGCTGCAGTGTCACAGCAGCTGTGATGTAATTGATCCTCCATCATATGTTTGGTACAAAAATGGACAGAAAATAGAGGAAGAAACATCTCTGCGAGTCTCTGTTGGAGGTGATGACAGCAGCTATTCCTGTGCTGTTAAAGGACATGAGGGTTACCGCTCTGCTGCAGTGTGTGAGTTTACTCCACAGTGTCACTATAAAAATCCTAAAATCATACAAAACATGTCAAGATTTAAAATAAAAAAAGACCACCTTATGTTTAAAGCCCTCTTTTTAAACTTTCTCTTATCCTCCAGTTTCTCCAAAGCTTTACTATGTGTTAGTGAATCCTTCTGCTGAAGCAGAGGAAGGAACTTCAGTGTCTCTAAACTGTGGCTTTAATGCTAACCCAGCAGCTAATTACAGCTGGTACAAGGGAAACATCCAAACACGTATCAGTGAAGGAACGGTCCTCGACTTTTCGTCTATCCAGCCCTCTGACTCTGGAAAATATTACTGCACAGCTGAGAATGAGCTGGGGAGGAGTGCATCTCAGTCCATCTTTATTAACGTGAAATGTGAGTAAATCAACTTTAATAACAGTTTGCTTGAACCCGTTTACTTTATTCCATCTCTCCTGAGTTGTTTTTCTATCATCAAATATTAAACATTCAATTCATTGAAAGGCGATTGCTGTGTAAACCTACTGTACAACCCATTAATATTTCATCTGAATGATTCAGTTACTGAAGGGTTTCTGGTCAAATGTCTCTATGCTTTATGAAAGCAACAAAACATTTACCATAAGAATTTAAAAAAAAAGGAACCAGCTCATTTTGCTTTTTGCTCACATCGGTTTTCTTGTTTCTGTTTCTGGCATGATCTGTCATTAGTGATCTACGCAAAACACATAGAGGCAGCAATGTTTTCACTGCCAAACTGAGCATACACAAAACAAACTACAGAGCTTTTAGTCATAGTTATGCAACATACTGCATTCAATACAACACAAATGTATCTTTGCGTGTTATAAGATTTCCCTTTAATTGCCATCATATTTGAAATCCACAGTGGAATATATCTGCATCACAGAAATCACATTTGTTGACCTGAAAGTTTTTGCATGAGGAACAGATTTAGATTCAAACACCGTGAAGTTGATTCATCCTCATATCTTCTCCTTCAGATGCTCCAAAACCCGTTAATGTGTCAGTGACTCCCTCTGGTGAGATAGTGGAGGGCAATTCAGTAACTCTGACTTGTAGCAGTGATGCTAACCCAGCAGCTAAATACACCTGGTATAAGGGGAATAACAATAAACCTCAAAGTGTAGACACACAGCTTGTCTTCACCTCAATCCAGCGATCAGAGTCTGGACAGTATCGCTGCAGAGCTTACAACAGCGTGGGGGCGACATCTGACACCATCTCTATTCATGTGAAATGTGAGTGAAACTAATTTATACATCAGATGGTCCAGAAATCTCTCTCACTGAGAGCATTACTTCCTCATTATTTCCCTGAAATACTAACAAATTGAATCATTTTCTTTCTCTCAGATCCCCCAAAGTTTGTCTCAGTATCAGTGAGTCCTTCTAATGAAATCAGTGAGGGGAGCTCAGTAACTCTCACTTGTAGCAGTGATGCTAAACCAACAGCTAACCACTTCTGGTACAAGGATGGTGATCAGACACCTCTCATTAATGAACGGCAGCTCTCCATCACCTCCATCCAGTCCTTTGACTCTGGAGAGTATGTCTGTGCAGCTGAGAACCACCTGGGGAGGACGACATCTGAATCCATCTTTATTGTTGTGATATGTAAGTTCTTCACTCACCTTTATGCATAACCATCCAAATCTCCTCACTGAGCAGCTTGTTGAGCAGTCATGGAGTTGATTTAGTGAATAACTCAGTCTTTGCAGGAACTAATACTAACCTCTCTTTTTTTCTCCCTCAGATGCTCCAAAGTCTCTCTCTGTGTTGTTCAGTCCCTCTGGTGAAATCCAGGAGGGCAATTCAGTGAATCTGACCTGTAGCAGTGATGCTAACCCAGCAGCTAACTACACCTGGTACAAGGAGAATAGCCAAACACCTCTCGTTGTAGAACCACAGCTCTCCTTTATCTCCATACAGCCCACTGATTCTGGAGAATATTACTGCCAAGCTGTAAACAAAGTGAATACTTCCACGCCTAAATACATCTCTATCCATGTGGCATGTAAGTCAGACAGTGTTTAAAAGCAACATTCAGCTAGTTATTGTCAATATTTTATCTCATTATGAATTTGCCAATATTATCAGTTTGCAGCTCAAACTGCTTTATAATTACAGTTCAGCAGCTGACCTAAATAAAGTAAATTTATTTTAATATAACATTTTAATAACATTTTAATATCATTATCATCACTGACTTCAATTTATGATCATACATTTGTCTGGGATGATTCTGTGTTGTGGCGAGGTAGCAGTTCAGTGACTAAGATAGTTTATGTTCTGTTCTGTTAGACACTGCAGGGAGGTTCTGGGTTCGCACCTTTGCCCAGCTTGGACCTTCCTGCAGAGTTTACATGTTTTCCCAGAGTACAATGACACACTTGTTGCGTTAACAGGCAATTCTAAATTGAAGGTATGGGTGCATGTGAGGGCTGTACAGCTGTACTCCCTCTCTGATGATGATGTTCTCTTACCCAGTTTGAATTGGGACCATCTCCAGTGGTTAGATAAGCGCTTAAGAATGGCAGATGATAGATGACATTACCCAATCAATGGTTTGCTTGATAGCTGTGTACAAGTCTCATACAGAGATTTGTATTATTGTATTATATCAAGGCAGACCCCATTCATTTTTTTTATAGACACAAGCCACAACCTTAAATATTAAGCAACTTTAAACTAAATTATCATATTAGCTCTCTGTTTACACATAAAACAGCTTGAAAAACACTAGTGTACACTAGTGTAACCATTAGGTTCACAGATTTGTTTGATTTGATCAATAATCAATAATAAACCTTTGCAGAACCTAATAACATGCATATAATCTATGTTCTTTCTCTACCAGATGCTCCAAGGCCTCTCTCTATGTCAGTGAGTCCCTCTGGTGAGATAGTGGAGGGCAATTCAGTAACTCTGACTTGTAGCAGTGATGCTAACCCAGCAGCTAAATACACCTGGTATAAGACGAACAATCAAACCCCTCTCATTAAAGAACCACAGCTCATCTTCAGCTCCATCCAGTCCTCTGACTCTGGGGAATATCACTGTACAGCTGAGAACAAGCTGGGGGTCTCATCGCCAACATACAACATCTCCATTAATGTGACATGTGAGTGAAACAGGCTTATTTCTGTGAAGGTTCTCAGTGATCCAGGTCATCGTAGTCTAAGGAGCTTGGAAAGAAAAGCATCTGGACTTCTTTAAGTTGCTTGAAGACGTTTCACCCCTCATCCAAGAGGCTTCTTCAGTTCTAAGGTCAAAATGTTGAAGAGTCCCAGATTTAGAAAGCAGGGTAGAAAACTTTCACTTGGTGCTTTAAATTATGTTAACATTTGCTTTACTTGGTCTTCCATCAGCTTTGTTGCTTACTCCACTACATGATCAAAAGGGAGTTTCTGTGTGAGCAACATATCACGGGAGTAAGCAATAAAATGATGTCAAATTACTGAATTCATTTTAAAAGTGATTCTATTTTAATGTAATTTTAGTTATTTTATAATATGAAAAAGTCAGATGGAATTGGTGATTTACATACTGATAAATCAAGACAGGTAGACAAACAGGTAGCAAAATACAGCCTTCCAGGGAAGAAATTCTTAATAAAATAAAGCTTTTGTGACCACTTAGTGCAAAGGACGGAGTGTAACACTTTCTCGTGATTTTAATATTTTAATATTTTAATATTCATATTTTAAAATAATATATTTTAATATATGAGTAAAGTTCATAACAGCAGTTACTGAAGCAAGAGGCAACTTTGTACAGCTTACAAAAAAATTAGAAAGACAAAGCGAAACAGAACTAATGACCTGAACAACATCAGCTTTCCTGTTTACTTAACAATCACAATCAGCTCCCAATATTATTGTCATGCATCGTGTGTGGAAAAAGTGGGTTGAAACTGTATTGTTAAAAGTACAGGTCCGCTCTGTGTTCTCCTCCAGATGCTCCAAAGCTTCCCTCTGTGTCAGTGAGTCCCTCTGCTGAGATAGTGGAGGGCAGTTCAGTGACTCTGACCTGTAGCAGTGATGCTAACCCAGCAGCTAATTACACCTGGTACAAGGAGGATGAAGAGTCACCTAAAACTTCTGGACAGAACTTTACCATCACTGACTTCAGACCTGAACACAGCGGGAGTTATTACTGTGTTGCACAGAACACCAGAGGGCATCATTACTCCACCTTACAGCTGACTGTTGTATCAAGTAAGTTAAATCTGATTTGTCTCATATCTGATCCTGTAGTTGTGTATTCTATTCATTTGGTTGAGTTTGGTTATGGTTCATTTTAGTTCAGGCTTAGTTATTAGGATTTAAAAGTGCCACCCTAATTCACTTGATCACTTTTTTAGGAGCATGGAAATTAACAGCTGTCATAGTCCCTGCTATTCTTCTGGGTCTTATACTCTTATACTCGGTCATCCTATGGATCATGTGAGTGGAACTTATGTGCCATTTATTGTATTGTCATTTCGCTAAGTTTGTAATTTCTTTAACACTTAATCATTATCCCAACTAGAAAAAACAGATCCTCAAAGCAGCAGCAGCCTGAGCCTAGAGAGGAACTGGATACCAGTGAACAGGTGACAGGAAATATTACTTGCTTTAAAGTAAATGCTGCTGCTTCACTTTCTGTAAAAAGTTTCCGGAAGCTTTCTGGAAAACCTTGTGTGGAATAGCTTTTAAGTTCTAAGACGTAAAATAGAACTTATGGTAAAATAAGCTTAGATGACATCTGTAAACACATACAGTGGGGCAAAAAAGTATTTAGTCAGCCACCGATTGTGCAAGTTCCCCCACCTAAAATGATGACAGAGGTCAGTAATTTGCACCAGAGGTACACTTCAACTGTGAGAGACAGAATGTGAAAAAAAAATCCATGAATCCACATGGTAGGATTTGTAAAGAATTTATTCGTAAATTAGGGTGGAAAATAAGTATTTGGTCAATAACAAAAATACAACTCAATACTTTGTAACATAACCTTTGTTGGCAATAACAGAGGTCAAACGTTTACTATAGGTCTTTACCAGGTTTGCACACACAGTAGCTGGTATTTTGGCCCATTCCTCCATGCAGATCTTCTCGAGAGCAGTGATGTTTTGGGGCTGTCGCCGAGCAACACAGACTTTCAACTCCCGCCACAGATTTTCTATGGGGTTGAGGTCTGGAGACTGGCTAGGCCACTCCAGGACTTTCAATTGCTTCTTACGGAGCCACTCCTTTGTTGCCCGGGCGGTGTGTTTTGGATCATTGTCATGTTGGAAGACCCAGCCTCGTTTCATCTTCAAAGTTCTCACTGATGGAAGGAGGTTTTGGCTCAAAATCTCACGATACATGGCCCCATTCATTCTGTCCTTAACACGGATCAGTCGTCCTGTCCCCTTGGCAGAAAAACAGCCCCATAGCATGATGTTTCCACCCCCATGCTTCACAGTAGGTATGGTGTTCTTGGGATGCAACTCAGTATTCTTCTTCCTCCAAACACGACGAGTTGAGTTTATACGAAAAAGTTCTACTTTGGTTTCATCTGACCACATGACATTCTCCCAATCCTCTGCTGTATCATCCATGTGCTCTCTGGCAAACTTCAGACGGGCCTGGACATGCACTGGCTTCAGCAGCGGAACACGTCTGGCACTGCGGGATTTGATTCCCTGCCGTTGTAGTGTGTTACTGATGGTGACCTTTGTTACTTTGGTCCCAGCTCTCTGCAGGTCATTCACCAGATCCCCCCGTGTGGTTCTGGGATCTTTGCTCACCGTTCTCATGATCATTTTGACCCCACGGGATGAGATCTTGCGTGGAGCCCCAGATCGAGGGAGATTATCAGTGGTCTTGTATGTCTTCCATTTTCTGATGATTGCTCCCACAGTTGATTTTTTCACACCAAGCTGCTTGCCTATTGTAGATTCACTCTTCCCAGTCTGGTGCAGGTCTACAATACTTTTCCTGGTGTCCTTCGAAAGCTCTTTGGTCTTGGCCATGGCGGAGTTTGGAGTCTGACTGTTTGAGGCTGTGGACAGGTGTCTTTTATACAGATGATGAGTTCAAACAGGTGCCATTCATACAGGTAACGAGTGGGGGACAGAAAAGCTTCTTACAGGAGACGTTACAGGTCTGTGAGAGCCAGAGATTTTCCTTGTTTGAGGTGACCAAATACTTATTTTCCACCCTGATTTACGAATAAATTCTTTACAAATCCTACCATGTGGATTCATGGATTTTTTTTTCACATTCTGTCTCTCACAGTTGAAGTGTACCTCTGGTGCAAATTACTGACCTCTGTCATCATTTTAGGTGGGGGAACTTGCACAATCGGTGGCTGACTAAATACTTTTTCGCCCCACTGTATCTGTCCGCTTCCAGAGTGCTTGGTTGTTAGTTTCCATTTTTCATTCCTTCCACTTTCCCACACTGTCAAGCTCATTGCTGACATCACAGGTCTAGTCAAAGTATCTCTCTGGTTGCTTTCTTCAAGCCAATTACCATCCACTCCACGTTTCTTAAAATCTCACTGCTAATCTGTCATTCTCCCTTGCAGACTCCTTCGTGCAACCCACCTCCGCCCCATCTCTGCCTCTCCCATGTTACTCAGAGCTCCAGTCAAGCCTGCATCTTCATCACCACCACCAGCCTCTAGACTCTGGAGGGTCCTGCCTAATTCCTGTCACCGCTGGGAATCTGTTCAGCCTTGACCGGCCATCAGAGTCCAGTCACCAGATTGCTTGAAGGAATTCAGTTCATGAATAAATAGTGTTCAGTTCATCCTAACCATCTCTCCTCATTGACATTCCATTCCCTTTCTCACATTCCAATATAACTCTACAAAATGTGTCAGTCTTGCAACTAATAGACCGCAGACAAGAATAAAAAGCCAAACTCAACTGTCCTGCACAGTTGAGAAAAATATATATGTATATGTAAACACAATATTTTAACACAAATGTGACAATAATTAAACCTCACGGAGAGCACGTCAGGCTCAAACAGTAGTG
Organism: Aulonocara stuartgranti; assembly: GCF_965226115.1. NCBI lineage: Eukaryota > Metazoa > Chordata > Actinopteri > Cichliformes > Cichlidae > Aulonocara > Aulonocara stuartgranti. Next base: position 38,111,566 of record NC_138944.1, read on the forward strand.
AGCAAATTTAGAATGAAATCATATCAGAGCATATATATATATATATATATATATATATATATATATATATATATATATAAAAAAAAAACACCCAGCACGCCCCTGCGGGCGGTTTATCCTTCAAGCTCGGGTCCTCTACCAGAGGCCTGGGAGCTTGAGGGTCCTGCGCAGTATCTTAGCTGTTCCCAGGACTGCGCTCTTCTGGACAGAGATCTCCGATGTTATTCCCGGGATCTGCTGGAGCCACTCGCCTAGCTTGGGAGTCACCGCACCTAGTGCTCCGATTACCACGGGGACCACCGTTACCTTCACCCTCCACATCCTCTCGAGCTCTTCTCTGAGCCCTTGGTATTTCTCCAGCTTCTCGTGTTCCTTCTTCCTGATATTGCTGTCATTCGGAACCGCTACATCGATCACTACGGCCGTCTTCTTCTGTTTGTCTACCACCACTATGTCCGGTTGGTTAGCCACCACCATTTTGTCCGTCTGTATCTGGAAGTCCCACAGGATCTTAGCTCGGTCATTCTCCACCACCCTTGGGGGCATCTCCCATTTTGACCTCGGGACTTCTAGGTTATACTCGGCACAGATGTTCCTGTACACTATGCCGGCCACTTGGTTATGGCGTTCCATGTATGCCTTGCCTGCTAGCATCTTGCACCCTGCTGTTATGTGCTGGATTGTCTCTGGGGCATCTTTACACAGCCTGCACCTGGGGTCTTGCCTGGTGTGATAGACCCCAGCCTCTATAGAGCTTGTTCTTGTGCTGCCATGATTAGTGCCTCTGTGCTGTCTTTCAGTCCAGCTTTGTCCAGCCACTGGTAGGATTTCTGGATATCAGCCACCTCCTCTATCTGCCGGTGGTACATACCGTGCAGGGGCCTGTCCTTCCATGATGGTTCCTCGTCTCCCTCCTCTTTCTTGGGTTTCTGCTGCCTGAGGTATTCACTGAGCACTCGGTCAGTTGGGGCCATCTTCCCAATGTATTCTTGGATGTTCGTTGTCTCATCCTGGACTGTGGTGCTGACACTCACCAGTCCCCGGCCCCCTTCCTTCCGCTTAGCGTACAGCCTCAGGGTGCTGGACTTGGGGTGAAACCCTCCATGCATGGTCAGGAGCTTTCTTGTCTTTATGTCAGTGGCTTCTATCTCCTCCTTTGGCCAGCCTATTACCCCAGCAGGGTACCTGATCACGGGCAGGGCGTACGTGTTGATGGCCCGGATCTTGTTCTTACCATTCAGCTGACTCCTCAGGACTTGCCTGACCCTCTGCAGGTACTTGGTGGTTGCAGCCTTTCTAGCGGCCTCTTCATGGTTCCCATTTGCCTGCGGGATCCCCAGGTACTTGTAACTGTCCTCTATGTCTGCAATGTTGCCTTCTGGTAGTTCAATCCCCTCAGTTCTGACTACAGCGAGGGGGTCAGACACAGTCATTTTCATTTTATGATGATATGTATAATCATATACATATGTATGATATGTATATATATATATATATATATATATATATATATATATATATATATATATATATATATATATATATATATGTACATGGATGACATCAAGAAGCTGTATGCCAAGAGTGAACGAGACATCGATTCACTGATCCACACTACCAGGCTATACAGCAATGACATTGGAATGTCGTTCGGACTGGAGAAGTGTAGTCGGATGGTAACAAAGAGAGGGAAGGTAGTGAAAATGACTGTGTCTGACCCCCTCGCTGTAGTCAGAACTGAGGGGATTGAACTACCAGAAGGCAACATTGCAGACATAGAGGACAGTTACAAGTACCTGGGGATCCCGCAGGCAAATGGGAACCATGAAGAGGCCGCTAGAAAGGCTGCAACCACCAAGTACCTGCAGAGGGTCAGGCAAGTCCTGAGGAGTCAGCTGAATGGTAAGAACAAGATCCGGGCCATCAACACATACGCCCTGCCCGTGATCAGGTACCCTGCTGGGGTAATAAGCTGGCCAAAGGAGGAGATAGAAGCCACTGACATAAAGACAAGAAAGCTCCTGACCATGCATGGAGGGTTTCACCCCAAGTCCAGCACCCTGAGGCTGTACGCTAAGTGGAAGGAAGGGGGCCGGGGACTGGTGAGTGTCAGCACCACAGTCCAGGATGAGACAAGGAACATCCAAGAATACATTGGGAAGATGGCCCCAACTGACCGAGTGCTCAGTGAATACCTCAGGCAGCAGAAACCCAAGAAAGAGGAGGGAGACGAGGAACCATCATGGAAGGACAGGCCCCTGCACGGTATGTACCACCGGCAGATAGAGGAGGTGGCTGATATCCAGAAATCCTACCAGTGGCTGGACAAAGCTGGACTGAAAGACAGCACAGAGGCACTAATCATGGCAGCACAAGAACAAGCTCTGAGTACAAGATCCATAGAGGCTGGGGTCTATCACACCAGGCAAGACCCCAGGTGCAGGCTGTGTAAAGATGCCCCAGAGACAATCCAGCACATAACAGCAGGGTGCAAGATGCTAGCAGGCAAGGCATACATGGAACGCCATAACCAAGTGGCCGGCATAGTGTACAGGAACATCTGTGCCGAGTATAACCTAGAAGTCCCGAGGTCAAAATGGGAGATGCCCCCAAGGGTGGTGGAGAATGACCGAGCTAAGATCCTGTGGGATTTCCAGATACAGACGGACAAAATGGTGGTGGCTAACCAACCGGACATAGTGGTGGTAGACAAACAGAAGAAGACGGCCGTAGTGATCGATGTAGCGGTTCCCAATGACAGCAATATCAGGAAGAAGGAACACGAGAAGTTGGAGAAATACCAAGGGCTCAGAGAAGAGCTCGAGAGGATGTGGAGGGTGAAGGTAACGGTGGTCCCCGTGGTAATCGGAGCACTAGGTGCGGTGACTCCCAAGCTAGGCGAGTGGCTCCAGCAGATCCCGGGAAAAACATCGGAGATCTCTGTCCAGAAGAGCGCAGTCCTGGGAACAGCTAAGATACTGCGCAGGACCCTCAAGCTCCCAGGCCTCTGGTAGAGGACCCGAGCTTGAAGGATAAACCGCCCGCAGGGGCGTGCTGGGTGTTTGTTTTTTTTTTATATATATATATATTAGGGGTGCAACAATACACAAAATTCACGGTTCGGTTCGGTTCGATAATTTGGTGTCACGGTTTGGTATTTTTTTGATACAAAAAAATGTTCATGCTCTTTTAATTTGTCATTTATTAAAATTATAAATATATATTTTAACTCAAAAGTACAGTTTTTAAATTTAATGTTGCTGAAACAACAAAGTAATAAAAAAAAAAATCTATCTGATCGAGAAATCACTCATCTTTGGAAAAGAGAGTTTATTACAGAGAAATGGCTCTTTCCAAAATAAAAGCTATACTATACGCTTCTTCTGGGCTATATTCTCAGCAGCATATTAAACATATCAGGTCCCCATAAGGAGAATCATGTGCTAACGGCTGTCTAAATGACTCAGGTAAAGTTTGTAGCATGCGTGCTTGTTGTTTTTGTCTGCTTCCACTTGTCTTTGCACTAGGATGATGTCGACGTAAATGTGCAGTCATATTCGTTGTGTTCCCACTAGTGCTGTCAGCGTTAATCTTGTTAAAATGACGTAACGCCACAGCACGGCAAATCTCCGTTAACGTGCTCCATGCGTGGGGCTGGACGGCCAACACGTTAACGAGCAAACTGTGCTAACGCAGTAGTTCCCATCCATGTAATTGAGCATTGCGTGGCACATCCAACATACTGTTTTACTTTTGTCCATGACGCGCTTACCTTCAGGGTCATACGTCACATGAAGACCAAAATAGTTTCAAAGGCCAGATCTGAATGAGGGTGGGGGAGGTTCAATTTGCCATGTTGCAACGAGCTTAGCTTCTGTCTTGCTAGTTTGTGCTGCGCTCAGTGGATCTGCGCTTGACAGTGCAGCCTAGGCGGAGTAGTCGAACGCAGATCCACTGAGCTCTCAACACAGACAGCATCGTCAGAAGAAAAGTTGATAAAATAAATTAAAGATTTTGTTTTGTTCAATACATATGCGTACCGAACCGAAAGCACTGTATCGAACGGTTCAATATCGATACGAGTATCGTTGCACCCCTAATATATATATACGGGGTGCAACGATATTCGTATCGATATTGAACCGAAACTAAGTAGCGCAGAGCCGAACCAATCACAGCCGCAGCGTCACGTCGCGTGACTTGTTACGTACAGCACAAGTGCCAAGCCGCACATGTGTATTTGTTTGTGAAGCAGCCAGCCACCGTACCGCCCGGGTAATGGAGGAAATGAGTGTGCCGACTAGAAAAATCAACCGAGCGTGACCGAAGGTTACCGAAGAGAAAACAGATGATGGTTCCAATGCCGGAGAGATTGTCGAACGGAAGAGCCATAGAAGTTCCGTGATGTGAAAGTATTTCGGCAATTTCAAGTCTGACAAAAAACAGAGTAGCGTGCACTGTGTAGGATAAACCGCCCGCAGGGGCGTGCTGGGTGTTTTTATATATATATATATATATATATATATATATATATATATATATATATATATATATATTTGAAACACCCTGCGGGCGGTTTATCCTTCAAGCTCGGGTCTTCTACCAGAGGCCTGGGAGCTTGAGGGTCCTGCGCAGTATCTTAGCTGTTCCCAGGACTGCGCTCTTCTGGACAGAGATCTCCGATGTTATTCCCAGGATCTGCTGGAGCCACTCGCCTAGCTTGGGAGTCACCGTACCTAGTGCTCCGATTACCACGGGGACCACCGTTACCTTCACCCTCCACATCCTATATATACATACATATATGTATGTGTTTCTATGGTGTATTGATAATCATGTGCTTTTTGTGCTGAGAACAGTTATCAAACTGTTCTCCCACTAGGAGCTCAGTCTGAGTGGAGTTTTTTTTCTCCTCCTCTTACCTTGTGTTATGTATTTTCGTTGTTTTTTTTCCTATCAGCCTACCTTTCTGACATGTCTCCCCAATGTGATGTTTGTGTAAAGTTGGTCAGAAGGTTCCTTTGTAAGTGCGCATGCGCTATTAGCGTGCTGCCTGCTGTAACCCTAATTTCCTTCGGGATTAATAAAGTATTCTGATTCTGATTCTGATGGCTACAGATACCGACTACATAATGGAGCAATAATCAGCCGCCTCCTGCAAATGGATGACATCAAGTGTTATGCCAAGAGTGAATGGGGCATTGATTTCCTGATCCACACAGCCAGGATACCAGGATATACAGCAATGACATCAGAATGTTGTTTGGTTTTGAGAAGTGTAGTAAGATGGTAACAAAGAGAGGAAAAGTAGTTAGAACCCAGGAGATTGCACTACCAGAAGGCAACATTGCAGACACTGAGGACAGCTGCAAGTACCTGGGGATCCCACAGACAAATGGGAACCATGAAGAGGCCGCTAGGAAAGCTGCAACTACCAAGTATCTACAGATCGTCAGGCAAGTCATGAGGAGTCAGCTGAACGGCAAGAAAATTCTGGGCTGTTAACACCTACACCCTGCCCGTGATCAGGTACCCTGCTGGTATAATAACCTGGCCAAAGGCAGCGATAGAGCAACTGGCATCAAGACTGACATACTTCTCTTGGCTTACGGCAGAGATGGTTGCATTTTCTCCTGTCTCCTCTCCCTCCCTTATCTTCCTGCTTGGCTTGTATTGTCTTTGTCTAGTTTCGTCTAACTGTCATAGACTCTCTTTGCCTTGTTCTTTAAAAATCAAGCAATTATGGATTTGATCAACTGGTCTCTAAACGCTTCTTGACACCTGAGAAATCTGGGCGTGGAGGAGCCTGATCGTCCTGCAGGAACGTTGGCTGCCAGATACACGACCATCTTTCGCTGGAACAAGTGGCATCTCGCGTGCCTAGTAACGCTCTCAATGGAGGACGTTGAAGGAAATTTTTCAGAACCTTGATAACAGCGTTCCTGCTGATTGGAACTGGCACAGCCCTGGCTTATCAACAAAGCGGTTACAGCTGCTCAAAATCCCCCAAGGCTGCCCGGCATGATTGACGGTGGGTAGAGCCACGAGCAATCAGACTGTGATTGTTGAATGCAATATGGACTAAATCATGGAGAAGCTCACAGTTGTAGAATTGGGACCAGTGACAGACACTCTCTCTATCGATCAATCAATCAATCACTATGTTCATTTGGCCTTCCTTCACCAGCCGGAAGCTCGAAGGCTGAAACTGGGACAAATACTCTCCCAGACTACAAGACTGTGTAGACTCTCTGCCCTATATCTTCTACTTCCACAAGGCCACCGGTGTTGGCTTAGGGATTGCTGACTTTTGCTTAACTGGGCAAAAGGAGACTGTTTCACGAGTTGGATACAGGATACACACATATGGACACACATATGCACACACACACCAATATACAGTCATCCCACCCCTCCCCCTTTCAAACACCTCCAACGTGCTTATGTCTTTTTATGTTGTGAAATGTGATAATCATGTGTATGTGATGAGGTGGGGTTTGTTTTTTTTTGTTCTCAAACTGATCTCCCTTTAGGAGCTCAGTCTGGGGGGAGTTCTTTTTTCTGCTCTTCTTTCATCATATTATGTATGTCCATTGTTCTGCCTGTTATGTTTGTGTAATATATTTGTGGTTGTAATGGTAAGATGGCTCTGGAATGCCAGCAGCCTTAACAGCCTTCGGGATCAAAAGAGTTTTAATGAAATGAAATGAAATGAAATGGAAAAAAAAAAAGGAAGCTCCTAACCTAAGTCCAGCATCCTGAGACTGCATGCTAAGTGTCACTAAAAACAGTCCAGGATGAGGCAATGAACATCCATGAATACATCAGGAAGATGGCCCCAACCAACCACGTGCTCAGTGAATACTTCAGGCAACAGAAACCCAAGGCAGAGGAGGAACCATCATGGAAGGACAGGCCCCTACACGGTATGTACCACTAGTGGAGGTGGCTGACATCCAGATGTCCTACCGGTGGCTGGACAAAGCTGGACTTAAAGACAGCACAGAGGCACTAATCATGGCAGCACAGGAACAAGCTCTGAGCCCAAGATCTATAGAGGCTGGGGTCTATCACAATACTCAAGACCCCAGGTGCAGACTGTGTAAAGATGCCCCTGAGACAATCCAGCTCCCTGCAGCCCTTCTAGGGTGGTGGAGAATGACTGAACGATCATGTGGGACTTCCAGAGATAAATGGTGGTGGCTAACCAACTGGACACAGTGGTGGTGGTGGTCAAGCAGGAGAAGACGGCCATACTGATAGATGTAGCAATACCAAATGACAGGAACATGAGGAAGAAGGAACATGAGAAGCTGGAGAAATACCAAGAGCTCAGAGAAATATCAAGAAGATGTGGAGGGTGAAGGTAACGGTGGTCCCAGTGATAATCGGAGCACCAGGTGCGGCGACTCCCAAGCTAGGCGAGTGGCTCCAGGAAATCCCAGGAACAACATTGGAGATTTCTGTGCAGAAGAGTGCAGTCCTAGGAACAGCTAAGATAATGCACACGACCCTCAAGCTCCCAGGCCTCTGGCCTTAAAGGGCCTTAAATTGTTTTTATTAAAAAAAATAATAAAAAAAATATGTATTTATTTTTTTAAATCAATAATTTATTTTGAATTAAAAAAAATTCTCCCATCTAAAACCTTTTATGGTCAATATTAAAAACAAAAAATAAAGACAGAAACAATATCTGCAGTGAATTCTGCAGTGCCACTTAAAGGTTACTGAACCCTGTTTGGGATATGACATTTTAAACGTTTGAGTAAAAGCAAGCCAGTGAATAAAGTTTAACTTAAAAGCTGTTTTTATTTAGAGGTCACAGTCTATTACAACAAGGAATGTGTGGCTGATGAGTTTGTCAGTTAACTCAGACTTGACCACAGTAAGTTTTTGATGTTGTTTCTTTCTTCCTTCTCTTTGTAGCTAACCTTTAAATTTGGAAAAGCAAAAAAGCGCTGCTGCCCTGAATCACACAGCAGACATTCTTGCTTGAAATGCAAAAGAGAGAACTGTGTATCACTATTTTGAAAAGGAAGGACGTTAGGGAAGCTGCTTTTATAAGCTGTTGTACGGTTGTTAAAAAGCAAATTATGCTTTTCATGAGCACAGCAGCCTCTGTTCCTGTTATTATGTGACTGTTTTATTCTCATGCACTTTACTCATCTGCTGGAGTGTTACTGTCATAACAGACAGAGAGGCAAGAGGAGCAGCAATGGCTTCAGCAGCAGCAGTCGCCCATCTTCTTTTTACCCTTTTTTTCTCTGTTCAAGGTAATGTTTACATATTTATATATATATTAGTTTTATTGTTGTTTCCCATGTCAGACAATTATGTTGAAAGATGGTATATGTGACTCCATCCATATGTTATGATGCTGCTGGGTCATATTAAAATACAGTAACAACAGCTTTAAAACTAGTGACCAGTGGTCTGCTGATGGTACCTTTCAGTTTCCATCTTTCTGTATATATTTTAATGAACAATTGTCATAAAATAGAAACTGCCTATTTACTAGGCTTATTTTTAACAAATCCCTGAAAAAATACTGAAAGCAAAAATTAGATTTTTCTAATTTAATACTTCTTTTCTGTACAATATACAATTCCGTTTGTAGGTGTTATAATGATAATTTTCTATATACTGGCTTCCCTCTCGCCTATACTTTTTCTTACTCATCATTATATATAAAATTGGGATGTTCTTCCTGAAAAAAAAGAAGAGAGTAGGACTACATGATGCTTTTCATACTCTAAAAATGTTCAAGTATCTCTATTTCTTTGTTTTAGTCCTTACAATATGTGAGGATACACGTTTTATGAACCTGAAAGATCTGGGTTTAGTTATTCTGCTGCATAGAATTGGACCTAATAATTTTTAATTTCATTTGGGCCTCATTGCAAAGCAAATGCTGAAAGTACATTCAGGTTGTCCTTTACCTAATAGGTAAACCGTTACATGACACTTAGCAAACACTATTAGTTTTTTATGGACTTTTGCAGAATGTTATCTGTAGCCTTATGTAAAGTAAAAACAAAGTACACAGAACTGATTATAATAAAAACTGTCTGATAATAAGCTTTTGGCTTTCTGTTATTACTTTGTGGCATGCTTTGTTGATCTTGAACTCTTGAGTTTTTTGTTCACTATTATGTTTTTGTCAAGTGTTGTTATGTTACAGTATATTCAAGTTGTGTTCTTTTTTTGTTTTATATTAATTCTTGGTCTGGTTTATTATTTCCTTTCCAATGGTCTTTTTGTATTTAACATTTTATTTAAAATCCTCCATTTTACATCATCCTTGAGTCGGGTTTCTGAGTTGTTGCTGTTATTGTTACCCCACCGCCATTCAGGTATAATTCAGGTGTAATATGGCATAACACTTATTTTTAATATACTTCTTTTTTTATGCACAAACCCCCCAATTTGTGAATAGAGCCTGCTCTGCTCTGCGTGTGTCTTAGCATGTCAGACATACACAACAGTGTCAGTACAGATTAAAAATACAGTTTTACTTCTGTTCTACTGATGTTGGACCAGATCTGGAAGATGCTGTGAAACTATAAAACTTGCAGTGCCTTTTATGAAAGGAGTCCGATACGAGTCAATGAGTGAGAGAAAATCACTTCTGACTGAACGCAATGCATAAATGGAGTGACTAAAAGTGACTAAACTCTCATACGATGTGACAATGTGATCAAACTGGACAGTGAAACCTAAGATTAGCTGGCATGATGTAAAGTAACTTGCTACCAGCTGTTTTTGTTTTACTCCCTCTTAGGCATTCAAATTGCCCTTCTCAGGCATCCAGAGAAGGGAGGTTTGTATGCTTAAGTAACTGAGACAATATCAACTCTAGGCACCAATTTGAGCACATGAATGTCTACAATGCCCCTTCTCCTCCACCTTTGGCATACAACATGTGTGGCTGTTCTCTAGCCACATATGTAAATCAGCATTAGTCAGAAGGGAAACATTTTTCCTGGCGAGTGTAACCAAATATGGTGGAGGAACACGGCGTGTTTCCACAAACCAAAAAATGCAACTGTTCTAAATTTCTGAGAATCCATCTCAGAACCGTTGGAAAATACCATTACACACACACATTATAGTGCAGGTCTCAAATCCTCCTATTGTTAGATGTGGCTGTGTGCAGACAGGAATAGGACCCAAGGTGCAGACTCCGGAGACAGTCGTGAACTCAAAAAGGCTTTAATTTGGTACTCAAAATATAACATAACTGAAAAGACTCAAAACAAACTTAAACTGGAGGAATGACAGAACACACAGCTAGGAAAACGGTAGATCGCGACACGGACACAGAGAAACACAGGGCTTAAATACACAGAGGGAGCAATCAGGGAATGGGTAACAGGAGGGAAACACAGCTGGGGCAAATCAGGCCTAACGAGACAAGGGGAAGCAAAACCAGACACATTAACATCAGACATGGACTTTCAAAGTAAAACAGGAAACACATAACACAGACTGAACAAAGACACAGACTCGCACGCACTGCAACAGAGGGAACAGAGACGTGGGACTAGGGCAGACACAAACACTGACTGGACACGGGGATATAGCCACTAAGGACACACAGAGACGCGAACTAGACAAGGGGATACAGCTGACAGGGGAGACAGAGCAGCTAGAGAAGACAGAGACATAAACTATAAGACAGAACTCAAAGAAACCAAAGACTAGAAAGTATAAATAATATAATAAACTCAAAACCCCTGGGTCAACGACCCAGGCATCCTAACACCTATCTTCCCTTTGTGTCACGTTAATCCTTTTCCCCTGTTCTTTTGTGTCACACTTCCTGTTTTATAATGGTTGTTTTTTTGATTGAGTTTAATGTCATGAGACATGGCCATTTCTCGTTTTGTCTGTTGTCTCCAGCAGACAAAATGTACTATACTGTATGTTATTGTCTCATTTTCCCCTGTCTGATTGTTAAAAGAACACTTGTAGCTGTGTGTCCTCCAAATCTGTATGTGCCTGTTCTGTGTTTCTCTCAGCATTTGAATTTCTCCGGCTCAATCGTCTGTGGTTCAGTTCCCTGGTTGTTCCTGGAATTTTGGATTAATCTACATTAATCCAAAATTCTTAATTTCTTAATTTGCAGTCTACTACAGTGAGAACATAAGTATTTGAACACCCTGTGATTTTGCAAGTTCTCCCACTTAGAAATCATGGAGTGGTCTGAAATTCATATTGTAGGTGCATTCCTACTTTGAGAGACACCTTTTAAAAAACAATTCAGGAAATCACATTGTATGATTTTTACAGCATTTATTTGTATTGCACTTTCTAAGTGGGAGAACTTGCAAAATCACAGAGTGTTCAAATACTTATGTTCCTCACTGTGCATATGTACATATCTCTTTCTTTGGCATTGTTTTTCCGTAAACAGCAATCTGTGTTCATCTGTAAACCTTATTTTATGATAGGTTAACAAAGTCAGAGTTGTTAGATAAGCTGGTTGCTGGAAAAGTGCCCACCAATACAACTCAAATTCAAAGAGTACACTTCATTAATGTTGTTATACAGAATAACAACACATACTGGATTAAAGGTAAATTCATGGCTTGCGTTTCCAGTCCCTCAAACATTACCTGGCAAAATATTAAATCCTGTTCTCTGGTGTTATTTTTCTGATTTGTGTTACAGTGGTGCAGAATAAGGCTAACTGGGGAGTGACATACGCTGCAGATAAGATATGTGCCTCCAATGGATCAACAGTGGAAATGAAATGCACCTACACATATCCTGCAGGGTATACTGTTACAGAAGAATTCTGGTGTTTTCAAGACAACAAGAACCTCAAAGTCAACTCAGATTACAAAGATCGGATTCAGTACAACTGTACTAAGGAGAGATGCACTATGAAAATGGCAGACTTGAAATGGACAGATTCCCGTGAATACAGGTTCCGTTTCATAACAGACAAATCTGATGGAAAATATACTGGTATACCTGGAATCACTTTGTCTGTCACTGGTAAAATTATCTAAAGATCTTTTTTCCCTTTTTCTTTTTCTGCAAAAGGTAGCATATTTATGTTTACAATGTGTAGACCACAAGGACCAGGCACAACCCAGATGTTTAGTTTGACTTATTTTTTTTTTAGTTTGCTCGCACATTCCAATGTTGGCTTCTGCCTCTATTGAAGTAGGGAAGGCATGATTAGATGATGCTTACCAGCTGCAATAATCAGCATTCCCTGAAACAATATCCTGAACCCGCTGCTCCACCCCTCCCCTGCAGCAGAGCCACCAACCACATCCACTGCAGTGGAGTGTGATCCAAACAGAGGGAGCAGCCAAGGAGGTAATAGCGAAGAGAGCTGACCACCCATCAGATGGCTAGGATCTCCTTCTCTATGGTGCTGTACCTGGCCTTCCACTCTCACAGTTTCCTGATTTACACAACTGGGCGGTCCCCCCCCCCCCCCCCCCCACCTTAACAATTGGGGCAAAACAGCTCCATGTCCAAGTCATCAGTCTGCAGAATAAAAAAACACAGGAACATCTAGGTGTGTGAAGTAGGGGTTCCCCACAGAAAGCCTTGTTAACCTGCGTCCACTGGACCAGATCTGGTACAACCTTCCAGGTGAGGTCAGTCAAGGAGCTGGTAAGCTGTGGCGGGAGTCTCCAGCTTGCCCCAGGAACTGCCTAACCTCCTTTTTGGTCTTGGGGCACGGGCAGGATGCAATTGCTGCAGTTTTGTCCATCTATGGATGCACCTGCCCACCTCCCAAGTGGTATTCCAGATACCATACCTCCCTTCGTACAACCACACACATCTTTGGGAAATTTGTGGGTCCAGGCACTCCAGGATCACAGCAGCCCACTGCACATGCTCCACCCAAGTGTCACTGTGGATAATAACAGTATCCAAATAGGTGACAGCACATGAAGCTTGCAGCCACAGCACCCAGTTTTTGAGGCATCGCAAGGTGGGGGGGCCCCTGACCAAGATGAATTGAAGTGCAACAAATTGGTGCAAACTGTACGGAGTGGAAAAGGCATGGGGTAATCATCAAACCATGACACCTCATTCACTTTGCATTAGTCAACACAGAACCATATATACCAATCTTTCTTTAAAAAAGAACTAAAGGTATAAACCACAAGCTGTGCGACTCTTCTGTTCTGTTTCAGCATTTCAGCCATTTCTTTCTGCTTAGGTAACCTGTAGGGCTGTAAATGCACCATCATGCCAGGCTCGGTTTCAAAATGGCCCTCTTTAAGATTTGTAAAGCTGGCAGGGGGGAGAACACATCTGCCAACAGCTGTTGCAATGCGGCAACATCCTCTCTCTGGCCTGTCTGTGATGGTTATCACAATGCGAGAATGGTGGAATTTGGCACCTACGGCCCCAACTCATCTCTTTCTCATGACAACCTCCCCAACGTGTGCAGCTTTGCTCTTAGGTCCAGAAAATATAGAATCTCATCTTTCGCCAGGCTCAGATGTTCTCTCCAGTTTTCTTTAATCAGGTCCAACACCCCCTACAAAATTCTGCCAAACAGTAGCTCAAGTGGAGAAAATCCAGTGAAGGCTTGGAGCATCTCCCACACAGCAAACAACATAGGGTCTAACCAGCGATGAAACTGCGAATCATGGTGTTATTCAGCTGCTCCACCAGCCCATCAATATGAGGGTGATAGACGCTAGTCCCGAAAGATTTAATGCCAAGTAATTCATACAGTTTGTGTGTTATTATTATAACACCTACAAACTGTGATTGTGCAAGACATGAACGATGCGCCCAGGGATCTGCATTAAAGGTAAAGGGCACAAAGTCGCTTGATGACCTGCTGACAGACAGGGTACCCACCACTGGCACACATCTCCCCTGAATGCCCGGACGATAAATTCGGGACATTATTTGCTCCAGAGTTTTGTCAAAACGCATGTCACCAGCCATTGGGTTATATTGAGCCACCTGGAAAATCATTTCCTGGTGGCTTTTATGCACCAGCAACTGTGTGTGGTTGTCCTGCATGAGAGTGTCGCCACTCTCTCAATACAATCTGCCAATATAATCAATACAAAATACGGGAATGTCAGATTCAGGGTACACCACCTGATCATCAATTTTTATTACTTGATCGAAGGCTGAGTGTAGACTGTCATCCTGAGGCTAACCTAGTAGCCACCTACTCTAGGGCCACCTTGTGTGGACATTCCTAGGTAGTCCTGGATGGGTACGCCCTTGTCGTAGCCAATGAGTCATTTACAATGAGTGAATCTTTTGTTTTTATTTCTTTATGAACACCAGTGTTATTTTGGGACTTTTTTCACTTGTCCAGCTCTGCAGGTGGAGGTGACCAAAATAAGAGTAAATGAGTCCTGTACCAAGGCGGAGCTGAAGTGTAAGAGCAGCTGCACCGGGGATGTTTCTTATGTCTGGCTCAAGAATGGAGAGAAGGTCACAGAAGAAAATCCTCACATAACCAGCCTTCGGTTTAATGACAGCATCTGCTGTGCTTTGAAAGGACAAGAAGATTACTGCTCGGCTTCACTGTGTAAGTGCAGTGTAACTGACAAACTCTAACACAAAGGGTGGAGTTTTTTAAGAGGAACTTCCCCCAGCTTGATTTTTTTTTCTAATTTTATGTAAGCATTCGGCTTTTTGTGAATATACTTATTTCTATCTATTAAACAAATGATTATTGTTCCTCCAGATGCTCCAAAGCTTCCCTCTGTGACAGTGAGTCCATCTGGTGAGATAGTGGAGAACATTTCAGTGATTCTGATTTGTAGCAGTGATGCTAACCCAGCTGCTAATTACACCTGGTACAAGGAAGGTGGGCAAACACCCCTGTCCACTACAAAACAGCTCAGCCTCCCGTCCATCCGGCCATCTGACTCTGGAGTTTATAACTGCACAGCAGAAAATGAGCTGGGAATCAGGAAATCCAAACATCTTCGTATAAATGTAAAATGTGAGTGAAACTGCTGATATTTGGAGCCTTCTTCTTGTAAGTTACCAAAAAACAGTGCATACTTTACACAAGACTTTACACATGACTCTAACCTAAATAATATTATTGCTCCATAATGAGCAATTCAACTCACTCTGTCAGTGGATTTAAGTTTCAGCCAAATCAAATTGTTGACAATTTGCCAAGAACTCCCCCCTCCCGCTTACATATCTGTAAGGACAAACCTGCCTGGGAGTAGGTTTATTCAGTGACTAAACTGGTGGAGCCAGTTGTCGTGAATGCCTTGACTCCAACTAAGTAAAAAGAGCATTACAGGTCAGCACGATCATCTAGCATATCCTGTCTCACAATATTTATAGAGGCACTGCTTCATTAAGGACAGCATAATTCACATATGTCACTTTTTAGAACCACAGTTTAGAAGACAGATGTCTATGGACTCTTCTCTGTATGAACACCTCCCCTGAACAATTATGAACTAGACGAATAGATTACACCCTAAAGAATGACTGAATTTGAAATGTTATTATCCTGACCAGCTTCTCTTAATCTTATTCAGATATGATTTTATATTATTCTTCCATTTGCTTTTTTCTAATAGCCTTTGTAAGAAATCTGTTTCCCGATGAATGAAAAAAAAAGATTTCTATGATCATAGTTAACTAACCAACCACAGCCTAACCAGGATCAGCCAATCCTGGCTCACCTAGTTAATTAATGTTATGTGACCCTAACACAGTCCTCTCTTTATAGCTAATTTCTGATGCTCTTCTTGTACAGGAAATAAGCAGAAGTTTAAAGATTGTATATGGTGCTTTACATAGAACAATCAAGTTCTACAACAAGTAGGACCTAATTTACAGTTAACATATGTTAGCATATTTCCTCCAGATGCTCCAAAGCTTCCCTCTGTGTCAGTGAGTCCCTCTGCTGAGATAGTGGAGGGCAGTTCAGTCACTCTGACCTGTAGCAGTGATGCTAACCCAGCAGCTAACTACACCTGGTACAAGGAGGAGCTATTCCTGACTTGGCCACGAGTGGGCGTTCATCATTTCACCTCGATCAGCTCTGAGAACAGAGGAAACTACTCCTGCAAGTCAGAGAATCAGTATGGACAGATCAACTCTTCACGTGTGTTTATAAATGTCCAGTGTAAGTAGAAAAGTGCAATTTAACCCTATGATACCTAAATCATCATTAGTGATAAACTGTGCCCTAGCACTACCTCTAACCCTAGATAATCTGAATATGTAATTACTGAGAGATCATGAAGTGTCTTGAAATGTTATCACTCAGATGCTCCAAAGTTTCTTTTTGTGTTAATTCACTGTAGACACATAGGGAAATTCATGAAATTAGACTATGGTTTTAGTTTAATAATATTCTTAAATCCTCTTTATTGCTTGATCTGCACAAAGGTAGGAAAAAAATGTTACAAAACAACTATTTAACTAACACACCAGGCCCTCATTTTACACAAATCTATGCAGGAATAAATGTAGCAGGAGAGTATTTAGTGTGCTGGAATCAATTTTAAGTAAATACTGTGGAAACAGTAAAGTACAGGATTTCCACAATTTCAATTTACCCTCAAATTAAAGTGGCACACTCAGTCTCAGTTTATTTAGTTATTGGGCAAAACAACATCAGTGGATTTGTAGAAATAATATGTTGTCCTTTATGACAAAGTAATAGAACATTATTCTGTAACATGATTCATGGCTTAAGGGTCATCATTTGCTTTCATGAGTTACACACACTAAGCAAATATTTGCCTTGCTATATTTGTTAGTGTAATAAAAGGCTTTATAAACTGTCCTCCAGATGCTCCAAAGCTTCCCTTTGTGTCAGTGAGTCCCTCTGCTCAGATAGCGGAGGGCAGTTCAGTCACTCTGACCTGTAGCAGTGATGCTAACCCAGCAGCTAATTACACCTGGTACAAGGAGAATAAAGCACTGCCTCTAGGACCAGAGGGCAGTCATCATTTCACCTCCATCAGCTCTGAGGACAGAGGAAACTACTTCTGCAAATCAGAGAATCAGTATGGACAGATCAACTCATCATATGTCTTTATAAATGTTCAGTGTAAGTATTCTTCATTGTCCAAAGGCTTCTCTATACTTTGCATGCTAATATAAATGAATAATCTTTATAATTTCCAAGATGCTCCAAAACTTCCCTCTGTGTCAGTGACTCCGTCTGGAGAGATAGCTGAAGGCAGTTCAGTGACTCTGACATGTAGCAGTGATGCTAACCCAGCAGCTAATTACACCTGGTACAAGGAGAAAGAAGACTCACCAAAGGCACATGGACAAACCTTCACCATTGACAAGTTTAGTCCTGCACACAGTGGGGCTTACCAGTGTAAAGTCCAGAACAACAGAGGACATCATAGCTTGACCTTTCTCTTGGCTGCTGTACGGTTAAGTGGGAATGGCACTGGTACGCCCTTTTACTTACTGAAAATCAAGTTGTTGCCAATCAGATGCTTTACAGATGGTATTGCATGGTGGATCAGAGTACACTTGTCTGCATTCATAATTCCAAATACTGTGACAAAATCCTGAACAACACTGGCTGAAAAGCCACCCCAAACTACCACAGAGCCTCCATCGTATTTTAAAGACAGCTTTAAGGCCCTTTCACATAGGACGCTGCATGCCGATTGCTGCGGTCTGAAACGCTCTTATTTCTATTGCTTGTGCTGTGCAAATTCAGTTTCCCATTATAGCACGGCATTCTTGGAAGTGAGACGTAATTGTGCATACCAGTTGAACTTTCACAGCAGCGTGCTGTGACGTACATTCGTGTGACCATTAGAAATAAATCCTACTGTGCTAGGTTCATGCACACAACCACACAATGAAGGAAAACATTCTGTACATACCAAGTTCAGTGAACTTTTTTGACACAAGTTTCAAAATGAGAATCAGAATACTCTATTGATCCCTAGGGAAAACTATGTGGGTTACAGTGCTCCAGTAAAAACAGTAACAAAAAGGCAATACAAGAAATAAGAAACAGCACAATATATACATATATATCCGACATAGCAAAATTGGTATGGTGCCGATCTGGCCCACACAATGTGCTTACATATGGCCCAGATACCACAAAGAATGACGGCCCTTTGGTGGCCCAGATCTGGTTTGCCAGCGGTGTCCCACTCATGGGCGAGCACAAGGCCAGTTGCAGACACAGTGGTGGTCCTGTGCTGGCCCATGTGTGTGGATTACCTCTGGCAAACCTGATCTGGGCCACCAAAGAGCCGTCATTCTTTGCAGTATGTGAGCTATATCGAGCCAGATGTGGCATGCCATCACACAGACAGTGCCATCTATGCCAGCCCTGGCTCATATCTGGATGACATACATCTTATCATGCCAGAAGTCAGCCAGCAGTGCGAGCTTGATACCAGATCCGGGCCAGACCTGTGGGACACATACACATAAGTCACTTACTAATAAATATCTGAATAAGAAAGAAGAGCATGTGCAAAAAGGGTGTAGCTATTGCAGTGTATACAGTGTGTTAGGTGGAGGAGTTGTACAGGGACATGGCCACAGGCAGGAATGATTTCCTGTGTCATTCAGTGGTGTTTTTTGGTAATCTCAGTCTCTCACTGAACGTGCTCCTGTGGCTAGCCAGCATGTCATGGAGTGAGTGGGAGGAATTATTATTATTATTATTACTAACATTGTGTTTATCTTGGAGAGCATTCGCCTCTCTGACACCACCTTAAGACAGTCCAGCTCCATCCCCACAACATCCCCACAAGCTCCATCCCCTTGTGGATCCATATATTGAGTCTGTTAGCATCAGCAACTCTCAATCTGCTCCCCCAGCATGCATAGCAGGCATAGAGGATAGCAGTGGCAACAACAGACTAGTAGAACATCCTGAGCATTGTTTGACAGATGTTGAAGGACCTCAGCCGCCTCAAAAAATAGAGACGACCCTGACCGTTCCTGTAAAGTGCAGTAGTGTTTTTAGCCCAGTCCAGTATATTGTCTATGTGTTATTTATGTATAATCCACAATGTCAACATTGAGCCCCTGGATTGAAACAGGGTCAAGTTTTTTTCTGGCAGGAGACTAGAATAAAACAGGAACACTGAGACTCGGATACGTAGACTTGACACAGGGACCAGTGAATAAAGACAGGAAAGACTGAACTTGTTAAATGGAACACAGGGAGGCATGATAACAGTAACGTACAGACCTAAGACCATAAAATACAAACACTGTGCATAACGGAATGACAATAAAGAACCAAAACCTGGAACATGAACTTAGCCATATAATAATAAAAGCCTGAATGATAATACATATCAAATACAGAACTATAATATAAAGATAAAAAAAAACTTGCTAAACATTCCCAAAACTCAAAACCCTGGGTCACAGACGCAGGACCATGACAGACTTGATCATTGCTGTTGCAGTCTGAATCCAGTTTGAATCCCCACACTGAAGCTGAAAGAGGAGAGGGTTTGGAGAAAAGTAGGTGGGCAAAGGTGTAGGATTTCCAGCTAAGTTCTGAAAATATGTATATGTATTTGATCTATCATTAGGTAGCTACTTTGGAAGGAAACAGTTCTTCCATTGAGTGTTGTAAAAGTACACGTATTCATGAGTTATACAAGGTGAAACTTGGCTTTACACTTAGTCTGAAGGGCAGTAACACTTTGTTATTCTATGGTGCCTGAAGGAAATTGCCGTCCCGGGTTTCCTCCGTGGCGTGAGCGATAAGCAGAGTTTTGTCCTTTCCTTTTAAGATTCCTAATTATTTAAAGTAACACTCAGGTATGCCGTTCAGCTGGGTTAGTTACAGCGCCGGGAGCAGCTTGGGAGAACAAGGAAACACAGACTGCTTCAGGTTGCCCTCCCAAATCAACTCAAAGGTTTATTTGATACACAGCAGTTTATATAGATGAAAAAAAAGGTTCGTGTGTCAGCTTTCCCAGTTCAAACCGGTACAGACTAAATAAGGAAACGTCTTCCTGCCTTGTGAGCAAAGAAGTATCCTGTGTGTAGTTTATCAGTTCAGCTATAATTTATGATCATCCCAGCAAAATACACTCCTAGACATAAAATACAGAGTTCTTTCATTAGTGAATTCTGAAACGAACCACCTAGCCTTTAACGAGCCTTTTCCAGGAGATAAAGAAAAAGGGAGGATGGGAGTAAGGAAGTGGTCTCATCTCTGTGGTGTTTTCGACCTTGGGGTACCAGCTTGTGAGTCCTACACATTAATTCTTGGGTCACAGAGAAAGAGAAAAACAACTAGTAGATTGGCCTTATTGAGTAACAGTTTTCCTGTATAAAACAATATCCTGTAAATGCTTACCGTGGTATCAAAATATCATAACAGTGCCAGAAGTTGGAAACATAATATATAACAGTGTATGTAACAGAGTTTTCATGTTATCCCCCTTACTCAGAAATGTGGAAAATCATTGCTGGAACAGTGATTGGCATTCTTCTTGTTGTCATACTCATGTGGATTTTATTATCGATATGGTGAGTACCATATCATTTTAATTATTTTACTTAAAGCTTTTCAGTTAGTTTAAGCAATCTAAACCTTTATTTCTTCCTCCAACTAGGAAAAAGCAGATCCCAAGAAAGCTCCCTGAGCCTACAGAGAGCCCAGGCACAAGTGCACAGGTCAGGAAGATCAATACATGTACAAAAGGTGGTTTCACATTTCGCAGACTAAAGCTGAAAGGCTACAGTTACAGAAAACTGACTGATGATTCATGAGAACTGCATCAGGCTTAGGCTCACAGTTGTACTGAGAATCACAAATGTGTCGTGTCTACAGAAGCAACCAGTAGAGCAGAAGTGCAGCCTTCAGTATGCCAGCATTCAGTTTTCTAAGAAGCAGACAGATCCTCTCTATTCCAACATCAACCCAGCTCAGGCCCAGAAGCACAAGAAAGAAGAAGAAGAGGAAAACAAAATCCATTATGCTACTGTCAAGTTTGCCAGTTCCAGTAGAGCACCAAGGTAAGCAACACATAGACATTATCATTGCTGTAGGATAAAGTTTTGTTTTTGAGAGGAACTTGGCAGGACAGTCATGCATCACCACTTCTTCTTTTGTTTTCATAGATTTGAACATTTAATATCACACGATATACACATCAGATTTCCTCGCCCTGTAAAGCATTAACAATGAAAAATTTGCCAGAACATTCAAATTTTTTCTAGAAAACTGGAGCGTTCATTGAATCTTCTGGCAATTAAAAAAGAAATTAAAGGTCATTTTGCAGATGAGTTTTAATTTGTGCAACGTTTTTGTGTAACATATTACTCATAATTTGCTCATCTTAAGCAAAAACATACAAGAGGATCAGGGTTTAAAATTTTGCTGTATGAGGTAGTGTATCATATATCAAATATGATGCGCTCAGTGTTGCAGGGAGAGTATTTCACTTCCACTTCTGCAAACAATCTGTTTGTCTGTGTACTCATCTGTTTTTAGTTTTCATGCTTAATGTAAATCCTGTTCATACAGTCTAAAACATGACTTACTTCACACTGTTGAGTAGATAATGAGTTGGTTGTCAGCCCAGTCATGTTGGGGTTTTTTCCCTCCCTAGTTATTTGCCTATGATTCCACTGAACACATTCAAACCATAAGACTGATTTGCCTGTCTACTTTGCCTTGCATTATTTCCCAGGCAAAATAAATAGTCATGAGACTTAGCCATTGAGGTTGAGTCTGAAAGCCAATTCCATGTTAAAGTATCAAGTTTTAAATCAGAAATAAACATGGCTTTGGGGGTGGGCGGGTTATACAGCGTCCAGAGGATGGTCTGTGTATTCAAACCCACCTCTGGCGCTGGTGCTCTACCCTCAATTTTAAATGCATATAGACACTGAGGGTTTTCGGGATCAGCCGTGCTGCTCTCTGGTAGGAAGCATCATGTTTTAAATGCACTTTAGAACAGCATGCAGCAACACTACATATGAGCGGGCGGAGGGAGGTTTGGGGTCTTCACTCACCTCCATTCTCTGTTGACCGCCGGGGCTGGGAGGTATTGGCCGTCCGATTGGGGTTCAGGATGCGGGGCGTCCCTGCTACTGCAGATATGGGGGCGGTCTGCTTGCGTCCACCCCAGGGAAAAGGGTTACATCTCATGGGTCTAGGTGTGGTTTGCCTCTCTTGGAGAAAGGGTACCTGCACCTGAGGTATAGAGTATGTTTGGGAAGTGTGATTGTATGTACAGTGTCTATTTGTGTCTGTCTCCATGTCGGGTGAGTACTTGTTTATGTGCATATGAGGGAATGCACATTTGTGTCTGTGTGCGCCTGTTCGTCGGTGTCTATACTGTATGTCAGGTCAGGTATCAGACGCCACCTCTCTGGGAACATCTCAGGTCCTCCAAGGTATGGAGGCCTATCTCCCCTACCTGCCGGTTGCTGATGCCGTCAGACATGCGTTGGTGGTTCTTGGCGTCTGGGGCTGGGGCTGGGCGCTCATGTATGTACCACCTCACTCCTGGTGGCCGCTTGGCGGGGCCTGACAACTGTGGCCCAGTTGGGCCCCTTCGGGGATTAGGGGGCCCTCAGGCCTCTGTCCTCTGGGCCTGGGGCTCGGTCCTCTCTGGTACTGCTGGCTGCCACATCACTGCAGCCCCGTCTGGCTGCTGGGTGACCCTGCGTCTGAGGCTCTCCTCAGCTCTTCCCAGGCAGGTGGCACTGTTGCCCCTCTGATGGTCGTCCTTGGGTTCTCGTACTTTGGGGCCTCAATCTCCCCCATACCTGCTTCATGCCCTGAGGGACGGGGCTATGGCTCCCCACACGCCCTAGCAGATCATTACATGGAGAAACCTTTTGAATACAAGCGTGTTGATCCACACAGGCGTGCACACGGGTGTTCACTGTTCATAGACACAAACTACACCTTTCTTGCCTGCTACTTCAAAGCACATTGTGTGCTGCACAATAACATTTAATATTTAGTATCTACTGTTATTTACTGTTAGCTAGTTTATTGTGATGGTGTTGTGTTTATAATGTTGCTCTCTTGTTTGTTTTTTCTTCTCTCGACAGGTGATCCAGATGATCTTTTTATTCAACCCCTTTCTCACTATCTCTTCTCCCCTCGGTTTTTCTTTCTCTCATTCTTTCTTTCTCCCTGTCCTATCCCCAAGTCATGCCTGTCCCATCTGTAACAACTGAAAATAAAATAAATACATAACAATAATAATAATAATAAAGGTCAATCAAATGGACCAATATGTCAAGACCATAATGAGCCACTTGGTACAGTAAACCCGCTAGACATCTTTCTTGGCCTTTACACAATAATTCTGATGAAGAAGAAAGAAAGAAAGAAAGAAAGAAAGAAAGAAAGAAAGAAAGAAAGAAAGAAAGAAAGAAAGAAAGAAAGAAAGAAAGAAATCGACAGCCTGATAAAAACCTATTTTGGTTTCTACAAATCATGACTGGGCGGTGATAGAGGTGAATGGATCTAGAGTTATGAACCCTTAGAATGACAGGTGGGTGCATTTTTGTCACTGTAAACTATTTAACATTCCAATAATAAACAAGGAAACTTGGTAACTAGTTACCAAGTTTAGCATGAATGTACAATCAGAATAACTGGCCAGCCGATGTTATAAACAAACAAACAAATACATGCATACATACACACAAAAAGACTAACAGTGTGAATGCATAACTTAAACAGTTATTGACACTATTTTAAACATTTGATTTATTTTAATTTATATATCCTTTCCTTTCAGTAACAAAAACCAAAAAACTGAGGAGGATCCAGCTACCCTGTACAGCGGCGTCAACAAAGCACTCCAAAAATATATGAACCAGAATTAGAAACTGCAATGCAGAAACCAACCCACTCTGTTTTTGTTATGATACATGGTACAAGGCAGTGCATTGAGGATGCCAAACTTTGCTTCACTTATTTGGAAGCGAAGAAAAATTCTGCAGATACACTGTATCGCCATGAGTATTCACTCACCCATCCAAATCAGGTCCTGCCTCCATGCACTTATGCAATTAACCGCTAGACGGGCATATTTATAAATAATATTATATTAGGGAAATTTTCCAAGACATATTTCTGACCTGGGGGTAGAACTGATTGTGAACTGGAAAGGGAAAATGCTTATGAACTTGCAAATTAAAAACATGATGCATTTAAAGTAGCCCTTTTTCATTTTTATTTAAGAAGAGAATTTGTTCTAGTGTGCGATGGCCAAACCTGTTCCTTTTCGTGGAGATAATTTCTCCTGCCTTATCGAAAATCCCTTCACATGGAAAAGAGGAGGCTGGAGTGCAGAGAAACTGGTAGAGATGCAGTTATACAGTCTACCTGGGTCTACCAAACCATCAGATAAAGAGAATAAATAAATTCAATTGCTGCACATTTGGCAGACTAGCAGTTTAAGATTAATTAAACAATAAAATATATATTTTTACAACATTACATGTAAAGAGTCAAGTGGAAGTTTTTCTAAAGTTATTTAATGATATTTATATTATGGAAGCAGATTTTTGACATTTTACCTTTTTCCCGTTTTCAGATAAAATAAACACGCACAAAACAAAAGCAAACAGCCAGAACAAAAAGCTGGAAAACCCACCAGATTCACCAAAATCAACTCAAAATTCTCCCACACAACAGAACCTCCTATTCCTCGCTGACTCCAAATCTCTCAGTGAAATGATCAGTGGTTCGCTATCTGTCACCATCAAAACACTCCACAAATCCCGCAAATGATTCATTTCCTTATAAACCATTGAATCAGACACCGAAGCAGTTAGGTTCTAAGTGAAGCTTCGGACGTCACTGATCACGTGGCTCTGGCCAAACGAATCAAGCTTCGACACAGTGCTTCTGAAGCAGTGTGTTGATTTTTTTAACACACACACCGGAGCTTCAGCTTCAAGCGGGCCATCACTACTTTGTTTTTGGCCACACTGTGCGTGGTCCGCTACGTCTTTTGAAAGTGAAATTTCTCTCAGATAGGCATCGTCCCAGAGAAAACATTCTGGACTATGTTAGTTCGTTTAGAGAGAGGCTGGATAATGCCTGCAATTTTGCTCGTGATGCGCTAGCAAAGGCTCAGGTCAGAATGAAAACCCATTTTGATAAAAAGTCAGTAGCATGGATGTTCCAGTCAGGTGATCGTGTGTTGGTTTTCTTGCCTGTCATTGGTTCTCCCCTGCAGGAAAAGTTTTCCGGTCCGTATGTCATTGAGCGTAAACTGAGTGAAACCGATTACGTCGTGTTAACCCCTGACCGTAAGAAGAAAAGTCGCGTCTGTCACATCAACATGCTGAAGGAGTATGTTGGTCGTGAACGCTCTGGTCCGTTGCCTGCTGTGTCACCTATTGTGTCAGTGTCTGTCTCTCGACCCTTATATAGTCCCTGGGATGATGGGTTGGATGACAGGCACAGCTCTGTTTGCGGTGCACGTCTGAGGAACTCTGAAATTTTGGCTGACTTAGATGTCTATTTAGCACATCTGTCTGATCCTGCCAAATCTGATGTCCGAGAGCTCATTAACAATTACCCAACTCTTTTTGGTGATATCCCCACTCAAACACACGTGCTAAGTCATGATATCGACATGGGTGATCACAAACCAATAAAGCAACATGCCTACAGAGTAAATCCCACTAAGCGTGCCGTAATGCAGCAAGAAGTCCAGTATCTTCTTGACCATGGTTTTGCCCTTCCCAGTAATAGTTCTTGGAGCTCACCATCATTACTCGTTCCAAAACCCGATCAAACCTCCCGTTTCTGTAACGATTACCGAAAGGTAAATGCTGCTACAAAACCACTCTTTTCCACTCCCACGCATGGATGACCTGATCCATCGTGTGGGCTTGGCAAACTTTGTGACCAAACTTGACCTCCTAAAAGGATACTGGCAAGTCCCATTAACCAAACGCGCATCAGAAATCAGTGCCTTTGTTACACCCGATCATTTTTTGCAATACACCGTCATGCTGTTCGGGTTAAGAAATGCTCCCGTCACATTCCAACGACTGATGAACACTGAGTTACATGGTGTCATAAACGGCAAAGTGTATCTGGATGATATAGTGGCCTATTCATCTACCTGGACTGAACACCTCAAAACTCTCAGTGAAATATTTGACCGTTTGCGTGATGCCTCTCTGACACTAAACTTGGCTAAGTGTGATTTTGGAAAGGCTGTTGTAACCTACCTAGTGAAACAAGTAGGACAGGGTCAAGTCCTCCCTGTTGCTGTGAAAGTGCAGGCAATATTAAACTTCCCAGCTCCGCAGATGCGTTGGGAGCTGCGGCGTTTTCTAGGCATGGCAGGTTATGGGGGCTGGTGCAGTGCTTTTGCAGGAGGATGAAAATGGCATTAAACATCCGGTCTGTTTCTTTTCCAAAAAATTCCTAAAACACCAATTGCATTACAGCACGATTGAAAATGAAGCCTTAGCCTTATTGCGAGCCTGTAGCACTTTGAAGTGTACCTTGGGTCCAGTCCCGTTCCAACCGTCGTGTTCTCTGACCACAAGCCTCTCCAGTTCCTAACTCGAATGCAGAACAACAACCAGCGCCTTATGCGCTGGTCCTTACTCCTCAGGACTTCAACATTGAAATCCGGTACAAAAAGGGCTTAGAGAACGTCATGGCTGATACCCTCTCTAGGTCATGAATCAAACATTTCATTTGGGGTTAAATGTTTGATTTTTGGGTGGGGGGAAATGTTATGATCTAATGTTGGCAGTGTTTGTTTTATGTGTGACTCCTCCCACCAGAGGATGGCTGTGGGTTTTTTCCCCACTCTCTTAGGAGGTGGATACCTGGGCGTGCCTGCTGAGTAGTTGGGTGGAGTTTCTTCCTGTCCTTGGATTGGATAATTGGCTAATCACCTCCAGTACTTAACTACCAGATGACAGCCACCTGGCCCCCTCTCTCATAACCTCCACCATCCAACAAAGAACCTGTGTTTGTGATTCGTTGCTGTGTAGAGTGTCTTTGCCAAATTAATTTGCAAGTATAACCTTGTGTGTGTGGCGTTAGTACCTCCATTTTGTAAATAGCTGTAAATAGTTTTGTCAAGTAGCAATCGTGTATTTTGTTCACCTTGTATATATTCTTTACTGCAGCAGCCTAGTAGGCGTGAGAAGCCATTTTTGTTTGAGTTTTCTCGTTTTTCATTTAGAAAGTTAGGTAAGTGAATTGTCTTTTGCTTGGTTTTCATTTGTATAGGAAAGCATAGGGACCATTAGGGAGTTTTGTTTGTTATTTTTGGCACTGCTCACTGCTGAAGAAAATAAATGGCTGCTTAGCACTTTAAAAAGACATTGTTGTTTGTGTTCTTGCTTTGGTGGAGCGGGAGTGGGCCAGTGGGTTCAATACTCGCCTAGACTAAGAACGTAACATAAATTGGGGGCTTGTCCATTCTTTTCCTTTTTTCTTGTTGGGTCTTTTGGTGAGTGGGCTCTTTCGTTCTTTGTTCATTGCCGTTGTTGCAGGTGGGTTACCTGTGTTCTGGGTTAGCTCTGCTTTTTCTGGTTGGCAGTTTTTTCTTGTGTGGGAGTATGGAATTTAAATTGGAGGATTTCACTTTAGGCCCAACTGAAGAAAAGTTGGACAGATGTAAAAAGGATGACCTCATTCTTATTGCCAATTTCTTAGATGTGACTGTGCCATTGAATGCAAAGAAAAAAGAGCTTAAAGAGCTCCTGTGTATTAAACTGCATGAAAGGGGATTGTTTGGTGAGCCAGGTCCTGCAGAGGGCGTCAAGCTGGGAGCTGTTGCTGGTATTCCTGCCCCACTGAAAAATCTCCCTTCTCAACCTGGCCCTTCTGCGGAAGAGCTGCAGTTAAAGCTGCGCATAAAGGAAGTGGAGTTAAAAAAGCAGCAGTTGAAGGTGGAAGCTTGTATATATTCTTTACTGCAGCAGCCTAGGTGTGAGAAGCCATTTTTGTTGATTGAGTTTTCTCGTTTTTCATTTAGAAAGTTAGGTAAGTGAATTGTCTTTTGCTTGGTTTTCATTTGTATAGGAAAGCATAGGGACCATTAGGGAGTTTTGTTTGTTATTTTTGGCACTGCTCACTGCTGAAGAAAATAAATGGCTGCTTAGCACTTTAAAAAGACATTGTTGTTTGTGTTCTTGCTTTGGTGGAGTGGGAGTGGGCCAACTTCTTGTTGCATTCAATACTCGCCTAGACTAAGAACGCAACAACTGTTTATAAGATTTGGGGAAACCTGCAGTCAGCTGAGACTGAAGAAGTCACTCGGATGAGTGACGAAACGTTTCTCCCACAAAACGCTACGTTCAGATGAACAGAATCAACTTTTGGAGATTTGAATTATACTCAAATATTATGCTGACTGTCATTTGCATCAAATATTTAGGGAAATCAGAGAAAAATATCATCTGCATAATAATTTGGAACGCGGTGTAAAAACAGAAATCAGAAAAATGAGTTTGTGGGACCATTAACAGCCTTTGCCTAGAAGATCTCAGACTGCGAGAAGAGGTGTAGGGTTCTAGAAGAATCAGCTTCAGGACCACCAGAGTCAGTCTGATGATATTGATCATTAGTACAGGTTTCCATACAGGAAACAAACAGGAGATACGTCCAAGCAGAAAGATTAGGTTAAGAGATTAATTTATAGAGTGATCATTTATGTGTTTGGTGCCATCAACTGCACTACTGTAAATGCTGTATCAACAATCATTCTGTACAATACGATAATTATACTTCTACAACTTTTTAGAACAGTTTATGACTTGCATAGTTCATATTTCTGTATAGTTTTCATATTTATATGCTGTTCATAGCCTGTATATAGCTTGAACACTCACTACAGCCTGTACATACTTATAGTCATAGCATATTCATAACATACTTCATACCGTGTACATTGTAACATACCCATAATAGACCCATATTTTGTACCTTCATACCTATAATTTCTGTAATATATCTATATCATGGCTAAAGCACCTTCTGGCTGGATGCAAACTGCAATTCTTTGCCTTGTACTTGTACGTGACATTCTATTTCTATTCTATTCTATTCTATCAACATACGATATAATGGAGTTTCTTTTCTTAACACAGTTACAAAAAGTGTGTGAATATTTATAATGATTTGATCAGATCCTGAGAGTTTATGGCTCACCTGCTAAAGCAAACAGATGTAGGGTGCAGTAATGACATCTTCTGCTG
The DNA here is from genome assembly GCF_965226115.1 of Aulonocara stuartgranti. Lineage (NCBI taxonomy): Eukaryota > Metazoa > Chordata > Actinopteri > Cichliformes > Cichlidae > Aulonocara > Aulonocara stuartgranti. Next base: position 38,140,732 of record NC_138944.1, read on the forward strand.
TTCTTGGCTTCACAATAATAACTCTCACTGTACTGATGTGTTTGGTAAGTCTGAGTTATCGGTGTGTGCTATCAAACAGAAATATGTCCATACGGAACCTGGTGCTTGTAGATAACAATAATTATCCTGTGATGCAGTTTAATAAGTAGAACAGGAACAGACTGTTAATGCATTTGTTAGTTTCCACTCTGATCACACTGCAGTCAGGTTCATGTTGAGTTTCTGTCAGTGTGAAAACCACAGGAAACCAATAATAGACTTAAGGCGTGACAAACTATTTACAGCAACGGAATAGGTAACAAAAATGTCACCTCTGGTGCATGTTCATAAAATTAATTAAACTGTCCACATTTCCTTCATTTCTGAAGCTAAATGCAGACATACTGCACTCGATACAGAGAGAAGGACCAAAACAAATCCTCCCACTGCACTCAGTTAAACTCATAATGCTCCGGTCATCTGTCTATGTGACTTCAGAAGCAGTAAAACATGGCAGCAAGTAAATAATGTGACCACATGTACACACTAATAAACAATTCTACTTTGGGCGATCGTGGCTCAAGATTTTTGGGAGTTCGTATTGTAATCGGAAAGTTGTCAGTTCGAGCCCCGTTCGATACAACGACCGTCTCGGTTGTTGTATCCTTGGGCAAGACACTTCACCCGTTGCCTACTGGTGGTGGTCGTGGCGCCAGTGTCCTGCAGCCTCACCTATGTCAGTGCGCCCCAGGGTGGCTCCAATGTAGCTTGCCATCACCTGTGTGTGAATAGGTTGATTACTGAATGTGTAAAGTGCTTTGGGGTCCTTAGGGTCTAAGTAAAGCGCTATACAAATACAGGCCATTTACCATTTCAAAGGTGAAGGGAAGATCATCATCTCTAAAGAGTCGTTTACGCTCTGGTGTGCAGGCAAAAGACAGAAATCACACTTCTGAAATATGTCAGCTTACTTCCTCTTCACAGCTTTCATGCGCACAACGAGCCAATACAAGAAAAAATGAACTTCCTGATTTAATCTGTACTGTTGAGTTGGTGATAAATATCTGATGTTTATCACCAACACAACAGTTTCAGCCTCTTTTAAGCTCCCTTGTTGATGCAGCTCTTTGCTCTTTGATCCACATTTGAAAACCACGCGCACAGTTTATAGTACCATTATCATACTAGTGATCTGTTGCATTGTGAACTGAAGCGCCTGCTGCTACAGGTGATCATCATACAATAAAAATAATAAAGTTATTGTGGTGAGTAAACAGATATCTCAATCTTTATTTGCAGTCCTGCTGTTTCATTAACTGCTCAACTACAGGAATGCAGCTCTATTAGCATAACACCCCCAATCAGCAACAGTGACCACAGATCATTAAATGGCACAGCAGTCTCAGTCATGATGGCCATTACTCAGTACTAAACAAATAGCTGCAATTCACATGACAAATTAACAATAGCAATGATAAATGCACACAGGATAACTGAAATAGCTCTTATTAACACTGTGACTCTACTCATGAATGTCTGCATGAACGTCCCATGAGACTTTGGGTTAGTGGCCCCCCTCCCTAAGGCACTACAATGTTCTATAAAGAAAACTAAATAATAATAAAAACACAAGACATGCAGCTTGTGGGGATAGGTTAATTGGATAATCCAAATTGCCACTAGGTGTGAATGTGTGAATGAATGTGAGTGCGAATGGTTGTCTGTCCCTGTGTGTTGGCCCTGCGACAGACTGGCGACCTGTCCAGGGTGTACCCCGCCTCTCGCCCTATGACAGCTGGGATAGGCTCCAGCGCCCCCTGCGACCCTGAAAAGGATAAGCGGAAGTGAATGGATGGATGGACATAAAAAATAAGAAAAACAAGTTTTCTATCAAACAATCACATTCATGCTCTGATAAATGGCCTGCATTTGTATAGCGCTTTTCTAGTCCCTAAGGACCCCAAAGCGCTTCACACTACATTCAGTCATTCACCCATTCACACACACATTCACGATGGCAAGCTACATTGTAGCCACAGCCACCCTGGGGTGCACTGACAGAGGCGAGGCTGCCGGACACTGGCGCCACCGGGCCCTCTGACCACCACCAGTAGGCAAACACAGAGTTAGTATCTTGCCCAAGGATATTTGGCATGCCGCCAGGAGGCAGCCTGGGATCGAACCACCGACCATTCTGATTAGTGGCTGACCTGCTCTGCCACCTGAGCTACAGCCACCCCGCTGTAAAGACATCAGGGAGTAACCTGACGTTCAGTATCATGCCCAAGGATACTTTGGCATGCAGACTGGAGAAGCCAGTCAATCAAAAACAACCTTCTCATTGTCAAATGACCTGCTCTACCTAAGAGGCTTGCCTGGGATAACACATTGGACTACTGAAGACTGGAAGAAGGTATTATGGACTAATAAATGAAAATTCAAAATCTTTGGTTCATCACGCAGGATCTTGGTACGCTGCTGAGTAGAAGAAAGGATGGTTCCACAGTGGCTGTGTCCAAATTCAGAGGCATCCTTCAGAAACTGCATTTGTAGGCTGATTAAATCACAGTCAGGTGATGAAGGCTGCCCAAATTCGAAGGCTGATCCAAATGCGGCCCACAAATGCATCCACCATTTCCCTGGATTTGAAGGATGGTTTGGGTGTATCCTTTATGGCCCACCCTATCCCAGGATTCATTGCGATCCATACTGGAGAATTTTGTTCTTGTAACAATGGCGGTCGAAGTGAGAGATAAAGTGAGAGAGGAGTACAATTTTAACTGTAAGTATTAAAATCTGGTGGGATAAAAGTTTAATTCTTAAAGCAGTTGTGTTGTTAGGGTTTGGGAGTTTGCATAGACATGTTTTTTTGTAAGAATCACCTCTAAACCAGCTTGTATGATGGGTCCTGTGGTTTTTCATGTATTGCCGCTTACATACAGCTAATTTAGATTTTCTCAAATTAACCTTTTTGTGATATGTTGATCACAATGATCACCTCTTCATCAGCCACTGTGGCATATAGCTACAAGATCCATTTATACATCTTATGCTTATGAGTAGTTTTAACCCTCATGCATTACAGAACAGCATGACCCTCTCAGACCTCTCAGTGAAGCCTTCTAAAGAGAGCTACTGTAAAAAGTCTTTTAAAGACATAAATTGTCTTAAAATAAAGACAGAAGAGGAAGCCCACACACAGGCTGTATGGTTTTACTGAATTGTTTTGGTCACATGCATTTCTGCAGTGTTGGTTGTTCAAAGTAAAAAAATAACTCAACTAAACCGGATGTGATGGTGGGTGCCAGTCGCTGCGTGTTGTGGCTTTTATTAGTGACTTAGAGAGCAGAAACCCACAAAGGTATCTGAGTGCAAAAAAACAGAAAACACAAAATAAATAATAATTTTTAAAAAGCTGTTTTATTATTAGTTTACTCCTAACAAACCAGACACATGAACTTTTATTATGTTCTCACACATATTATAAATTAGGATTGAATTGTGACAATGAAAAACTGACACATTTGCATCACTGCGTGTATTAGAGGTGTGAAAAGGAAGGAAGGGCGCTTTTACTAACCTGAACTCAGTTTTCTGCCTGCAGACCACATCAGAAAGGCATCTTAAGAGACAGAGTGAGAATTGTTTTTTGATGTGTCTAATTCCTGGATACATTATTTACCTGCTAACATTTCTTTTCTTCTCTGAAGTCACACAGACAGATGACAGGAGCGGCTATGAGTTTAACTGCAGCACTCAGAGGAGTTTTTATCGTGCTGCTTTCTGTGTCAGGTACTGTATGTCTACAGATAAGACCATTTGATCTTTTTGCTCTGAAAACAAACAGGTGGTTGAAATGACAAGTGAGTCAGTGATATAATAACACAAAATGTTGATCAACCGATGCAAAACCATTTTGGAATTCTGCTGTCATTGCACTAAAACAAATTCATTTACTCCAGATACAATAGCACATGTGTTATTGTGTTTTCTGATGTGCTCTGTGTTACAGTGGTACAGAGTCAGAATGGCTGGGGAGTGACTTACACTTCTACTCAGATCTGTGCTGTAAAAGGATCATCGGTGGAGATACGCTGCACCTACACATACCCACCCAGAATAAATAATGAAACTATTGAAGTTCAGAAAAGATTATGGTTTACTAAATTGCAACAAGATGTACCTGTGGATCTAAAAACTGATCCAAACTATGACGCTCGAGTGGAGTATTATTTTTTTCGGAACAACAGCACTCTGAGAATCACAGACCTGAGAGAGAGCGACTCAGCTCAATACAAGTTCAGGTTTGAGACAAACTATCGTAGTGGACGTTATACTGGCTCTCCTGGAGTCACTTTGCTTGTTACAGGTAAAAAAAAAATTAACATTGATGTTTCTATGTATCTGTAACTGTTGCATTACACATGTTTATGGGTTTTTTCTTCCTCCAGATGCTCCAATACGCCACTCTGTGTCAGTGACTCTCTCGGGTGAGATAGTGGAGGGCAGCTCTGTGACTCTGACCTGTAGCAGTGATGCTAAGCCAGCAGCTAATTACACCTGGTACAAGGAGGATGATCAGAAACCTCTCAGTAAAGACTCCCAGCTCATCTTCAGCTCCATTCAGTCTTCTGATGCTGGAGAGTATTACTGCACAGCTGTAAACGACCTGGGGACAAAAAGGACTGGACACAACATCATCATTGTGAATTGTGTGTAAAAGACCATTAATATTTTAAAAAATACATTTCTTCATATATTGATATTCTGGTACTGTAGTTCATTCAGTAGCTTCAGTAGATTATTATTTTATTCACTTTATTCTATTGGCTTAAAGACATGTACTGCTCAATTAACACAAAGTCAAACTGCAGGGACTTTGGTACATTTAGGAAAAAGCAACCTCTGTGAATCCTTCATGTTAGTGTTCTCGTATCTGATGGATGCATGAGATGAAGGTGATAAAAGAGCATCAAAGAGTGTCTGGAGGAAGAGGAGCAACATTGCCAGAGAGCTATAAAATGAACCTGAGTGAAATACTCACGTGCATGTTTATGTTAACGGACAAACTGTCAGAAACAGACTGCATCAGGGTGGAGTAGGAAATCCTTTAGTCAGACTTGTAATCACAGCCTAGCACTGTGCAGATGCACTGGCTTTAATAAGATAACACCAGAACTGGCAGGTCCACCACTGGTGATGAGACCTGACGAGAATTCACACTGAGCACATGTGACAGAGTTTGGATTTGCTGCTTGTAATATTTATGTAAAATATCTGCCTCCTTGATTTCTTATTTTGCATTTTTGCCACTTGTTTGTTTGTGGTCATCAAACACATTTTACCATTAGACGAATGCAAAATGCAGCTTTTAAATAGTGTTTTAATTGATTTCATTTCATTTAACCCTTTAACCATCTGAATCAGCTGTGTTAGATCAAGACTACAATTAAAACATGCAGGACACTGGTCCTCGAGGCCTGGAGTTGCCCACCCCTGGTTTAGGTTAGGGTTTAAAAGCTATCCAGCTATCGATTCAAGTGATATCTTTATTCAAAAGTTCTAGAGGTGTGATAAATTAGTAACATTTTTAAAAAGAAATCTGTAAGGGGGCAAATACTTTTTCATAGTAATGTGCCTGATCTCCACGTGTTAGCGAATGATATATTCACTGCTGGATAAAATCGTCAGACCCATTTTCAAACCTAACTCTGGGGCTCATAAATCAGGAGATTCAGACCATCTTTGGTCTAAAGAAAGCATTAAAGAATGACCCATGAGTGTTTGTTTAATGTGAGCTGTAGTGTTATTGGGCGGGGCATGTAGTTTTATCTTCTACTATGAAAACTCAATCATAATGTGTAATTAAACATTAAATATGTTCATGTTTCCTCCTCCAGATGCTCCAAAGCTTCCCTCTGTGTCAGTGAGTCCCTTTGCTGAGATAGTGGAGGGCAGTTCAGTGACTCTGACCTGTAGCAGTGATGCTAACCCAGCAGCTAACTACACCTGGTACAAGAACAATGATCGCAAACCTCTCAGTGAGAGCTTCCAGCTTGGGTTCAGCTCCATTCAGTCCTCTGACTCTGGAGTGTATTACTGTAAAGCCAGAAACAAGCTGGGGATGAAGACGTCTAGGAACAAACTTCTTGATGTAAAATGTAAGTAAAAACATGGCTAGTTGTTCACTGTGCAGCTTCAGTAAAGCACTCTGGATTCCAAATGGCTTCTGGATATACATCCCTGAGATGTAAACCATCAGTAAGACATGCAGTTAGTGGGGTTGGGTCTGGTCATTCTAAATTGTCCATAGGTGTGATTGTGAGTGTGAATGGCTATCTGTCTGTCCCTGCAACACCTGCCTCCTGCCCTATGGCAGCTGGCATAGGCTCCAGCCCCTCCGTGACCCTTACAAAGATAAGAGGATGGATAGATGGATGGATGGATGGATGGATGGATGGATGGATGGGTGGTACTGTAATTGTCTGAATGCCACAAAACCCTCCACAACAGCACAGATTTGTTTCTGCTTTGAACATATTTTTTGTGATTCTGGTTGAATCTGTAGGTTTCTTTTGGTTGGGTTTGGTTTCATTTGACTTTCAGAATGATAAGTAGAAGACTTTCCTATATTTACATCCTTTGTATTGATTTGAGTGGTTGAAGGACAGAAATTAGACTCTTACATGTCACGAGAGAGACCTGATTGGCAACCAAAGGATTATGTAAATCCAATTACCTAATCCAACGATCACACTACATGAACATGCTTAAGTCATCAATGGACAGGCAAACTCTCTGTGTCTTTACCTTCTCTTTCAGATGCTCCAAAGTTTCTGTCTCTATCAGTGAGTCCCTCTGATGAGATAGTGGAAGGCAGCCCTGTAAATCTGATCTGCAGCAGTGATGCTAACCCAGCAGCTAATTACACCTGGTACAAAGACAACAAAGTACTGTCAGTAGGACAACAGGGTGTTTATCACTTTATCTCCATCAGATTGGAGGACAGTGGGGATTATTCCTGCAAGTCTGAGAATGTGCATGGAGAGGCCAACTCTACCTCTCTATCAGTGGATGTACAATGTGAGTGTTTTTTGTCAGTCTAAACGTTCAAAATACTTTTTAAGAATCTTAACAGAATTTGAATATAAATTTACATAGTGTTTAATTTACTGTTTACTAGATCCTCCGAGACTTCCCTCTGTGTCAGTGAGCCCCTCTGCTGAGATAGTGGAGGGCAGTTCAGTCACTCTGACCTGTAGCAGTGATGCTAACCCAGCAGCTAATTACACCTGGTACAAGGAGGATGATGAGTCACCAAAGGCATCAGGACAGAACTTCACCATCACTGACATCCAACCTGAACACAGTGGGAGTTATTACTGTGTTGCCCAGAACTCAAGAGGACATCAGAACTCCATCTTACAGCTGGATGTTGTGGCAGGTCAGTTTGATGCTCCTCACAGTTGAATGATCTGTGAAACTAGATGTGCAACTCAGACTTGCATCCTGTTTGTTTGTCTTCTTTTTAGTGAAATCAGTAATAATCGCGAATATCATCAGGTTGAGTCTGGTGGTTCTGATGCTGATTCCTTTGTTTTTGTTGAGTATACAGATAAGGTAATATATATGTATATATAAAATCATCAGTTCCATTACTTTTCTTTTCCCCCCAACTTTATCTTTAAAGCTGCTGATTCAGTTTCAATAAAAATTGATTTGTTATTGGAATTTATCCAGGAAGAAGAAACAGGCAAACTTACATACTGGAGCAGGTGGACCTGCTGATATGATCCAGGTAAGAAGTGCTACACAACAGACAGTTTTTGCAATATGAATTAGAGCCAGTAATAATTTTACCACAATGCAATATATGTTTAAAGAAGCTCTTTTAGTCTTATCATTATTTTAATGTCTCTCCATCAGTTAGATTCTCATTCTGTTTATGAGAACCTTTCAGCCTTAAAGGCCTTCGCAGCAAGCACAGACAGACAAGAAGGTGCAGGAAGATCTGGAGTGAAGTCCAACTAGCTGAGAGTCCTGCATGGAAGAAACATAATGAACTGAAATCCATGTACCTCGTAAATATTATTTACTTGTTGAACCAGATTAAAAATGATTTAAAGAGAGAATTGTCATCCCTAAAGTAGTACAGGAGACTGAGGTGAGGCGGGAATGAAGTGGACACATTAAACTTAAGCTTTTTTCTTTTTCTTAAATTTAGCAACACATTTCAAAACAAATTTTGTATTAATTTTATTGCTACCGCATGATGATGTGATGCTTCACAGAGCTAATGAGATATTTGTAAGACGTTTTGCTTTCTACTTTATTTGCCCTTTAGATCAGTGAGCTTTTGTTTGCTGTTAAACTGTGAGATAAACTGTGGGAAACAGTTTCAGCCTTCTGTTGTATACTTCTGATGTTTTTGTAAATACAAAATGTAAAGTCTTTTTTACATCAAACTCACACCATGTATCTCCCCTCCTTGTAAACAACAGCAACTTCTTCAACTGAAGTTGTAGCATCATTTCGGTTTTCTCTAAATGCAGGGTGAAGGTTTGTAGAAAGTTTTCTTTTTTTCAATTTAGCTTTAGATTGTTCTAACGTTTATTTTCAGATTGCATTCTCCTATATTAAAGACAAATACAGTTTACATGTATTTTTTTCTTCTGAATCCTTCTGTTTTGTCAACAGAAAGATTAATTTATCCAGAGACACTGTGTGCTATGTACATTTTTGAAACCAGCGAGGCTTTGTGCAGATGTAAATTATAAATTCATATACATTTGTTGCATAAAATAGTTGATGTCAATCAGAAGAGAGGTGATAACCTAATGCTGTAGCAGGTATAGTCATCCAGCTCTGATGTTTATCTGATCACTCTATTTGCATTAAATCACATATATTTGTATATTTCCTCCATAAGCACTTCTTGAATAAAATCTCTGATATATCTTTGATATATTAAACAGGGCTAAACATGTAAAATAAAAATGGTTCCAAAGAAATAATATTAAGATGAAGCTCCTGTCTCCTCACATCTCAACACTGTCACCAGTGCTGTTTTTTTTTTTCAGTTCTCAGCTATTTTTGTCATGGTCCTGAGTCTGACGACTTAGTGTTTTGTGTTTCTTTATATTTCTTGTTCTTGTTTATTCTGTCTTTTGTTTAGGTTTGCTATGTGTTAGGGTTTTGTTTCATGCCTGCCTGTGTCCCCTCTGTCTGTCCATGGTGTCACTGTGTCTGCTCGTGAATCTGTCTAAGTTCAGTGTCTTGTCTGGTTCTCTGTGCCTGCTAGTTTCCTGTTTTATTCTGAAGGTCTCTATCTCATGTGAGTGTGTTCAGTTTACGTTTCCTCTGTCTCGTCAGCTGTGATTTCTCCCAGGCGTGTCTCCCATCCCTTGATTACTGCTGTGTGTTCTTCTGCATGTTGCCGGTTCGTCTGCGTTAATCTCCCTGTTGGTGTCATTTTGCCACTTTGAAAATAAACATTCACTCATATCAGCTGTTCTTTGCCTGCGTTTTGGGTCCTTTAATAAGTCCACATGGCTCATTAGTGTTAATTCCTCCCTGAGGGTGTCCTTTCCTCTTCATTCATGTTTCATTTAGTTATGTAACTCCCTGTTTTGCTTTGAGAGTCGTTGTCCTTGTGCTTTGCTTTGTTTGTCTCATCTCTTGTGATTTAGTCCACCTGTGTCTTGTTCTCTCCAGCTCGTTTCACTTCCCCTAATTAGCCGTCTGTGTATACATTTTCACTGTCCCCCATATCTTATGTCAGAATGCCTGCGTATCTTCTCCAGGGCACCTTATGCTGAATGTGGGTTCAAGTTTTGGTTTTAGTAGTTAATAGTTTTCATTTTTTTCATGTATATATTTGTGCAATCAGCCAAATAAATGACTTGCTTTTAGTTCATTCCAGTCAGCCTTTGTGTATCTGCCTTTAGATCATCATACTTATCGGACTCAACCCATGACAGGATGAAATCATTAGATCTATTTTCATAGCATTGTCCATTTTAGAACTTTTAAAGGGCTTAAATCCCATGTACACTCTACCTAGTAGAAAAACACCGTCCCTAACAATAATCCCAAAACTATATGACACAGAACGTGCATTATAGCAAGACAGGGTGAAAAAACTTCCATCAGTTTGCCTGACAACTGACTGCTGGACCTCTAGAACCACCTGCTCTTTCATGCCTGTCACTTGCCACTTTATTGAAATTTACAAGATGACATCTTTCCAGCTGGACTGCTTTGACTTCACTGACAGAAACACTGCAGAAAACCTGGTACAGGAGCTATTAAGAGTGGCAAATGAGTGGCAAGACAGGACAAAGTGGTGTACTGTGTGAGTGATAATGCTGCAAACATCACCAAAGCCATAAAAAATTCTGAAGCGGACTCACCATCCATGTCTGGCACATACATTAAACCTGATGATTTAAAGATTCCCTGAAGGTAGGGAAAACAACCGTGGACAAGGTAAAGGCTATTGTGGAGTTTTTCCACAGAAGAACAGTAGCGATGCCTATGAGACTGTCCTGAGGTTTCCAGTTGTGTATAAAAGCTGCCACCTCTCTAAGCTCTGTTTTGTTCTTTGTGTGCCAAAGTCTGTTGTTATGTAAAATCCTTTCGAGAGTGCAGAATTATTAGGCAAATTAGTATTTTGTCCACATCATCCTCTTCATGCATGTTGTCTTACTCCAAGCTGTATAGGCTCGAAAGCCTACTACCAATTAAGCATAATGACATCAACACCCTATATCAGGTGTGCATAATTATTAGGCAACGTCCTTTCCTTTGGCAAAATGGGTCAAAAGAAGGACTTGACAGGTTCAGAAAAGTCAAAAATAGTGAGATATCTTGCAGAGGGATGCAGCAGTCTCAAAATTGCAAAGCTTCTGAAGCGTGATCATCGAACAATCAAGCGTTTCATTCAAAATAGTCAACAGGGTTGCAAGAAGCGTGTGGAAAAACCAAGGCGCAAAATAACTGCCCATGAACTGAGAAAAGTCAAGCGTGCAGCTGCCAAGATGCCATTTGCCACCAGTTTGGCCATATTTCAGAGCTGCAACATCACTGGAGTGCCCAAAAGCACAAGGTGTGCAATACTCAGAGACATGGCCAAGGTAAGAAAGGCTGAAAGACGACCACCACTGAACAAGACACACAAGCTGAAACGTCAAGACTGGGCCAAGAAATATCTCAAGACTGGTTTTTCTAAGGTTCTATGGACTGATGAAATGAGAGTGAGTCTTGATGGGCCAGATGGATGGGCCCGTGGCTGGATTGGTAAAGGGCAGAGAGCTCCAGTCCGACTCAGACGCCAGCAAGGTGGAGGTGGAGTACTGGTTTGGGCTGGTATCATCAAAGATGAGCTTGTGGGGCCTTTTCGGGTTGAGGATGGAGTCAAGCTCAACTCCCAGTCCTACTGCCAGTTTCTGGAAGACACCTTCTTCAAGCAGTGGTACAGGAAGAAGTCTGCATCCTTCAAGAAAAACATGATTTTCATGCAGGACAATGCTCCATCACACGCGTCCAAGTACTCCACAGCGTGGCTGGCAAGAAAGGGTATAAAAGAAGAGAAACTAATGACATGGCCTCCTTGTTCACCTGATCTGAACCCCATTGAGAACCTGTGGTCCATCATCAAATGTGAGATTTACAAGGAGGGAAAACAGTACACCTCTCTGAACAGTGTCTGGGAGGCTGTGGTTGCTGCTGCACGCAATGTTGATGGTGAACAGATCAAAACACTGACAGAATCCATGGATGGCAGGCTTTTGAGTGTCCTTGCAAAGAAAGGTGGCTATATTGGTCGCTGATTTGTTTTTGTTTTGTTTTTGAATGTCAGAAATGTATATTTGTGAATGTGGAGATGTTATATTGGTTTCACTGGTAAAAATAAATAATTGAAATGGGTATATATTTGTTTTTTGTTAAGTTGCCTAATAATTATGCACAGTAATAGTCACCTGCACACACAGATATCCCCCTAAAATAGCTAAAACTAAAAACAAACTAAAAACTACTTCCAAAAACATTCAGCTTTGATATTAATGAGTTTTTTGGGTTCATTGAGAACATGGTTGTTGTTCAATAATAAAATTATTCCTCAAAAATACAACTTGCCTAATAATTCTGCACTCCATGTAGTTTCACCTTCTTCTAATTCAGGAGAATAATGCAAACTAAAACTACATAATAGCTTCACAATCATTAATCAGGGGCATAACGTGGCATAAGATAATATAATAATATCACAGTCCCCCTTTGATCTCTTTTAAAAGTGATCACTTACACCCTAGAATCCAGGTTTGCGAGGTCCATTTCCTCTTCTTAGTCCTGAGGCCCTGTGTCCCCGTTTAACGAGTGGACCATATTGGACGACCTCTGTGATTGTGCAGTTCAGATGCAAGAAAAACTATGATTACAACAACAATAGTAGTTACAGATGACACTCCCATCGCTCTCCAGTTCTCCCACAGCTTTATCTTGGTGCTCCAGTTTCCCCAACCTCATTTTGGTGCCACCTTGTACCTTTCAAACGTACTCAGACTAGAACCTCTGTCCAAGGAGCTTTTAACCTTTACTTTATTGCTGCAGCTATCAGTGTCTTCCAGTCGAGTGATTCTCTGCTCTTCTTTCTTCGACCTCAGGGGTTAGACCACCCTTCAGTCGTTGCACAGATCAGGGGATTATTCTGCCCCGATTTTCAAACAACGATCTGTGTATTCTGGGGTCACAGCCGTGTCCCCCTTTTTATCAAGAGCCTCTCGAACCTCGTTGGTCTGGTGTTCCTGTTTTTTTGCCAACCCCTTCATGGTTATTGCTGTGTTTATGGGATCCATCCTTTTGAGGTGACTAACTAGAGCCCAAACTGCATGACCCTTGGCCCCAGTTGCTGTCTCGGCAGTCTCCACGTCTATCTCTGCTGCGAAGGATCCTCATATCTCCGTGACCTCGTCTGGTGTCAGTTCCTTTCTCTGTAAGGCAGAAAACCAAAACACCTCTCTGCCTAGCCTTAATAATCTAATGTTGTTATTCATTGTTCCTCGAGTGATTCAAAATTGGTTTAGAATATTCAGAATGTTCAGGACTCTCTGGCCCAGGGACTTATTCTAATCATAATCTATGTGTGTGTAAGCGTGTTTGCATTTAGCCCTCTGCACTCAAAGTCAATACCTGCAATATATCAGTCCGGACCATCACGCCGAACGAAGCTTATGACCTTCTAAAGACTGAGTGCCAACTCATTATGAGCACATTTGCAATGCGTATATGAAAATAAAAATAACCACTTATTTTAGTAAAAGAAATCAAAAACAAATTAACCATTTTTACTTCTAACCTTTGCCACCTTTTTACAAAAATCATGTGTTTCTTTCAGCCTTCCGTCCTACGATTTCCTCTCTAGTGCGATACTCAGCTTCTCATGAACACAGGGATTTTATCCTCTAAACGCTATTCAGTTTATTTCAATATATATTTAAGATATTATATATATATATAATAGATATTTAAGGTAGACACACGTAATTAGCGGCAGCTGTGTTGTTGATCGGGAGGAAGCAAACAGTTTGTGACCGCTGCGCTGCTGTTAAATCCTGGAAATAAAGAATCTGAAGGACAAGATGAGTAAGGCTGGAGTTATTGGACTGTATCAAGTTTAATAACTTCATGCATACCAGGCACATCGCGTCACCCCGCCAACGAACACCCCAGTGGCTTCAAGCCTAGGCTTAGCCTCTACAGGAGAGGTTTCAGCCATGAAAAGTGTGTCCATCACAAGCCCACCACCATGATCTCAGGTCTTGAGGCAACAATCATGAAAACTAATCTTAACTGAGAGTGTTGGATGTCCTCATTGTTGCAGAGCACATGGACAGCATACTCACCTGGTTCTGTGGGCCAGCAGCACATGTCACACCATCCATCACCCTTGTCATCACATTCAATCTTGATCTGAGAGAAACCTGAAGACAGAAACGTTCAATGATAAAAACACACAGTGGAATAAAATTGTAAGAAGTCATCAGTTGATGCAGTTTAAGGACACTTGTTCTTCTGTGCAGTCTCACCTGGAGCGCACGTTTCTAGTTCATGCCATCATGACCAAAGATTCTTCAATTAATAGTTTAAAGATGTCCGTGAATGCACTGCTAACTGCTCTTCACCCTTATAAAAATCAACATGCATTTAGAATAAGAAACACTTTTGCAAAACCAAAAGCTTCACTGTACTTAGTGATTTATGTCTAAAAAACAGGTTCAGTTTGTAACTGAGAGAGCGGCTCAGTGGTGCTGAATTATATTTCCAATAGAAACACAATTTCATATGTTGTAGTAACAACACACTGCCACAAGATGGCAGCCTAGGCCTACGTTACCATGCTGTTCAAGTAAAAAAGAAAAAGTGACAGAGCCTTGAAAGAGTGACAGAGACACGTTTTATGAACTCATCTGTAATGTGTCACCTTTTCTGTAGAATGAAGAAGTGCTTCCCTTCTTTTAAAGTAAATACAGGCTTACAAAGATCCTCTAAACATGTTTCTGAAATAATCCTAAACACAATCATTAAATCAAAAATGCAAGAAACTATTTATTTAATCACTCTTCTTAACTTAATTCTTTAACTTATTACAAAAATAAACAAAGACTTTTCTGCTGTCTCACCTCTGTCAGTTTTCATGCTTTTGCAAGAACAGGTGGAGGTGCAGGTGGAACTTTGACTTCACTGTGAGTATGTGCAGGCAGGAGTGTGACATCTCAGAACAGCAGAGGATTGTCGAGCACGGTGACTCCTGCTGCGACGCCCCCGTCTGACTGTCCTGAGCTCTTGGTCCTCAGCAGACGGCCCACACACTCATTCATCACCATGTCTTTACCCTGCCTGTAAGAAAACCAAGAAAAGGCTAACATTAGAAACAGCCACCAACCAATCCCTTTTACTCCACCACCCAAAAACCAGTGAGAAACACTAGCTAGTATTAACTTGGAATCAAAGTCCACTAATCCCCAGGCTCCCAGCATAACATACAGTCCAACACAAACTCCACAAACTGTCTTGCTTCAGCTGACTTTCCTTCACCTTCTCTCCAGACAATCTGTTGTGCTCTTTTCAGCACAAAGCCACATTCCTGCTCACTGATCCTCACCTCTTTTTAACCTAGTCTCAGCAACTTTGTCCCATAGCTCGCACATCCTTTCCACCTCCATCTTTCTTCCCGGCCAACTGATACATACCTTTTTCCTTCCTTAAAAGCCAGCCTAAGAACTACGATTTTATATACGCCCCATAAATGAAACTGCCATTTTCAAAAATCGTATCATCCAAATTCATGCAGCGTGGCTAAATTAAGAATGAATTGCAAACCCGAGCTTCCTTGCTAACATGATTAACAGCTAAATACTATCATAGTGGAGGTGTGAAATTACTGCTAAAATAGCTCATATGAACCCTGATACTGGACTATGTATTTATCAAAACAAATGATCTGATATTACAAAGAAAACTAATGATTGCTTTTTACAGTATTAGCCCAGAGTGATGTAAGGCAGGGTGGTTAGTCAGCCATAACCTGCTGACAACTTGTATCTGGTAGCTTTTTCACATCCTGATCAATGTTGTTGTCAAGTGTGTCTCATATACACTATTATCTCAGTCACAGTACAGCATGCATGAATCACAGTAGATACAAAGTAACGCAAAACAGCAGGCAGTCATGTATGTGTCGTCACTGTTTTGACTGGCTCATACATGGAATGCAAGCAAATGCTGCATGTGTGTGCAGATCCACACATGCACTGCTTAAACTTCCCTAGTTTAATAAATGGTGAGCAATAAACAGAAGTTTTCAACATTTTTAAAGATGCTTCTATCCCCCCGCTGTACCTCCTCCTTCTCGCTGAGACTTCAAGACAAACCGTTCTGCTGCTGACAAGGCCACTGATACTGTTTTGTCCCTCTCTGGACCCTGTAGACGCGCGCAACCACAGAGAAATAAATCAGAGGAATAAAATGCAAATGATATTGCTTACACTGAACAGCAACACCCAGGTGAGGATTATCTAATGGCAAATTTTCCAAACAATGAAAAAAACGTGCCCTTTTTCTCACCGTGTCTAGAGTGTTAAGGTCAGCCAATGTCGCTCGGATCTGCTGCACAGCTTGAGGCTGGTCTGGGAAGAATCTGTCCAGGACTCCAGGTCTGGGGAGCACTTGCTGAACCTTCTTGGTACCAGCCAGGTGAGCGCTGATATCTGGACACTTCACAGCTCGAGAGCGCTCCATGAGGAGACGAGCATCCCAGCTCTGCAATTGAAAACAGACAATGAATTCTCTGCTTGTCTTTTTATCATTAGATGTATTTCTGTATTAAAAAAATTCCGTTTATTGGGCCACTTTGTGCTAGAACAATTTTTCCAGCATAAAAGAGCCTCTATCATTTCACTAACTTTTGGAATCTTATTTCACTGCTGCTAATGACGTTTCACAAACTGTCACATGTTTTTTAGCTTCGTTCGTATAAACTTTCTCGTGGTTGAGATTCCTGAGAAAACAGCCAGCACACTGAGCAGCAGAGGGTGACAACAGTTGGTTTATAATACGCTGAGATTTGACAGACAGAGACAGAAGAATGAAGGAGAACAACACAGAGTCACGCTATCAAGGAGAACCTGGACGGTAGATTCAGCAAATTGGCTTGAAACTTGCAAACTGTTTTAACTTGTTATGTCCGATTAAGTTTTCCTTCCAGGATGCTCGCCAGTTTTCTTTCACTTGTTTCCTGTTCCTGCCAGCAGAATGCACACACAGCTGCAGTAACTACACACAATGTTGCAGAAAACATGGA
Source organism: Aulonocara stuartgranti (assembly GCF_965226115.1). Lineage (NCBI taxonomy): Eukaryota > Metazoa > Chordata > Actinopteri > Cichliformes > Cichlidae > Aulonocara > Aulonocara stuartgranti. The sequence goes on from NC_138944.1 coordinate 38,157,572, forward strand.
GCAGCAACAAACATGTGCTGGTCTCTAATCACCCATTCAAACTGACACAGCGACAGGTCTGTGGTCACTTATATCAGCCAATCAGGGCTAGACTTGGTGTTGCTTAGCAGGGAAAGAAATAAACTCAATGATAATGACGCTCCAGTTTCTCATGAATACGAATCACTTTAAGCAAGTCTGCAGGTTTCATTTTAGTGTTTTTAACTAAACTCTTTGATGTAATCATTCTGAGTGCAAATCAAAAGTTGGACCTGTTCAGAAGTGTAGTTGTCAGGCATGTAACCGTTCCTGAAATACACCACAGTTTGCCGTCCCTGAAGTGAAAGTGACACAAAAGACACATTAATCCATGTCGACACACAGCGACCTCCATCTCCTCTTCATCCAGTTTGGAGGCCTTCCTTGAAGTCTCTCGTGCTGCTGTCCACTGGGAATCCCCACATGTGCCTTTTCCCCGTGTCTATGACATGTAACAAATATAAAAAAATAGCAAGAATTATAAAGTAAATGACAAGATTTTCCATTTACTCTAATTTAACAGTAGTCATCTTGCAGAAGACAGTCGTTTGGTTACTATAGTAAAAACTATTATTTCAAATTAACCAAAATGAAAAACAAAATCACCTAAACTTGCATTTTTCACTGCCTTCTGTAAAGTGTCAACAAATGCAGATATTTTGCTGTCTTCAGCAACAAAAACGCCATCATTTTTCCTTCTATTAGTCCCACATATGATCGTTGTAAACTTGGAGAAGCCTCTCTCACTCATTTATTTTGGACTTGCCCCAAATTGCATAACTATTGGTTGGACAGTTTTAAATGTTTTTCTGATATCTACAATTGCACATTAGAGCCGGACCCAATAACTGCATTGTTTGGATCTTCCTCTTCCCTTTTACACCTCAGCTCTGCTGCACAAACTACATTTTTGTTCGGAATGGTAATTGCTAAGAAAATGATCTTGACTCTCTGGAAGTCGGATATTGTAGCTCAATTCAAAATGTGGCTAACAGAACTGACTGCTCTGTTGCACGTGGAGAGGATTAGGTACACATCAGCGGACAAACTTAGTCATTTCTTTGATGTGTGGCATTTTATTTCTGTTTATTGCCGGTGCTTAAGTAGTATTTTTGTTGTTGCTGCATAATATTTTGCTTTATCTGTGTGTTTTTGCCCGTGCTGTTGTGTTGTCTGTTTTGTTTTATTGGGTTTTTTGTTTGTTTCTTTTCTTTTTTTTTTTTGGGGGGGGGGGGGGTCTTTTTTTTCTTATATCAAAAAATCTCAATAAACATACTTTAAAAAAAATAAACGCACCATCGGCCATCATGCTAAATTTGCATCTTCAAAAGTCAATGCAGCCAGACTCACACCTGATTATAAATGTTCAGGAGACACTGTTTAATGTTTAGTGTTAACTTAAATCACTCATCATTTACAGTATTACAGAGTTCGGGGTTATGGGTTAGCACTGTCATGTTACCCGTAACTGTATTAACTATGGTAGTAACTTAACTAGCAGTATTGGTCAAATTACTTGAAAAAAGTAAACCAGTAACTATTACTGATTACTTCCCCCAAAAAGTAATCCCGTTTTGTTACTGATTACTTATTTTCAAAAGTAATTAATTACTTAGTTACTTTTTAAAAACATGATTTACAACCTGAATAGGTGATAAAACGATAGATCTTTCAGCCCAGTTCTACTTTTTCTGCATAATCCATCATACAAAATGTAATCAAATGGAAAAGTCTGTTTTTAAAACTTGTTTTATTAGTTTTAATCTTTTAACTTTATGCATCAAGCAAAAATGTAATTATATGCAACATTCTGACTAGAAGAAATTTGTTTAACATTTAAACCTATTTTCTGCACATTCCAGCACATAAAATATTTTTTTGTGTGTGTGTTTTGTGTGTGTGTTTACACTCAGTCTTTCAAATAAATGCAAGTGAAACACAGCAGAAAATAAATAAAATGAAAGACTCAGCGGTCCTGTTGCTCTATTTTCACCTGTATAGCAGGCAGATGTTTGCTGGATTTCTTACCTGTAAACAGTGGGTCGTGTGTGATAAAAGCTTGTGCAGGAAGTAGCAGGTGTAGACTGGCCCACTGTATGAAGTGATAAGATGTGAAAGGACATATATAGGGTACCTTAAAAGTGTTTCCCTGAGCTTTTACTTGTGGCTTGAAATCTAAATAAATCGAAATAAATGTGAATTTAAAAAAGCGAAAAAAAGGAGGAGCCCGGAGCTTCGTCTTTCGCTCGGCCTACCCTGCAGTAGCAGACGAACCGTCAGAGACTCGAACTTGGTCGTTAAACTCTGGGGTCTGAATGCTGGCCTCTTAACGCTGCGCACCACACAGCCGGCCAGTTAATGCTATAAAAAAAAGGACATTTATCTTTTGTTCTTCAACAATTTTTTTTTCGTTTTTCTAAATCTATTTAGCTTCTTGTGCAGTATTGTTCCACACAAATGACACAAGGAAACCTAGCTATTTTTTATTGGCTTTCACAAAATGGGACTGCCAATGTTGTAGGTGTTACTGCCAAAGTCTTCCTGCTAGCCGGTGTTGTGCCAAAAAGTGATTGTCTGCCAAAAACTGATTTCCGGTATTTGCCAAAAACTGATTGCTCGTATTTAAACCGCTATAAGTAACTTGTTGGCCTATAATATGTGAAACATATGTCAAATGCATCCCTCATGGATGACACAAAGTCATATTGAGCCACAAACAACATTCGTGTAACAAGGTAGAAGCCGCAATCAGTTTTTGGCAGCGACTTTTATAGAACCTTTATTTATGCAGTTAAAAAAAATCTCATTAACATTAAAAATGTCTTTTGTAAGAGTAAGACAGCAGAAATGGCAGCAAATATTACAATAGTTCTGTAAAAATATTGTAAGTGGGGGAAAAGGACCGGATTGGTTATAATGTGAGTACAATAACACAGAGTTATAAAGATACTTGAAAAAACAGATAATCTTTTAATTCTATATATAACCCCTTTGTAAACGCTGTTCACCGAAGTCTATTTACCAACATACGTAAAGATATTACACATAAAAAATACACGGAAACATTGGAAATCACTTTTTGGCAGGCAATCACTTTTTGGCACAACACCGGAAACCTGCTGGCGGCGCCACTATGTTCTCACCACACTCTTCAGCTTCAGCTTTGTTGCCTCTTTTCGGCACACCTACCTAGTCCCACTCATCCACTTTATCTGCTCATGGCAGATTTCCCCACACTGACCACTCCTTGGATTAAGGTAAATTCAAGCAGGTCATTACAAAAAAGACACACAGCTTATCATCGTATCCTTGTGCAACACCTAAAAGCACTCTGTTCATTTGTTTGCTAGATTAGCCGCTAGCATACACACACTGTGTTAGCGGCTTGTTGCTGCACACCTGTTACTGTGTATTTTTCAATGGTTCAGCACTCCTTGGATTTTTAGACAGTAATGAGATCATGTGCACACTCCACAGAGGTCCAGAGTCCAAATGTGACCTCTAGCACCAAACGCTTGCTGCAGTTGTTGGTGTCAGAGGTGACATTGAGATTACTTTTTCATATAGGACCGTGTATGTTTGGATAGCTTTTTGCCCTTGAAAACTGCCGTTTAATATTAGACATTGTTGTCTAATGTTATAAATGGATTGATCTGAAACGTGTAAGTGTGACAAATATGGAATAAGATACGAAATCAGAAAGGAGGCAAATACTTTTTCACAGCGCTATAGTCTGTAAATGGCCTTCTTTTGGCTATAGTAGATCTTTTACTTGTTCTTTTTTTAATTGTTTGTTAAAATTGTTTTTTCGATCATATTGAGTATAGACGAATGCAACTGTGAGCTTTAGCGATTAGCCCGTTTCAACAGGACCATGATCCTGATGTGTGAGACAGCAGGGTGCTGCCATTGGTGTTGTAATGTGTGATTTAGTTCCTCCTAACATTTCAGTTTGCTTCCAGTATCTATCCTCTGTGATTACTGGCTCTACAGACAGATTTAATAGAAGTGTGTGAGCTATTGGCTCAGTATAAAGGGTCAGTAGTGTTTTCATGTCACCTATCCATCCTCCATTTAGTCACCCAAAGCATGAAGTAAATACTCCTCACTTTTATTCATCTTCTCTTAAATTCAGACAAATTCCCAGTTGTTAACGTTGAGCTGTGTGTGTGTGTGTGTGTCAGTTGCAGCCACCAAGTTGAACACCAACACCAAATCCAACCTGGGTCAGTGTGTCAGCAAGTACGACCTGCTGGTCTGGTTTGAGATCAGCGAGCTGGAGCCCACTGGAGAGTGACTATCCACCTGGAGTGTTATATTCACGCACAAGCTTTAAAGGAACCATAAAAATTATCTCCAGGAAGAACATTATAAGTTGGGATGTTGTGTCACCTCCTCCCTCCATGCACAGGTACATCCCAGCCATCGTGGATCACAGTGGAGGCCTGCCCTGTCATGGTACCTACCTGCTGCACCAGGTACAGGATTGGTGCACATGTTGTTTCCTTATTACTCACACAGTGGTAACTGCTTCCTTTGTACACAGTTGAATATCTTCTTTTAAAGCGTAATGTTTCTCTAGCTGTGCTCACTGTGATCCTGAGCTCCTGTTATGTTTGCTGCAGGGGATCCAGCGGAGGATGACAGTGACCCTCATCCACGAGAAGGGCAGCGAGCTCCATTGGAAAGATGTTCATGAGCTCGTTGTAGGTGAGCAGCCTGCCTTTAGGGTCTAGTCGTACTATACCTCTGTGTAGAAAACAAAAACCCAAAGCACAGAAACAATGTTTTATAGTGTTTGTGTGCTTTTGATAGAGGAAGACAGGACAGAACATCATTAAAGGGACTTGACTTTGTGAGATCACACTGAAAACGCAACACTCGGTTCACTCTGAGATTTTTTCAGTCTGGAAAGATGAATCTGTCGGGCTTTAGGCTGCTTCTCACTTTAAGCAGTTCATGCTGTAGCTGATGGACCAAAAATGACATTTGATATTTTAGACATTCAGCTGCTGACTCTGAAGCCAACAGGCTCTTGAGTGTGGATGATTGTGTTGGTACTGGATGCTGTGATCAAACAGCTGTTCTGATCTGTCTTCATTCATGCCTGTTGTTATTAAGCCTCCTAAGCTCCAAACCAGTAAAAGCAATCTTTGGAGGCAGCACCCTTTTTAGTACTTTGCTGTATTTGTTTGTGATTGTGTGACACTGAACCACAGTGCTATGTATATCCTCTGTAACACTCAGACGTCTCCAGATCAGCATTTTCCCCCTAAGCTGTTTCTCACTATAGAGTCTTTCCTCTGTAGAAATGAGGCCAATGAGGCACCAGCAGAGCGTGTCTGGCTCTCAGTCTGTGGTTGATAGTGCCCCCTGCTGTTAATAACAGGAACAGTGTAACTAGGGCTGGGTATCGTCACTGATTTCTAGAATCGATTCAGATTCACAAGGTCCCGAATCAATTCGATCCACGTTTTGATTCAATTAGATTCGATTTAAATCTGGGAAATTTTGCCTCAGACAGTCAGAAATATTATAATTCAGATCAGTACATTTACATATTTTTTGTATCTATAAAAAGGAAGCTGACACTCGCAAGACTTTGTCAAACGTGTGAGCATCACAGCAGATGCCTTTGTGTCGAAGTAGCTGAAGATAAAACACAGAAGGTGATTTTCCTGGCCTGGGATTTTATAAAAATATTCTGCAGTACATCAAAAACGAAAGAAAACCATTAATCAACACATGAACATTACCTCTGAAGTTACAACGGTTTTATTACAGACACAGCATTTTGCATAATTTTAAAAAGTTTACATTTGTTCAGAAGCCTATTGAACAGCAGAAATTAGGTTTTCTTTTCGGAAGTAAGTAAAAGGAAAAAAAACATCAGCCGACAGCCTGTAAACAACGGTAGACTTGTGCGTAACAAGCAAGCGAATAATGTAGAAAACAGATTTTTGGACTGGAAACTGTTCTTGAAGTGTACTGTGTGTGTGTGAGAGAGAGAGAGAGAGAGAGAGAGCTGTGCATGAAGTGTGGTGGAAGCAAAACAGCAAAAGTCAGAGTGAATTCATGACGATGTTTTTGTGAAGCTTAGTTTGGATCTTCTTTTGCTGCTGGTTCAAGGTTCAAGGTTCTTTATTTGTCACATGCATAGTTATACAAGTATAACACACAGTGAAATGTAGCCTGACACGCTCCTCGACATGTGCAAAAATTGGGGGGGGGGGGGGGGGTGTAGAGGAAGAACATTATATATATATATATGTACATACATATAGTATATACACTGGGTGAATGTGCAGTAGTAGCAGCAAGCAGGTGAATTCTGTACATTAATATGAATAGACATCTGACTATTTTACAGGATAGACAATATAAACATATTTAAAATTAAAGGAATTTGAAATGTACATTGTGCCTTGGTTTAGTGTCTGGAAGAGTCCTGTCTCAGTCAATTATAGATGATGTGAGAGGGCGGGTGTGTGTGTTTAGGGCACGGATGGCTTGGGGATAGAAGCTCCTCTTGAGTCTCTCTGTCCTTGCCCGGAAGATGCGGAACCTTCTACCAGATTGCAGAAGTTGGAACAGTTTGTTGCCAGGATGGGACGGGTCCTTCAGTATCTGCGCTGCTCTAGTCCGGCATCTCCTGGTGTAGGTGTCCTGAAGCGGGGGGAGAGCAATCCTGCAGCAGCGTTCTGCTGTACGGATCACTCTCTGGAGAGCTTTTTGGTCCTTCACACAGCTGTTCCCAAACCACGATGTCATGTTCTGTGTGAGGATGCTCTCCACAGCGCCTGTATAGAAAATCCTGAGGATCTTTGGAGAGACCCTGAACTTCCTCAGTTGTCGTAGGTGATACAGGCGCTGCCTAGCCTTTTTGGTCTGGACCTGAATGTGGGCAGCCCATGTCAGGTCTGAGGAGATGTGGAAACCAAGATACTTGAAGGACTGCACCCTCTCCACTGGAGCTCCATTGATGATGATGGGCTTGTAGTCTCTGTGCTGACCCCTTCTGAAGTCCACCACCAGCTCCTTGGTCTTGCTGACGTTCAGCTGGAGGTGGTTCGGTCAATATTGTTTGGAGAGAGATCAAACTAACAGCTTTAGAATCAGCGCAAAAAGGGTGTAAACACAAAGTGCGGAGCCGCCGAAACATCGGAATCAGGAGCTGTCGCCTTTCAGCCCCGACCGTGTCCGTGCCGTCAGGTGAGAAAGGCGACATCTCACTGATTCTGATCCGCGGGTCCGCGCTGTGTGTTTACGTCTTTGTGTAGAATCCGTGTACCTGCTCTCATTTACTGTTTTAGCTGTTTGGTGGTTCTTGAAATTTTGTGAGGTTTAACCTGAGATTCTGGCGTTTTGGGCAAAATAAATTAATATTAAAAAATCGATTCAGGATTTTAATGAATCGATATCACGTTATCCAAGCCAGAATCAATTTTTATCGATAAATCGACAAATCGTGAGCTCAGACCATTTTATTTCTTTCTGCATAAAATACAAATCTGCATCATTTTTTAAAAAAGTGCTTTAAGCTGAACTAATTGTCCCTTTTTTCTAGAACCTGGTGAATCACCCTCTCTTCACTGTGCAGAGACTGAGGTTGTCAGCTGTACAGAGCTCAATGATATTTTACAGAAAAAAATCCCCCGAGGTCCACCGAGTCAAGAGCTATCAACACTGGTTCTGTGGACAAAGTCCTGGGAAAGATATACAGTAAATCCCAAAACACGCTGTGCCAAAAAGAATTGGTCCACCCCAAGGATCGGGTCCCCCGACACAAACAGATTAACATAGTGTACGCTGTTAAGTGCCAGGAGGATTGCAAGGATTTATACATCGGGGAAACCAAACAACCTCTGGCGAACACGGAAGAGCTACCTCGTCAGGCCAGGACTCTGCAGTCTATTTACACCTACAGGCCAGTGGACACTCTTTCAATGATGAGGATGTAACATCCTGGACAGGGAGGAACACTGGTTTGAGCGCGGAGTCAAGGAGGACATTTACATGAAAAGGAAAAGACCATCTCTGAATCGAGGAGGGGGCCTAAGGGTTCATCTGTCAGCATCTTACAATGCTGTGATTGCAGCCATTCCCCAAATCTCTGTGAATGGTATTCATGGCCATTGATCAGTGGGTTTTGGTCAGTGGTTGTTGATGAATGGTCATGAGAGTTTGCATAATTAAGATTAAAGAACTGACCTCCCAGCCCATTGTTCCTTCAGTGGGCTGGTTTCAGTCATTATGCAAATGTACTGTTTATAAGGTTGGGGAAACCTGCAGTCAGCTGAGACTGAAGAAGTCACTTGGATGAGTGACGAAACATTTCTCCCACAAAACGCTACGTCCAGATGAACAGAATCAACTTTTAGAGGTCTCATTTCAGTTGTCTCAATGCACTTTATACTGTAAATTAAAAAGCCTACAATAAACAGTGGCAGCAGTTGGCTATTGTCTCTGAAAACAGGGTTAACTGGGCGCGCCCCTTATTCCACTGAAAACTGTAGCACATCTTAATTTCATAGCCTCGTCTGCATTCGATTAAAAATCACTTCAAGCTGAGTGGCCTGCAGCTTTATCTGGCTGGGTGCACATGGGCATTATGGATAAATCCCTGGTTTTTAACAGGAGGTTAAAATGTCACTGGCTCTGCTTTCAGTATTCTGAGATCAGTTACAATCTGCTTTTTGCATGGAAACAGGACTAGCATTAGCAATAAACATGGTTCTTGTCATCGTGATAGATAAGTTACAATGTTGATTCTTAGGACTCTTTAGCACATGAATAAGGAAAGCCTTGACAGCAGACAGTGGGACTCCTGCCATATTCTGTTTAACCACACAGGCAAGTTGAACAGTTACAGGTGCAGCCAGTATTTTATTTTTAATATATTTAAATTATCTTTGTAAATCAAGTTGCAGGCCTGGTTTTCTGAACTCATTAATGATTATTTTGAGATATTTGGCCCTCACAGGACAGACACCATACAAACATATGCTTTTAAAGATGATGATGGATTAGTGTAGATTCAAAAGAGCAACGTATTTAAAATCAGCTCTGGTTTAATTATCTGTAGCAACACTATGAGTCCATACAACACTGAAGGGGAAACGTTTTGGCAAAATAAATACTTGTACATGTGTACATTTAGGTAGTAATACAGTTCTATCTGTGCTGAGGTATTTTGAAGGTGATCTGTTATTATAAATTCTAGTGCCATCCAATAATTAGCCATAGTGCATGAATGTAGATTGTGCCTGACTTTTTAACTGCACTCCTTTCTGAGTGTATCCAGTATGTAAATATAAATGATTACCTGGCACAATGGTCTGCTGTAAGGTGGAGTTATGACGTCCCAGCTTGTTCTGGGCTTCACAGTAATAATGCCCACTGTGTTCAGGTCTGAACTTGGTGACGGTGAAGTTCTGTCCAAATGCTTTCGGTAAATTTCCATCCTCCTTGTACAAGGTGTAGTTAGCTGCTGGGTTAGCATCACTGCTACAGGTCAGAGTGACTGAACTGCCCTCCACTATCTCAGCAGAGGGGCTCACTGACACAGTGGGAAGCCTTGGACCATCTAGGAAACATGTAAAAAAGTCAAATCAAAATCACTCCTATAACCCTAAAAAGTATTACTTTGAAAGTTTTGGACAAAAAAAAATACATGCATTTTGTATCGATGGATAGATACTGTTAACTCTCATAGATACTCTTAACTCATTACTCTTAAAGAACTTCATTTGTGTTCTTTATATTAAGATGCCTCACTCACATTTCGCATCTCTCCAGCTGACACTGGAGACTGAGCTGAGTGTGTTTGGTTTCAGGTTAGTTCTTTAGTTTCCCTCAGTTTAGGTTTGTTTGCTCCCTGCTCTGCTCTTCCTGTGTTTTTGCCTCTTTATCACTTGTTTGTTTCTTTGTTTCACTCGCACCCCAGCCAGTACCTGCATTTTGGATCCTTTTCTCGATACACAACACGACTGCTGCCCCAGCCATGACACTTTTTGGGATTTCCTTACCTGGATGATTGAGAAGTCTGATCAATACGTCAACAGAGAAATGAAGTCTAAATAGTGAATATGTCTGTTGTAATGTCAAGATTTTTTTTTGTATGTAGACATGATGGAACATGTCTGCACACACAAAAAACTGTGTCACCAATCTATTATCATCTTGACATGATTGTGAATGAGAAGAATCGTGTGTAATGGCTAAACCCAGAATTATGATTTATATGTGATTTTACCTTTAGTTAATTATGCTCGTGTGTGTGTGTGTGTGTGTGTGTGTGTGTGTGTGTGTGTGTGTGTGTGTGTGTGTGTGTGTGTGTGTGTGTGTGTGTGTGCGTGTGTGTGTGTGTGTAAGAAAAGGAATGAGAGCAGACACAGGGTACTTTGATCTCTGAACGTCTGACTTTAAAACTATATCCATCCATTCTCTTCCAACATATCCCTTTTGTCATAGGATGAGAGGCGGGGTTTGACACTATATGATTTAGCAAAAAGCAAAAAGAAAGTACTGAGTAAACTGTGATTGAGAAACACAGAACTTTAATAGGAAAGTGTATTTGGATTAAAAGGGATTATGCTAAAGTGAGTGTGCTAATGAATCTGAATTTAATGAAATGTGAAGTGAAACCCTTTCATATGTGACTGAATGTTAAAATGTAATGGAATTATTAGTGTTAAAAGAAATAGAGAGATGGTGATATGGTGGTTAGACTGGTTTTAACATGGAACACTGAGATAAAACACAGGCTCATCTCCAACCTCAAGCTAATCGTTATTATTGTTGTTGTTGTTGTTGTTGTTGTTGATTCTGCTTTTGCTTTTCTCCTCCAAAACTGCTTTAAAATAATCTCCTGCAATTAAAGTCGAAATTGTGGACATTCACTTTTTTAACCCACTGTTAAACAGTAAAAGGATAACTCTGAGTATTCAGTTAGTTTAGTGCAAATAGCACCTACAGGTTACTCCCGTCTTTTAAATTAACAGTCCCTTGGGGTTAACTGTCCAGACCTCTAAAAACTAGCCCTGATTAAAAAGCATGACATAGAGGGGAGCTGCCACGACAGGTGAATATCGAATTAACAGAGATATGAGTGGTTAAACATATGCACAGAACATGACAGAGCCTCACAAGGTGAGACAGGCAAGAAATCATGAACCAGAAATATAAATAAACTCAGAGTCAGAAAAGGAACTAAACTCAAAGACCCATAAACGCTGTAACCAGAAGTGACACCTAGAAGGATGGCTTTCTAAGAAGAGGCGATGTTGCAAGAGATTCTGATTACTCTCAAGCAAGCAGTGCCATTGATGTTCAAATAATTTGATTATTAAAAATTATCAATACAAATTAATTGCTTCAATGCTTATCTGTAATCTTCTTAATGTGTTAAAAGAAGTGAACGCGAGACCGGAAATGTAGGCTTCAGGATCATATATTAAAGCTGATGGAACAATAACATTGTTGGAAAACCATGCCATGGTCCCTGGGCTTTGAGAGGATTAATTTCTAGTTCTCTATTTGTCATTGTCCATATGATTGTTGTATGACAAACACTGGTGAAACCCTGTTTCACAAGTTAAAGACCGTTTTGTTCTTTGGAAGATGTTCTCCTTTCTGTCCAGGAAACCTGTGAAGCAGTTTTGAAGACAGCACAGACACCTCTTTGTAAATATTTGGGGGTAAAGTTGCAGAGAGAGTTTAATAATAATGATAATGGATTGCATTTATATAGTGCTTTTTGGAGACCCTCAAAGCACTTTACAATTCCACTATTCATTCACTCTCACATTCACACACTGGTGGAGGCAGCTACAGTTGTAGCCACAGCTGCCCTTTGGCAGACTGACAGAAGCCAGGCTGCCATATCGCGCCATCGGCCCCTCTGGCCATCACCAGTAGGCGGTAGGTGAAGTGTCTTGTCCAAGGACACAACGACCGAGACTGTCCGAGCCGGTGTGGGCGTTAGAGTGGGATTAACACAAATGTGGATGTCACATTATGAAACTGTTTTTATTGCACCTTGTAAATAATCTCACTGTCTTTGATTTGATTAAGAAGTCCTGCAGTTGAGTCCTGCTTTTCCTGACAGCATTTATGGACTTTTGTTTATCAGTGTCTTTTCTTTAGACTCTCTTATTTTAAATGCTAGTTATTTGCTTAGTCATTAGGTTTGTGTTTGTGTCTCTGTGTTTGTCATTTCCTGTTTTATTTCAATGGTCTCTTGTCTCTGTTGCTTTGTATTTTGTGCCACTTCCTTCCCTCATTACCAGGTGTTTGTTTATTATCCGAGTCGCTGCTTGTCATTTGTCACATCCACTCTCAATGCTGTGTGCTCCTTTGTTCTGTTTCCCTAGATTGCTAACCTTCCTGTCATGTTTGGGTCAAATCTGAATGATTTACAACTTAAAACACTCATAAATATTGTGTTTTACATGTGATTGCCTCAAGGTATTATGATATCCTGGGCTCCGATGCTTTGGAACAACCTTCCTCTTCATATTAGACCAGCGTCTTCAGTGCAGGTCTTTAAGTCCAGATTGGCTTTTACCTCGGCGGGAAACTGACATCCTTCCTTATTATTTTATACTCTGTTTTGCTTTTCTTTGTTTCTGTATTGTTCAGCACTTTGGTCTGCCTGGCGCATTTTTTAAAGTGCTATATCAATAAACGATGATGATGATGATGATGATGATGATGATGATATCCTGGACACTATGCACTTGAACATATAAACGTGATGATCACCGCTTTCATTGAATTTTGTATGTTTTAATCAACCTTGTTACATCTGTGGTGTTCCCGGTCAAAAGGACCACCATAGAAAATGAATGGGAATCCACTGATGAATGGATAATAAAGTGAGCACTGGGAATGAAAATCTGTAGCTGCAACACCAGAGGCCACAAGAGCACACTCAAACCTCATGATACTGACTCAAGACCACAAAGAAAATTCAATTTGTTTTATCTATTAAATCCATTACTTTTATCTTAAAATTGGCTTTCACTTAAAGTAGTGGTTTTCGGTACATTTTCAATCAAAATTTAAATTACAAGTTAATAATAATAATAAGAATTTTCCAAGACCTACGACCTAAAATTTGGAAGTGAACTCTTTTAGCCAGTTATTGGAGATTATGTATCGGAATTTCAGGAGCAGGACCACGCCTCCAACAGTGACTCTCACCTGTTCCTAAAGTTGAAAGAATATTTGTCCAGAAGGTGATTGTGTGGCGCCAGCAAGCGGGTACGACATGGGCATTGTAAAATTGCCACAGCATCTGCAAAAATGCAGCGAGTGAAATGGTGATTATGTAGAAAAATAAATAATTCTTCAACCTTTAAAATGATGTAAATATTTCTAAAACGATAGGTGACCTTACTTTTGAGATTGCCCTCGTAGGAAAAAACCCCAAACCTTAAATACCCTGAATTAGTTTAGTTACTTAAAGTAGTCCTGAGTTTCTCTTTGGAGAGAAAAAAAAAGCTGTGTCCATGTTCTTCCAGTGTTCTTTGTTTCTTGCACATGTTGCTCCTTCTATCATCTCCACTTATTTATTTTTTTATTCTCTTTTCTCTGGTTTCCTGTTAATCTTTCTCCTCATTTGTTCTCTCCTTCAGTGGTGGAATCTCTGCTGACCTGCAAGACAAGAGGAAAAAGTTCCAGAACAAGAGAAAGAACCAGATCACAGACTCTTCTCAGCTCAAGACCTTCCCCTGCAAGAAGTTCAAACAGGTCAGATTTACTAAACACAACCTAAATACACCATTTTTTTTAACATTAAAAACTCTTAAATAGCGCTTTTACCTGCATCCCACTCAACTGAAGGTGAAGATGGTGACTAGCTGGTGAACATAGCATAACATTTTGGTAATGACTTGGTGGAGACCAAAATGATGCTGTTCTTGTGGCTGCTGGGCATTTAAAGCTAAGAGGCCATCTGTGCAAAAGGCTGCCCACCCCAGGCATGGTTCTGCTCAGAGGGGTTTTCTCTGTATTGCTGTAGGATCTTTACCTTGCCATGTAAAACGTCATGAGGTGACTGTTGTTTAAAAGAAACAAAAAACATAAATAAATTATTTTCTCACAAACTAGGAGTACGTGAAAAGGGTTTCTGCCTGCTTAACATTTAGAACTATGTTTGTGCACAGCACAGTAAAGTGAGAGGAAGAGCAGAAAGCATCGTTACTGTTGCAGCAGCTGACGGAGTTGCTGCAGGTGAGGATCGCTTCAGCACGTCGGGTTCTTTATCATACTGTTGGCACACACAAGTCCCTCTGAATTAAAGGCAGGCAATTACCTAAATACTAATTAGTCCCGTAAAGTCTCGATGTCCTGGGCGGAAAATGAAACGGCAGACTCGTGCTGACGAATTAGTCTTCTCCATAGGTTGCTTTGGCAGGTCGCCACACACTGCTGGTTTCCTGCCAGAGAGAAGCTGAGCGCTGCCTCGGCAGCCACAGCCAAAACATACTGCTGGCTGTTCAGACGTTACTACATCAGAATCAAACAGCTTTCATGAGTATTTCTTTATTTTTGTCTTTCAGGGAAAAAAACGTTTTTGATCATCCGAGGCTTCACATCGCTGCGTGGTTGAAGACACGCTGGAGACAGCAGGAACAGATAACTGTCACTGGAAAAGGTCTGCAGCAGCAACAGCACAACATCTGTTCTAATGTCAGATTATCAGAAGTTAAATGCTGCTTCACTGATTATACACAAGATTTGTGGCACAAACACGAGGGCAGGACAGTAAGGAGGATTGATTTTTATTATTAGCTGCTTCTTGGTAAGTAGAAAAATCTAAGTATACACAACATGGCAGAAATGCAAAGATTATACTTTATTGCACATATCACTTTGTGGGAGACGATATTCTGTTACTGCAACAGCACAAAAAAACCCCACAAATATAAATGTTCTCAAAAATGTTAAAGGCAGCTTTAACAAATTCAATCTTATTCAGACATTCTGTATCAAAGACTGAAGGCATCCTGAAATGACTTTTGCCCAGGTCAGTCCGGGCTACAGCTGTGATCCGATTTTAAGTCGTAGGCAGCGTGAATACAACTTCTCATTCATCTTTTTTCCCCCTAAAAATCCTCACTTTATTAAACCAGCAACGTAAACAAGCCACAGGAATGTCAATATACGATAATTCATCCTATAAAATCTCATGTGTGATTGGCTATCTAAGGTTGACTTTGAGAAGGAACGTTCGGATCTCCATTGGCCTTAAGGTCACTCCCACGTGGACGGGTCTTGAAATGTCTTCAGCAGCGGCTTTTCTCCTGGAAAACAGACACATTATGTGAGCACAACCACAAACGACGCAAAGTGTTTTTGGTTGGTTAATCTTTAAACACACCAGCAGTGACACGGGTCAGTGACCAGCAACCAAGTCTCCTCACAAGGAACAAAATAACATGTTGAGCTCCAGAAACACCTTGTAGTATACATTACATTATGAAGCATATCAATCTGTTTATGACTCTTTATGGCTCCCTGCTGGCTTAATTAGCACCTGCAGGGAAACTGTTAAGTCGATGACTACAATCAGAGATTTAAAAGGCATCAGCAGATTTCTATCAGCCCAGCGCTCCTTCAGTGCATGGTCACCTGCCAGATGTTGAAAAATCCAGATGTTGCCAGTCTTTATATTACTATATAAAATATTATAAATAATGTAATGAAATTGTGACAACAGTAAACAAAGGCCAAAATCTGCAAATATCAGGGAATCCTCACTATGGAAGTGTGATTGAAGAGCAGTGTACTACAAAGCCAGAATAACGGATTACTGAATTATGTTAAGTGCCGTATATGTTTGCAAATAAGTTTCGTATTGAAGCCATACATTAAAAAAAAAAAAAAAAAAAAGAACACTGACTGAAGCGCAGACTGTGCACTTCATTGTCACTGGATTATAAATGTATTCAGTTGGTGATGCAGAAAATGTGTAAATGTTTATATACTTTATTTTGCTGCTGCTACATTTCTTTCACACAGCTGGAACTGCAGCTACGAGCGCACAGAACACGCATCATTTAATCTATTAAATTATTTTCACTTTGATCTGACAACGAACCAAAGTGATTTCCACAGAAGTTCATACCTGGTCTCTGAGATTTTACCACCGACCTCCAAAATGCACAAAGCTCAAAGCAGCTGAGTTGGAATCCATATTAAAAAACGCCCGAGGAGACGACATTCATTGAAATTTAGCCAAGTTTAAATCGAGTCAGACTGGAGAACACATCCAGCTTTGAATCTAGGGTGACGTTCAAAACTGCAGTGGTGAACTAACTGACACAACACTGGTGTCCTGTACCTTTCTCAGGAGTCCAGTCAAAACGTTTCATTTCATCTTTCCACTGATTGGCCGACAGGTTCAACTCAGCCACACCCAGAACCTCCAGAGTTGAAAACAGCTTCTGCACAGACAGGAAAGACGATGGGATTAGTTACAGCAAAACGACATTCCACTGCATTGCAAACGAGAAACGACTGAATGACAGATGACCGTACGGTCGGTTTGAGTGTAACAAGGTTTAAATTGTTTCTGAATGTCTGACCTGCAGGTTGACTGTGACTGGCTGAGAGCTCACTTTGCTCTCTGAGCTCTGGTACTGATGCTCCAGTCTCAGCAGCACTGAGTCTTCATCCCACTGACTGAGTGTCAGCAGGTGGACAGCAGGGGGCAGTGCAGCCAGGAGCCCTGAGAACTAAAAGACAAAGACCCCTCACTCACAGAAACCATGCCTTTAAAAAAAAAAAAAAAAAAGATTATTTAATGTATTCCAACCACATTTTCTATAAAATTACTACATAAAGTTGATATGAATTTCGACCAATTACTGGCTCTGAAAACATGTCAGCAGCAGTTGCCACTAAAGGCAACACAGCTTAGCTCAGTTCCCCTGAGAGCGAGTGAAACCATGTCTAAAAAATGCAAATATGTACACAGCAGGACAGAAATGGGTTATAACCAGCAGCATAGACAGTTGGAGACAATGACTCAAAACAAGCAGCAGACTCTCACAGGAACAGCCTGCAGTTTGTACAGTGCAGGTCACAGCACTGTACAAAGCTTTTCTTAAGCTTACATACAGGAGTTTAAGGTGTTTGAACAGGAACCTGCAAGATGGAGGCCAGCTGGTTCTTGCACTGCTAATATTTCAAACACAGATCACACTGTTTACTTAGCCTGATAGGCCGAAGGACACTGTCCCAGCTAAACTATGGACACGCACACACACACACTTACACTGATAAGCACTCACTCATCCCCCCTCCCTTTCCAACGCCTTCGATGCTTGTGCCCTACCGGGGATGATAGCAGTCAACTGGACCAGCACAGATGCTGCAGGACCGGATGCGCTGTCTACGCCGGCTCTCTCTTACCCTTTACCCGCCCCTGTTGCTTGTCTCGTGTTTCTATGGTGTATTGATAGTCATGTGCTTTTGTGCTGAGGTGTTTTTTCTTTTATCAAACTGTTCTCCCACTAGGAGCTCAGTCTGAGTGGAGTTTTTTTTCTCCTCCTCTTACCTCATGTAGTGTATTTTCGTTGTTTTTTTCCTATCAGCCTACCTTCTGACATGTCTGCCCAATGTGATGTTTGTGTAAAGTTGGTCAGAAGGTTCCTTTGTGAGTGCGCATGCGCCATTAGCGTGCTGCCTGCTGTAACCCCTAATTTCCCTCGGGATGAATAAAGTATTCTGATTCTGATTCTGATTCTGATCACCGTGACTTCTGAAACCCGATTAGTGAAGTGTGTTAATAACATGTCTTTAAAATACATGCAGTATTTGTACAAGTACTGTACGAATGTGCATGTGATTGGGTGAATGAGTAGAAAGGCACTATACAAGTACCAGTCCGTTTATCATTTACATACCTCCAGCTGAGTGTTTGGCTTCAGATCTCCAGCAGTAAACGTAAGCAGCGGCTGCAACACCATCCCCTCTGCGAGGGGGCGGTGCGTGTCGGCAGCAGTCGGCAGGGGATCGAGGGTGAGCAGGAGGCGGCCGCGGACCACCAGCCCGTCTGGGAAGATGCCAGAGATCTCGTTGAGAGGTTCACCAACACCACGGAAATCATAGTGGAGCAGCCGGTGGTGGAGCTGAGGGTGAGGAGGTTGGATAGAGAGACTTTAATAAGAACTCCTTGTGTGCGCTTAGATGGGGTCAACATGCTAATGGTGATGAGCTACGACTTTTTGCCTCACCATGATCTCCAGTGAACCATTCTGGATGCTGCCTCCACCCTGAGAGCGATCCGTTACCACAGTGAGTTGGTCCACATCATCCTGAAGACACACAAGTGAAAGGAAAACATCACTTGTGATAATTCAATGAACTGACAGTGAATGCTCTTTGTTGCTTGTCTCTCCAAATGGAAGCTAACAAACACACAAACCTTGATATAAGCACGAGAGTTGATTGGGTAGTAGTTTCCAGCAATGGGCTCTGACTGTTTCAGGTTCCAGGTGGGCCAGAAGTCTTTCCTGTTTGGGGGGGACGGGACACACACACACTAAGTGTACAGAATTGGATTCTTTTAATGTAAAACTATCACATAACTGTACAGCTGTCTTACTTTGTATATAATCTGTAAAATACCATCCAAAACAACTGCAACAACTTTAAAAGGTTAAAATGCATTTTCCATCATCAAAAAACAAAAAGCAAACTCTTACTTCCTCTGCAGAACTTCTCTGCCGTTGGAATCAGTGTAGAAATATTCAGAGGTTTTGATGCTGGTGTCCAGACGAGTGATCACCTCCTTCCCCAGGCTGTCACTGAAAGGTCAAGACAGCAAGTGTGACGTGGGTTAAAGGTGGGTGGTGTGGGGAGCATTTTGGCAAAGATTCCTCACTTTTCCTTGAATTTATTTCTCTCGCTCACAAATAAAAAAATAAATAAATGGCTAAAATAGACCTGAAATTATGAGCTAAATCTATTCCCCAGTGGGTGTGCATGGAATCTTATGGTCTAAAATTCTCTCTTTCCATGAATTTATAATCTGACATGGGGAAAAAGATAACGGCGATCTAAGCCAATCACTTGCTATGATATGAGGAAATATTTAGAAGGGCAAAGCTCTGCTACAATATTGCCCCATATGAGGTTTTTCTCCCCTGAAAGATCAGTTGACATTAAGGCACTGAGCTTTTAGAAAGGTTGAAGAGAACAGAAATTTCAACAACCACTTATCTCTAAAAACATCTCCATTACATATGTAGTGTGCACGTGTTAAACTCACTCTATCGGCACAGGTCCCACAGTCCACTCGAGCTCCAGAGCTCTGCTGTCAGCATAGAGACGAACCACCTGAGACACCCAGGGAGCAAACCACTGCCTCACCTCCTGCACCACTGACGTCTGAGGATGAGAGCATTGCAGTACAAAATTAGACGCTGCATATTAGCCTCTAAACAGGGAGGTAAAACATGTTGGCATGTTCATTCTGACACCCACACATATAAAATGACAGCAGCCTATAATTTAGAAGTAAACTGAATAACAGTGTAAAAACAAAGCTTTGCTATGAGGAATCTACGTCTGGATACGAGCAAACATCTCTACCTTAATGATCTCCGTCTTGGCCGTCCGGCTGATGACGAAAGGTGTGGAAGAGTTGGGTCTGAAGATGTAGGCTCCAGAAGGCTGCCTGCTCTCTCATACTTGCTGCTGGCACACATACTGACCTGGCAGTCCACCGCTTTGCCACTAGCATCTGACACGCTGTACGCTGTTCCATTGACCGGCAGCCTGACGGGCCAAGTGACGGGCCGAGCGAGAGGGTTGTACACATTGAGAACTGAATGACAGACAAAAAGACAAGCGAGAGAAAGGCAGCGTGAGCATTCAGTCTTATCTGTAATTACACAGAATGTATTTACAATAACTGTAGCCCAGGTTTTTTAGGCTGTACACCTTGAATACACTGTTTGTTCCGAGGATAAATCTCAGAGGGTCAGAGTGTTCAGAATTACATTTAAGATGACATATTGTGGGTTTTTTTATTATGTTACCGGTGGATGGTTGTTAAACATGGTTTAAATGACAGGATCAGTACATGTACAAGTAAGACTTATGAGCCAAACCTTCAGATTTTAAATGCTCACTTTCAGACAGGATAGTGACTCGGGCACGCAGCTGTGACTCTACCCACTTGCTGTTCAAATGTCTTGATGTATCGTCAGTCATCCAGGTAAGGAACTTTTAAAAATTAATTCTGTTCATCTGGACGTAGAGTTTTCAGTGGGAGAAACATTTCGTCACTCATCCAAGTGACTTCTTCCGTTTCAGCTGACCGCAGGTTTCACTGATCACATTAACTGGGTGGACCATCACATTAGGTTCACCTGGGAGGTTATGGCAGGTTAGCCTTCTTAGACTGTGAGATTTACACCAGTAAAGGGGGACATTTAAAGTTGATGTGTACTGTAAACAAATGCTCACGGGTGAGTATTTAAGGTTTGACTCTCATCATCCACTGGAGCACAAACTGAGTGTCATCAGGACGCTACAACAGACACAGCGGCCAGGGAAGTAGAAGAACATCACATCATGAAGGCCGTTGAGGTTATCACAGTAGATTCGCTCAGCAGACAAGCCGCTGAGAGCAGCCAGACTGTTACTGACTAAAACCTGAAAGAGAGACAACAGTTAGACAAGAAACCTGTGCAAGAAAGTTTGGACTGAAGAACACTTTCTGCTAAAGACATGATAATATATTTTCCTGTACAGAAAATGACAAATTTAGCACAAGTAACTTCTGTTGGGTAAGATAATGTACTGTGAAGCCTGGAGTACCCGACAGTGTTGCCAGCCGTTAGCAAGCTTCCTGGCGTAGTCATTTGCTACGTGTTGCTTTTCTGTGCCCGACACAGCGTCATGGTGCTGAGCCACAGCCATGGCTTTCTCTACCAATGAAAGCAGCCGTCACTCAATCTCTTGTCTGACATCCAATTGGTCTTAGTAACACAAATACAACTTTTAAAGGGTATCCATATTCTCTACCGGTTCACCAATTCACTGTTGTGGGGAGGCTGGAGCCCATCCCAGCTCTCCTACATCCTGGACAGGTCCATCACAGGAGTAGCACTTGAAGACAGTCAACCATTTATGGTCATGCTATTACATGTTAACCTAATACGTAAATCTTTAGACTGTGGCAGGAAGCCAGAGTACCTACAGTATGCCTATGCAGAACCCACTAAGGAGACACAAAAAAGATTCAATCAAATCTTACTCATGGTCTGGCTTTCACCTTCCCCAAAGGGTCCTTTTCCTGGAAGCTGGACCACCAAATACCTCCAGCTGGTTACAAGTCTATTAAGAGGGAAAAAAATGTAAACACAATTTAAAAAGTCACACAGGTATAAATTTTCCACCATTAAACCTATATTTCCACATCTTAAGGTAGTTCTATAGACGCAGGATACCAGTGATAGCTTTATTAAGTGCCAGCTAACAGTGTGCTTCATGCTATATATTAGCATTTATTTGCTTACAGTTCATGTTAAGAGTTAGATAAACTTTGTTTTCACAGAACAAAATTTAAAGCTTGTTAGTGTAATGTGACAATGTTATACTTATCTAGCATATGTCATGCTAACATTCTTAAAGTTTGAATGTTAGCATGCAAACTACCATCTACACTAAAACAATTAAATTTTTCTGAAAGCTCTAAAGTAGTGGGACAGGACTTACAGTTACAGAGGTAATTCTAGAAAAGCAGAAGTTTGAATGTTGTGATGTCGTCGACACAAAGTGTAATGCCGAGCACACTGTAAAATCGCCCCGCACAAAGTAAATCTCAGAGTACCTGCAGGTTGCTGTTGCTGATCCTCTCATATCGCTTCAGCGCTGGTCTGCTTGTAAAGTAGCCAGTCCAGAAATCATGAGCGTCGTCTGCATAGGGGAAGAAATCATCTGTCTTCAATGGCCTGGATAGAAAACCAATGGATTTAGCTGACATTAAAATGCACAAGACGACACTTTTTACAATAGAGTTTAACACCAACAGTGCTGCTAGAACAAGAAAACATTATCCTGCCCCTTTAAAGTTCACAGTACCAGGTGAGGTTTGCTCGGTGCAGCTCCTGCAGGTAACAGGACGGTGTAGAGTAGAGCACGTTGACTTTGCTGCCATTTGCCTGCCGGGCATTTACATAGTGGATCAGCTTGTCCAGGTTCTTGTACCACAGGTTGGCATTCTCATATTGAAAGTCTGAGCCCATGGTCATGATGATGTGGTTGGTCTTATAGACCGTAGACTAAAAAAGGAAGAGGAAATAATGCTTAACAGATTAAACTAAACAAAAAGGAAGAAAAGGGAAGAGTGAAATTAAACAATTCACACATCTCTTCAATCACACACACCTCACACTATTCAAAGCACATTTATATGATGGCTAAAGTGGTGAATGTGGATTATTAAAGAAGGACATTGCATTACACTATCTGTAGATGTCTTTATTATTATGATCATGACAGGTTCATAAAATAAAACCAGACAGGTTGAGAAAAGATTTATGGGGACCTGCATGAAGATATGCTGACATTACTTGAAACAAGAGGTTCCTACTGAAATTTTACATGTCATGTTAGCTAGTCACAGCTGTATATGGGCTGGGATAAAAAGCACAGCATCCCTTCTGCTTCCTCTTTTTCTAAATCAGAAAGCGTTGTTTGATGTCTTTTGATTTAACATGAGCATTTTTTTCATAGTGTTAGTTAAACATGCGGTGTTAAGAACACCACGTGACTGATAAATCAGTGTCTCTGTGCGCCAGTGTGGAGTTGTGTCCAACCTGACTGTTGGCGATGACGAGGAAGCGTCCCACCACATCATCAACATTATAGTCTTCAAGATCAGGATCGTCTCTGATAGGCGGGTCACTGCAGAGCTGGTCCCAACAGAAGCCCTCAGGAGGGTTGTAGCCATTAGGAAGGATCCCTGTTGGTTAACGGGGGCAAACGGTTAAAAAATAATGTGACACCGTCCTGTTGCTGAGTCCAGAAGTCATTAACATAAAGGGATGAAGAAAGAAACTTTGCATACCAGTAAAGAGGTCAGCCATTGGAGGAGTGAGGCTGTCGGAGGCTCTCCATAGAAGCTCCTGCTCCTTATTCCTCATCCTGCGAGCCCGGTCTTGATAGTCTAGACGACCAAAGAAGAAGCCATCGAATCCCATCTGCAGCAAAAGACAGAAAGTTAATGGTTAAAGGAAATTCAAATGGAAAGCCAGTGAACTAAATTGTGCCTTCATGTAATAATGCAGCATTCTGGAAATAAGCCCATTTGATTCATTGCAGAGCAGCAAATCTGATAATGACACATGATACAGCCAAAAATTTGTAATGAGAAAACGGAGAGTCTTTCTCGACGTGAGTGCAACCTTCTAACTCTAATTAGCCTCAACTCTCTTCTTTAACTGATAAATTCTCCCATTTTAAGTCTCACTAGAAATCAGGCCTTCCTTAAGGTGACCAATTATGCTCATCCTTCTATTCTGCCCTATACTGCTGATATTAAACATGGCCAACGTTTGAAAGTGTGACAGTGAATGAGCTGAGCAATTCTGAAGTGTGACTCGTGCAAAACTCGAAGAATAAACATAAAGAGCTATGCTACCTGTGCAAACATGGAGGCGTGTTCCCGGGCGTGGCCAAAGGGGTCGATGTGCCAGGTGACGCGGGGACGGCCAAAGGCTCCAAAAGTCTCATTAAGGAACCTCAGACCAATGGTCATCTGGTCAATGACGGCGCTGTAGTGTGTGGCAGCCTCGTCGCTCATACACCAACCACCATTCACAAATTCCAGACGGCCTGCGGGAGGAGCAGCTTTTGGTAAGGATGCACTGAAACACTTAACGCAGCTGTATAGTACTGAATGGGTATTTACCTTCATTAACCAGCTGTTTGACTGTCTGCTGCACGCTGGAGCTCTGACTCTTCCACCAGCGGTAGAAAAAGGCCGTCTCCACATAGATGAACCTCCTGTCTTGATTCTTCAACAACTGATCCACAACTGAGTCCAGGATGTACTGACCAGCGTGCTGGATGTCATTACGATCTACGCACACAAATGTGCACAGATTTAGGACAAAAGAGACGTTATTTTGTAACACAGTCAATGCTTCAAGAAGTGGTCAGAATTTAGTTGCTGTGTGTCACAGTTTGAAAAATATTTATTTGCACTAACGTATCTTAACAGCAAGAAAGTATATGTGCTCATCTGCATTCATGCATATGCCCAAACAAACCACCCTCAGTGCAGATGAGTTCTGCTTACATATTAACCCAGACTGGAAATCAATATCAGATGGTAAATGGCCTGCATTTGTATAGCGCTTTTCTAGTCCCTAAGGACCCCAAAGCGCTTCACACTACATTCAGTCATTCACCCATTCACACACACATTCACACACTGGCGATGGCAAGCTACATTGTAGCCACAGCTGCCCTGGGGCACACTGACAGAGGCGAGGCTGCCGGACACTGGCGCCACCGGGCCCTCTGACCACCACCAGATGATGGTCACCTGCACAACACCTGGCCTTACAACTTACTATAAACAACATGTGACATTAAAATAAGCAAGCTCGACAATCAATTGCACTAAAAGCATAAAACTCTAAAGCAATGAAGAAGTAAACTGTTGCAGTAAACAGTACATTATGAGGCAGCGTGAAATACACGACAGAGTATAAAATGAAACAAAGGTGTTTTAATATCGTCTTCTGATACATTTCAACAGTAGCTCGGGCCACTTCGGGGGTGGGGTGCCCTCGGCCTCTCGGCCTGGGGCTCGGTCACTCTGGCGCAGCTGGCTGCCGGCGGAGCTCCCGGGCGCGTCACTGCAACTCCCCCTGGCTTCTGCTCCGCAGCTGCTGAGTGAGCCCTCATCTGGGACTCTCCTCAGCTCTTTCTGGGACAGTGGCACAGCTGCCCCTCTGTTGTCTTCCTTGGTCTCTTGTGCGAGTGTGAGAGTAAACACAGAGCAGGAGGTTGGCTAATAGCTTCACAGTGTTTTTTCTGTATGTGTCACACTGACCTCCATAGTAGTACTGGTCCACAGTCTTGAGCCAGCCAACGTCATCATGTGTGTGCGGGACCAGGTGGACATTCAACATGCCCGGCTTGGTGGCATGACATGACTGCACACAGACACACACTCTATGAATACAGCTGTACTGCTCTGTCGGAAGAGTCATAATGTCGACAAATATTCACTCCAAAAAGTGATCGTCTGCCAAAAACTGATTTCTGGTATTTACCAAAAAAGGATTGCTCGCATTTAAACTGCTATACATAACTTGTTAGTCTATAATATGTGAAACCTATATCAAATGTATCCCTCATGAATGATACAAGTCATCTTGAGCCACAAACAACATTCCTGTAACAAAGTAGAAGCTGCAATCAGTTTTTGGCAGTGACTTTTATATATCCTTTATTTATGCAGTTAAAAGAAGCTTGTTGACATTAAAAAATGTGTTTTAAAGAAGAATCTGGCCAAGAGGACAGCAGATATTGAAAGACATCTAACAATAGTTCTGTAAACATATTTTAAGTGGAAAAAAATGATGGAATTGGTTGTAATGTAAGTGCAATAAGACAGAGTTGAAAAAGATGTAACTTTAAAATGTTATATCTAGCCCCTTTGTAAAGCCTGTTGACCGAAGTCTATTTGCCAACATAGGTAAAGATATTACACATAAAAACACAGGTAGACATTGGAAATCAGTTTTTGGCAGGCGGGCACTTTTTTGGCACAACACCAGCACTTCAATGTATGTGAGCACAGTCATGTGAGTGAAACAGAAAGTAGCGCTAACAGCTCCACTGAGCTTTTTGACATGTACCTTAACCCTAACACATGTAAATAAAATACAAAAGCGCGACATAAAGTAGCTAACCTCGTATCCGCAGGTTGGAACGTCTGTTTTCTTCTCGCCCAGAGGAAAACTTAAAACCACGCTGAGGATAAACAGGAGAGCTGCCCGCCATGTTGGAAAACAACCCGAAAATCATGTGACATCTGTTTATGTTGAGGTGGGTCACGTGACCGTCACCCTGTCTACCGCATCTGACTTGAAGGCACTGGGGAAAAGTAAGCGACAAACCGCGGAATGAGAGGACTCAGCGAAAATAAACATAAGTTAACATGACAAACACTGACATTACATTACAGTGATATATAAAACACCCAGCTCGCCCCTGCGGGCGGTTTATCCTTCAAGCTCGGGTCCTCTACCAGAGGCCTGGGAGCTTGAGGGTCCTGCGCAGTATCTTAGACTGCGCTCTTCTGGACACACACACACACACATATATAGAATCATATATATATATATATATATATATATATATATATATATATATAATGTATGTAATCACTGTACTGTTTATATGATAATAAACAGAACAGTGATAATAAACAAAGAAAGGTAAAAATTAAGTTAGTTAAATATATATCAATTAATTTGCAGACATGACCTTTTTGTACCCTTCCTGACACTAAGCAAGAGTTCTAGCATTTGCAGCCCAATAATAAAACTAAAAACATGGCAGACCAAATCCACCCTCAAGTTTAGACTTAGATAGATGAACTTTTGATATCCTATGATTTTTATAGCCCCAAACAAATGGTAATACTACTGACTCGATCATTTGAAAAATTGCTTATTCAAAAAGATAGGTACGTTTAAAAACAGACATAAGAATTTAGGGAGAGAAACCATTTTGATTGCATTTATGCGACTCATCATGCAAACAGGGAGAGCCCTCCATTTCTCAATGTCCTTTTACAGTTTTTTCAACTTGTTCAAGATAATTCAACTTAAAGATCAATTTAGGATCATTGGGCAAAAGAACACCAAGGTATTTAAGTCTGTCTGTAATTTTCTTTCTTTCTTTCTTTTTAAATTATAAATATGTATTTATTTGATTTGATTTCCGGTTGTAACAGACAGGACAGACATGACTGGGTGATAAGACAGGGAGAAAGAATGAAAGAAAGAGAGGGGGAGAAAGAAAAATAGAGGGGAGAAGAAAGGTACGCAAGATCGACAGCGCACAATGTGCTTTGAGGTAGCAGCCAAGAAAGGTTTGTGTCTGTGAAAACCCGTGTGTCCGCCTGTGTGCACACCTGTGTGGATCAGCATGCTTGTATTCAAAAGGTTTCTCCATGTAACGATCTGCTAGGGAGTGTGGGGAGCCATAGCCCCGTCCCCCAGGGCATGAAGCATGTATGGAGGAGATCCAGGCCCCAGACATCCAGAGGCCCCAGAATACGAGGACCCAAGGAGGACCACCAGGGGGGCAACCGTGCCACCCTCCTGGGAAGAGCTGAGGAGAGCCCTAAATGAGAGATCACCCAGCAGCCACAGAGCAGAGGCCAGAGGGAGTTGCAGTGGCGTGCCTGCGGGATCTGCCCAATTGCCAGAGAGAATTAGGCCTCAGGCCCAGAGGCTAGAGGCCTGAGTGCACCCCACCTCCTGGAAGGGGCCCAGCCGGGCCACGGGCGCCAGGCCCTGCCAATCGGCCACCAGGAGTGAGTCGGCACATACATGGGCGCTCAGCACCAGACACCAAGAACCACCAACACACCAATGTCTGAGGGCATCAGCCACTGGCAGGGAGTGCAGTGAGGGAAGATAGGCCTCCAAACCTCAGAGAGCCTGAGATGTTCCCAGAGAGGTGGAGTCTAAGACCCAAGCTGACATATAGACACAGACGGTGCATTCCCACCCCCATATACACAAACTCACCCGACGTGGAGACAGACACAAAGAGTCTAACTCTATATCTCAGGTCCAGGTACCTCCGCCCTCAGAGGGGCAAACCGGACCCAGGAGATGTAACCCTTCTCTCTGGGATGGAGGAAAGCAAACCGCAAAAAGCAGGGAGGCCCCGCATCTCAGACCCCAATCTGACGGCCAGCACCTCCTCCCAGTCCCCCTGCCCAGACGGTTAACAGAATGGGGGTGAGTGAAGACCCCAAACCTCCCTCCACCCGCTCATATGTAGTGTTGCTGCGTCCTGTTCTTAAGTGCATTTAATTATTATTGTCTGTAATTTTAAAAAGCAAAGTTTTCAAGAAATCAACATCCAGGTTTGCAGTTAAAACCACAAACTCACTCTTCTACCAGTTAATTGTATAACAAACAACCTCACCAGATCTAATAGTACAGGAACAGATCGCTCAGGATTTGACAGGACCAAAACAACATCATCTGCATATATATTCCACAATCACATAGGGATGGGGGTGGGGGGTGGGGTGGGGCTCGTGTTTAGAATTAGAATTAGAATTCAACTTTATTGTCATTGCACATGCACAGGGCAACGAAATGCAGTTCGCATCCATCCAGAAGTGCTTTAGTGATATAGATATATTACAATATATAATAGCAATAATATAGATATGTAAGTATATTACAGAAATTGGTCTATTATGGTATGTTATAATGTACACGGTATGAAGTATGTTGTGAATATTCTATAACTATAAGTATGTACAGGCTGTAGTGAGTACAAGCTATGTACAGGCTATGAACAGGATATAAATATGAAAAACTATACAGAATATGAAATAATGATACTGATGTTTGTTGCATTTGAAATTATCTGACAGTTAAAATGTTTTATTATTTGTACTGCTCAAAATGACACTGTGTAATCTGTTACCAGATTCAACTGGCTTCTCTCAAAAAGTAAAATAACCCCCCCACCACTTTAATCACACTCTAGATCTTGTTTTAACATACGACATAGAAACTGAACATTTAACAGATAACTCGTAAGCTGGAGATGAAATGGTGTGCAAAAATGTAGTAGATCATCATTTAGCCTGCTTTATTAAAAAAGCCCTCCATAAAGCTAGAACATCTTACTATTCATTACTGATTGAAGAAAATAAGAACAGCTTCTTCCCATGGGCTGTCAGAACTCTTAATGCAAACTAAAAGTATGAACTGACTTCCCCAGTGCATCCACTCTGATGCTGCTATTGATTAGCTATGTGCAATATCTCAGTCTTTCCTGGACCTCCTGTGTTATACCAGTGCCAAAGACTTCACGCCCCAAGGACCTCAACAGCTACAGGCCGGTGGCTCTGACATCCCACCTGATGAAGACCCTGGAGCGGTTGGTCCTGGCTCAGCTTCGGCGCCTAATAAGCTCATCACTGGACCCACTTCAGTTTGCCTACCAGCCTGGCATTGGAGCGGATGATGCCGTCATTCACCTCCTACATCGTTCCCTCGCTCACCTGGAGACCGCTGGAAGCACTGTGAGAATCATGTTCTTTGATTTCTCCAGTGCCTTCAACACCATTCTTCCCTCGGTTCTAAAGGACAAGCTGGTGAACTCTGGAGTGGACCATCACCTCACTACCTGGATCCTGGACTACCTCACCGACCGACCACAGTATGTGAGGACTCAGGGCTTTGTGTCGGACAGGGTCGTCTGCAGTACGGGGGCCCCACAGGGAACGGTTCTGGCTCCGTTCCTCTTCACCATCTACACTGCAGACTTCTCCCACAATTCCACCCAGTGCTTCCTGCAGAAGTTCTCTGATGACTCTGCAATAGTCGGCCTCATCACTGATGGGGACGACAAGGAGTACAGAGGTCTGACCCAAGACTTTGTGGACTGGTGCCAGCTGAACTACCTCCAGATCAACGCCAGTAAAACCAAGGAACTGGTGGTAGACTTCCGCAGGCACAAGCATTCTCCACTGCAACCACTGAACATCCAAGGTATGGACATTGAGGCTGTGGACAGCTACAGGTACCTTGGTGTTCATCTGAACAATAGACTGGACTGGACTCATAACTCAGACGCCCTCTACAGGAAAGGGCAGAGCAGGCTGTACCTGCTGCGGAGACTCAGGTCGTTTGGAGTGGAGGGCCCACTCCTGAAGAAATTCTATGACTCTGTTGTGGCTTCTGCTATCTTTTATGGCGTGGTCTGCTGGGGCGGCAGCATCTCTGCTGGGGACAGGAAGAGACTGAACAGGGTGATCCGAAGGGCCAGCTCTGTTCTAGGATGCCCTCTGGACCCAGTGGAGGTGGTGAGTGACAGGAGAACGGCGGCTAAGCTGTCATCCCTGATGGACAACATCTCCCACCCCATGCAGCAGACTGTGACAGCACTGAGCAGCTCCTTCAGTGGGAGACTGCGGCACCCACGGTGTGGGACGGAGAGATTTCGCAGGTCTTTCCTCCCCACTGCTGTCAGACTCCATAATAAAGACTTTAACTGATCAAGCACACACATCCATACATGTGCAATAATACTAAGTGCAATAATCCTTTCTGTCATCGTTGTATTTTTACTCAGTTGTATATAGTATTTGTATTTGTATTCTATTTTTATCTTATTGTATATTTATTTTATTTTATTCTACTGTATATAGTATTTTATTTTATTCTATTCTGTACAGTTGTGTACTGTATTTATTCTTATTGTATTCTAATTTTTGCCTCATAACTTTTGCACTGTCCACTTCCTGCTGTGACAAAACAAATTTCCCACGTGTGGGACTAATAAAGGTTATCTTATCTTATCTTATCTTATCTTTCCATGTTTTGTGCAATATTTTTGGCTCATGTGCCATATCTTTAGTGTGTGCAATATTTATGGTCCTGTGCAATATTTTGGTCTCAGTGGTATCTCAGTGGCATTACCACCCTAAACGACCATAGCCACTCCATCCAGCCAACGATCGTGGCTCAAGAGTTGGGAGGTCGCCTTGTAATCGGAAGTTTGCTGGTTCGAGCCCTGGCTTGGACAGGTGCGGTCGTTGTGTCCTTGGGCGAGACACTTCATCTGTTGCCTACTGGTGGTGGTCAGAAGGCCCGGTGGCGCCAGTGTCCGGCAGCCTCGCCTCTGTCAGTGCGCCCCAGGGTGGCTGTGGCTACAATGTAGCTTGCCATCACCAGTGTGTGAATGGGTGGATGACTGGATGTGTAAAGCGCTTTGGGGTCCTTAGGGACTAGAAAAGCGCTATACAAATACAGGCCATTTACCATTTCACCCCTATTTATTTTATTATATAACTGTCCTTGTATACACCCACAATGTTTCTGTTTCAATGTTTCTTACGCATACACCATGTATATAGTTGGTTATTTTTTTCCCTCGTTGTACATTGTTTTCTCTTCTTTACTTTCATTGCATCTCCAGCCACTGTACTTAAGGGAAGTTGGGACAATGTAAAAGACTTTCTTTAGGCAATTGCATTTGAATTACCTAAATTCATGACAGGCATTCAAGCAGTAATGCCTGGACTGAGAAACAAACACACCAAGCTTCTGTGTTGTTTGAGCCAGAGACTGGACTTGTGGATGAACAATACAAACATTTTATGTTTATTATGTCAGTAATGTAACTTGCAATAAAAAGTTATGGGAAGCTTAGACTTAGTTTCAGAATAATTACATCTGATACTTTGTTTTATTGAAAAGGTTATTAATGTTTTAAATTGTATGACAAATAAAATAATAAATTACTAAAAAACACCAGCTACAATATTGGTAATATGTGTGTTGTTCAGCAGAACAGTGTCCAGTATGTTAGTTGATATACTTTATTTATATTTGAAAACAAAAGTTGGCATTACAAGGAGTGTTTTTAATTCTTAATTTTCAAATAAACATACAGTGTTTATATTAAGTGTTGAATTAGAAAAAGATTCAAGGATATTATGTCAGACAATGGCAGTAAGAAACATAGTGTTAAAATAGCTGTATATAGCATTATCTCTTTGACCTGAAGATTAATCTTGAGAAGAGGTCAAAGGTCAGTTATCGTTATGGGGTCTTGCTATATGCTATGACACAAACATAGCACAGTTGTAAGTATCATAGTTTCTAGGCTCTAAGGCTTTTTGTCAGTTTAATAGTGAGCTTTACAAGATTGATGTCCGTGCTCAAGGTTGGCACAGACCTAAGTTCGCTTATGACCACTAGAGCTGGAAACAAGACCTCAAGCAATCCAGGCTAATTAGCGCGGCTAGCATTTTAATATCTGTTAAATGGTGTCATTGCTAACATATACCTGTTTTACAGCATGGTGAGTAGCGAGAACGCTAAGTTATTGTTAGCTTCGATAAGAAAAATGTGAAGATGTAATATTACCATGAGCTATATGCTAATGTTATTCACTCAAGCAAACATCTGTTACTGATTTGCTGCTTTCTAATATCTATGTTTATTTCTGGATATACCTATACCTACGTGCTTATATTACATCCCATATAAAGGGTGACAACGGCAGTAACTATAAATGACCATAAATTAACTGTAAATTACATTGCAGTGAGCTCCATTCTTATAGTTTTATTACGTGCACACGCAGTTGGCAACCGTAACCAAGGCGAGTGTTTAAATGCACTTCCACAACGTTCCATTCGTTCTTTTGTGCTCGCTCGTGAACTTGTCTTGACCTGCTCCAAACTCAGCTTGTGGAAAGATAACTTTTGGAGAATATTTCTACAGAAAGCGGAATTTACTAGAAAGCGACAGTACAAACGACTCGAAGAAGTCGTTTGTACTGTCGCTTTATGACGTGTTTCGTCATAACAGCAAAGCTGGCTGGCTCGTCGTGGATCCGGACTCATTGAAAGTCACCTGGCTGGTACGTTTCAAAGATTCTTCAATTATTTTAAGAGTCACTAGACAACTATAATAATTTAACAAGTTCCAGTGTGAATATCAAATTTTAATGTGATCAAAATATGTGTATTCCAAGATTTTTCCCGGTAAATTGCTTGTATGCTTTAAATTTTGTGGGACAGCTGTAGAATTTATTAACGAGTGGCGTATGAATGTGAAAAAAGATGTTACTTTGATTGAAGGCTTCAAATTTGACACTGCCCCCCAATAAAATGGTTAAACTAGCTTAACGGACAAAGATTAGTAAAATACTCCCCAAAAAAAGAATAAAAATAAAATCAGTTTCTATGGTAACAGCATTTCGTCACAATGATAGAACATAAAGGTGAACACACCAGATCCCCTGTAGCTCCTAACATCATTTTCTTCTCTGGATCAAAAGCTTCATTAGGTAAACTATAACGTTTTTTCCCAGCTACATAACGCAGTGATAAAAAAAAAAAATCAAAATAAAATAATATAAAAATAATATTGAAAACATTAAGCATAGTCAAAATAATCATGAAGTCAAACCTTTATGTGTGTGTTTTATTTTGTGTTTTATTTTAAAAATATGTGCTTGGAGTTCCACTGCCTTTGTTTGTATTGGGAACATTTAGGACATGAAATTGGTACATTAAACCTCTGATGCTGTTTCAAAATGTGTTACATTGTTAATGAAAGAATTGTAATAAATAAATAAGAGAATGAGCTGCCTAGTTAGTTATACATTTCCTGTAGTATATTTATGTAACAAGCTATTTATGTCCAGTTATTTAAAAATGAGTACCTATTATCCATTACCTACTCCAACGTAGTGTTTGCATAAAGGTTTAAAAAGGACAAATAAAACAAAATGAATGTATACAAAATAAAATAGTGTTACCATAAAAGTGTAGTGTGCACAGAGTGAGTTGCCTTGGTGGAGGTTTGGTGCTCTTCTATTAAAAATGGATGTTTCACTTAATGATGTGAACTTAGTTGACATCTTTTGATCTCACATGAAAAAGTCGAAGTGTCACTCAGTCTGACATAAATGTAGCCTAAAATGCTCTTCTGTCATCATCTGCTCAAACTAACAGATGTAGGTCTGTTGCTTTAGCACTGGCTGTTTATTACATTCCTAATGTTATTTTAAACTTGTTTCCTTACAGACTGTCTTGACTATGTGGTTGAGCGTCCTGCAGAAGAAGGCCTTCCTCAAGTCATCAGGATCCTGGATGATAGTCTCCTGAACGCCATCTCTTCTGATGAAGCACAGGACACTGATGCCCAGCGTGTCGGTGACGGTGAGTATATCCCTCCCTCAGTCTTCCCCTTTTCTCATAAAGAACTGGATGCTGATGCGTGTCAGCGAAGTGCAAGATGAAAAAACCCTCCCTGAAAATAAGGAATCAATGCTGGAAAGTCATTTTATTACACTGAGGTCTGTTTGTTGCAAATATCTTTCACTTGTCTTTATGTCTTGTAATATTTAAGTGTGTATTTATGTCTTCTAGTGCTGGTAAGTAACTTTCTTGCACTGAGGTCTGTTTATTGCAAATATCTTTGACTTGTTTTTATGTCTTATAATGTTTATGTGTGTATTTATGTCTTGTAATGTTTATATGTGTATTTATGTCTTGTATTGCTGGTAAATAACATTCTTGCACTGAGATCTGTTTATTGCAAATATCTTTGACTTGTTTTTATGTCATATAATGTTTATGTGTGTATTTATGTCCTGTAATGTTTATAAGTGTATTTATGTCTTGTATTGCTGGTAAGTAACGTTCTTGCACTAAGATCTGTTTATTGCAAATATCTTTGACTTGTTTTTATATCTCATAATGTTTATCTCTGTATTTATGTCTTGTATTGCTGGTAAGTAACTTTCTTGCACTGAGGTCTCTTTGTCGCAAGTATTTTTCACATGTTTTTATGTCCTGTAATGTTTATATGTGTATTTATGTCTTGTATTGCTGGTAAGTAACTTTCTTGCACTGAGGTCTGTTTGTTGCAAGTATTTTTCACATGTTTTTATGTCCTGTAATGTTTATGTGTGTATTTATGTCTTGGATTGCTGGTAAGTAACTTTCTTGCAATGAGGTCTGTTTATTGCAAATATCTTTCACTTGTTTTTATGTCTTATAATGTTTATGTGTGTATTTATGTCTTGTAATGTTTATATGTGTATTTATGTCTTGTATTGCTGGTAAGTGACTTTCTTGCACTGAGATCTGTTTATTGCAAATATCTTTGACTTGTTTTTATATCTCATAATGTTTATCTCTGTATTTATGTCTTATATTGCTGGTAAGTAACTTTCTTGCACTGAGGCCTGTTTATTGGAAATATCTCTCACTTGTTTTTATGTCTTATAATGTTTATGTGTGTTTTTATGTCTTGTATTGTTGGTAAGTAACTTTCTTACACTGAGATCTGTTTATTGCAAATATATTTGACTTGTTTTTATGTCTTATAATGTTTATGTGTGTATTTATGTCTTGTATTGCTGGTAAGAAACTTTCTTGCACTAAGGTCTGTTTGTTGCAAATATATTTGACTTGTTTTTATGTCTTGTAATGTTTATGTGTGTATGTATGTCTTGTAATGTTTATGTGTGTATTTATGTCTTGTAATGTTTATGTGTTTATTTATGTCTTGTAATGTTTATGTGTGTATTTATGTCTTGTAATGTTTATGTGTGTATTTATGTCTTGTATTGCTGGTAAGTAACTTTCTTGCACTGAGGTCTGTTTATTGCAAATATCTTTGATCTGTTTTTTTTATGTCTTATAATGTTTATATGTGTATTTATGTCTTGTAATGTTTATGTGTGTATGTATGTCTTGTATTGCTGGTAAGTAACTGTCTTGCACTGAGGTCTGTTTATTGCAAATATCTTTGACTTGTTTTTATGTCTTATAATGTTTATATGTGTATTTATGTCTTGTAATGTTTATATGTGTATTTATGTCTTGTATTGCTGGTAAGTAACTGTCTTGCACTGAGGTCTGTTTATTGCAAATATCTTTGACTTGTTTTTATGTCATATAATGTTTATGTGTGTATTTATGTCCTGTAATGTTTATAAGTGTATTTATGTCTTTTATTGCTGGTAAGTAACTTTCTTGCACTGAGGCCTGTTTATTGGAAATATCTCTCACTTGTTTTTATGTCTTATAATGTTTATGTGTGTATTTATGTCTTCTAATGTTTATATGTGTATGTATGTCTTGTATTGCTGGTAAGTAACTGTCATGCACTGAGGTCTGTTTATTGCAAATATCTTTGACCTGTTTTTATGTCTTGTAATGTTTATGTGTGTATGTATGTCTTGTATTGCTGGTAAGTAACTGTCATGCACTGAGGTCTGTTTGTTGCAAATATCTTTCACTTGTTTTTATGTTTTATAATGTTTATGTGTGTATGTATGTCTTGTATTGCTGGTAAGTAACTGTCATTCACCGAGGTCTGTTTGTTGCAAATATCTTTCACTTGTTTTTATGTCTTGTAATGTTTATGTGTGTATGTATGTCTTGTAATGTTTATGTCTGTATGTATGTCTTGTATTGCTGTTAAATGTGTATGTATGTCTTGTATTGCTGGTAAGTAACTTTCTTGCACTGAGGTCTGTTTATTGCAAATATCTTTGACTTGTTTTTATGTCTTATAATGTTTATATTTGTATTTATGTCTTGTATTGCATGTAAGTAACGTTCTTGCACTGAGGTCTGTTTGTTGCAAATATCTTTGACTTGTTTTTATGTCTTGTAATGTTTATATTTGTATTTATGTCTTGTATTGCTTGTAAGTAACGTTCTTTTACTGAGGTCTGTTTGTTGCAAATATCTTTGACTTGTTTTTATGTCTTGTAATGTTTATATTTGTATTTATGTCTTGTAATGTTTATGTGTGTATTTATGTCTTATATTGCTTGTAAGTAACGTTCTTTTACTGAGGTCTGTTTGTTGCAAATATCTTTGACTTGTTTTTATGTCTTGTAATGTTTATGTGTGTTTTTATGTCTTGTATTGCTTGTAAGTAACGTTCTTTTACTGAGGTCTGTTTGTTGCAAATATCTTTGACTTGTTTTTATGTCTTGTAATGTTTATATTTGTATTTATGTCTTGTAATGTTTATGTGTGTATTTATGTCTTGTATTGCTTGTAAGTAACGTTCTTGCACTGAGGTCTGTTTGTTGCAAATATCTTTGACTTGTTTTTATGTCTTATAATGTTTATATGTGTATTTATGTCTTATATTGCTGGTAAGTAACGTTCTTGCACTGAGGTCTGTTTATTGCAAATATCTTTGACCTGTTTTCATGTCTTGTAATGTTTATATGTGTATGTATGTCTTGTGTTGCTGTTAAGTAACTTTCTTGAACTGAGGTCTGTTCATTCCAAATATCTTTGACCTGTTTTTATGTCTTATAATGTTTATATGTGTATTTATGTCTTGTATTGCTGGTAAGTAACGTTCTTGCACTGAGGTCTGTTTATTGCAAATATCTTTGACTTGTTTTTATGTCGTATAATGTTTATGTGTGTATTTATGTCTTGTATTGCTGGTAAGTAACGTTCTTGCACTGAGGTCTGTTCATTGCAAATATCTTTGACTTGTTTTTATGTCTTGTAATGTTTATGTGTGTATTTATGTCTTGTATTGCTGGTAAGTAACGTTCTTGCACTCAGGTCTGTTTATTGCAAATATCTTTGACTTGTTTTTATGTCTTGTAATGTTTATGTGTGTATTTATGTCTTGTATTGCTGGTAAGTAACGTTCTTGCACTCAGGTCTGTTTATTGCAAATATCTTTGACTTGTTTTTATGTCTTGTAATGTTTATGTGTGTATTTATGTCTTGTATTGCTGGTAAGTAACTTTCTTGCACTGAGGTCTGTTTGTTGCAAAATTCTTTGACTTGTTTTTATGTCTTCTAATGTTTATGTGTGTATTTATGTCTTGTATTGCTTGTAAGTAACGTTCTTGCACTGAGGTCTGTTTATTGCAAATATCTTTGACTTGTTTTTATGTCTTATAATGTTTATATGTGTATTTATGTCTTGTATTGCTGGTAAGTAACTTTCTTGCACTGAGGTCTGTTTATTGCAAATATCTTTGACTTGTTTTTATGTCTTATAATGTTTATGTGTGTATTTATGTCTTGTATTGCTGGTAAGTAACTTTCTTGCACTGAGGTCTGTTTATTGCAAATATCTTTGACTTGTTTTTATGTCTTATAATGTTTATGTGTGTATTTATGTCTTGTATTGCTTGTAAGTAACGTTCTTGCACTGAGGTGTGTTTATTGCAAATATCTTTGACGTGTTTTTATGTCTTATAATGTTTATATTTGTATGTATGGCTTATATTGCTGTTAAGTAACGTTCTTGCACTGAGGTCTGTTTGTTGCAAATATCTTTGACTTGTTTTTATGTCTTGTAATGTTTATGGGTGTGTATATGTTTTGTATTGCTGGTAAGTAACGTTCTTGCACTGAGGTCTGTTTATTGCAAATATCTTTGACTTGTTTTTATGTCTTGTAATGTTTATGGGTGTGTATATGTCTTGTATTGCTGGTAAGTAACGTTCTTGCACTGAGGTCTGTTCACTGCAAATATCTTTGACTTGTTTTCATGTCGTATAATGTTTATGTGTGTATTTATGTCTTATATTGCTGGTAAGTAACTTTCTTGCACTGAGGTCTGTTCATTGCAAATTTCTTTGACCTGTTTTTATGCCTTATAATGTTTATATTTGTATTTATGTCTTATAATGTTTATGTGTGTATTTATGTCTTATATTGCTGGTAAGTAACGTTCTTGCACTGAGGTCTGTTCATTGCAAATATCTTTGACCTGTTTTTATGTCTTATAATGTTTATATGTGTATTTATGTCTTATAATGTTTATGTGTGTATTTATGTCTTATAATGTTTATGTGTGTATTTATGTCTTATAATGTTTATGTGTGTATTTATGCCCTTTATTGCTGGTAAGTAAAGTTCTTGCACTGAGGTCTGTTTGTTGCAAATATCTTTGACTTGTTTTTATGTCTTGTAATGTTTATGGGTGTGTATATGTTTTGTATTGCTGGTAAGTAACGTTCTTGCACTGAGGTCTGTTCATTGCAAATATCTTTGACTTGTTTTTATGTCGTATAATGTTTATGTGTGTATTTATGTCTTATATTGCTGGTAAGTAACTTTCTTGCACTGAGGTCTGTTCATTGCAAATTTCTTTGACCTGTTTTTATGTCTTATAATGTTTATATTTGTATTTATGTCTTATAATGTTTATGTGTGTATTTATGTCTTATATTGCTGGTAAGTAACTTTCTTGCACTGAGGTCTGTTCATTGCAAATTTCTTTGACCTGTTTTTATGTCTTATAATGTTTATATTTGTATTTATGTCTTATAATGTTTATGTGTGTATTTATGTCTTATATTGTTGGTAAATAACTTTCTTGCACTGAGGTGTGTTTGTTGCAAATATCTTTGACCTGTTTTTATGTCTTATAATGTTTATATGTGTATTTATGTCTTATAATGTTTATGTGTGTATTTATGCCCTTTATTGCTGGTAAGTAAAGTTCTTGCACTGAGGTCTGTTTGTTGCAAATATCTTTGACTTGTTTTTTTGTCTTATAATGTTTATGTGTGTATTTATGTCTTATATTGCTGGTAAGTAAAGTTCTTGCACTGAGGTCTGTTTGTTGCAAATATCTTTGACTTGTTTTTTTGTCTTATAATGTTTATATTTGTATTTATGTCTTATAATGTTTATGTGTGTATTTATGTCTTATATTGCTGGTAAGTAACTTTCTTGCACTGAGGTCTGTTCATTGCAAATTTCTTTGACCTGTTTTTATGCCTTATAATGTTTATATTTGTATTTATGTCTTATAATGTTTATGTGTGTATTTATGTCTTATATTGCTGGTAAGTAACGTTCTTGCACTGAGGTCTGTTTGTTGCAAATATCTTTGACTTGTTTTTTTGTCTTATAATGTTTATGTGTGTATTTATGTCTTATATTGCTGGTAAGTAACTTTCTTGCACTGAGGTCTGTTCATTGCAAATTTCTTTGACCTGTTTTTATGTCTTATAATGTTTATATTTGTATTTATGTCTTATAATGTTTATGTGTGTATTTATGTCTTATATTGCTGGTAAGTAACTTTCTTGCACTGAGGTCTGTTCATTGCAAATTTCTTTGACCTGTTTTTATGTCTTATAATGTTTATATTTGTATTTATGTCTTATAATGTTTATATTTGTATTTATGTCTTATAATGTTTATGTGTGCATTTATGTCTTATATTGCTGGTAAGTAACGTTCTTCCACTGAGGTCTGTTCATTGCAAATTTCTTTGACCTGTTTTTATGTCTTATAATGTTTATATTTGTATTTATGTCTTATAATGTTTATGTGTGTATTTATGTCTTATATTGCTGGTAAGTAAAGTTCTTGCACTGAGGTCTGTTTGTTGCAAATATCTTTGACCTGGTTTTATGTCTTATAATGTTTATATGTGTATTTATGTCTTATAATGTTTATGTGTGTATTTATGTCTTATAATGTTTATGTGTGTATTTATGTCTTATAATGTTTATGTGTGTATTTATGTCTTATAATGTTTATGTGTGTATTTATGTCTTATAATGTTTATGTGTGTATTTATGTCTTATAATGTTTATGTGTGTATTTATGCCCTTTATTGCTGGTAAGTAAAGTTCTTGCACTGAGGTCTGTTTGTTGCAAATATCTTTGACTTGTTTTTATGTCTTGTAATGTTTATGGGTGTGTATATGTTTTGTATTGCTGGTAAGTAACTTTCTTGCACTGAGGTCTGTTTATTGCAAATATCTTTGACTTGTTTTTATGTCTTATAATGTTTATGTGTGTATTTATGTCTTATATTGCTGGTAAGTAACGTTCTTCCACTGAGGTCTGTTCATTGCAAATATCTTTGACTTGTTTTTATGTCGTATAATGTTTATGTGTGTATTTATGTCTTATATTGCTGGTAAGTAACTTTCTTGCACTGAGGTCTGTTCATTGCAAATTTCTTTGACCTGTTTTTATGTCTTATAATGTTTATATTTGTATTTATGTCTTATAATGTTTATGTGTGTATTTATGTGTTATATTGCTGGTAAGTAACGTTCTTGCACTGAGGTCTGTTTGTTGCAAATATCTTTGACTTGTTTTTTTGTCTTATAATGTTTATGTGTGTATTTATGTCTTATATTGCTGGTAAGTAACTTTCTTGCACTGAGGTCTGTTCATTGCAAATTTCTTTGACCTGTTTTTATGTCTTGTAATGTTTATGTGTGTATTTATGTCTTGTATTGCTGGTAAGTAACTTTCTTGCACTGAGGTCTGTTTGTTGCAAAATTCTTTGACTTGTTTTTATGTCTTGTAATGTTTATGTGTGTATTTATGTCTTGTATTGCTTGTAAGTAACGTTCTTTTCCTGAGGTCTGTTTGTTGCAAATATCTTTGACTTGTTTTTATGTCTTGTAATGTTTATATTTGTATTTATGTCTTTTAATGTTTATGTGTGTATTTATGTCTTGTATTGCTGGTAAGTAACGTTCTTGCACTCAGGTCTGTTTATTGCAAATATCTTTGACTTGTTTTTATGTCTTGTAATGTTTATGTGTGTATTTATGTCTTGTATTGCTGGTAAGTAACTGTCATGCACTGAGGTCTGTTTGTTGCAAATTTCTTTGACTTGTTTTTATGTCTTGTAATGTTTATGTGTGTATTTATGTCTTGTATTGCTGGTAAGTAACGTTCTTTTACTGAGGTCTGTTTGTTGCAAATATCTTTGACTTGTTTTTATGTCTTGTAATGTTTATATTTGTATTTATGTCTTTTAATGTTTATGTGTGTATTTATGTCTTGTATTGCTGGTAAGTAACTTTCTTGCACTGAGGTCTGTTTGTTGCAAAATTCTTTGACTTGTTTTTATGTCTTGTAATGTTTATGTGTGTATTTATGTCTTGTATTGCTTGTAAGTAACGTTCTTGCACTGAGGTCTGTTTATTGCAAATATCTTTGACTTGTTTTTATGTCTTATAATGTTTATATGTGTATTTATGTCTTGTATTGCTGGTAAGTAACTTTCTTGCACTGAGGTCTGTTTATTGCAAATATCTTTGACTTGTTTTTATGTCTTATAATGTTTATGTGTGTATTTATGTCTTGTATTGCTGGTAAGTAACTTTCTTGCACTGAGGTCTGTTCATTGCAAATATCTTTGACGTGTTTTTATGTCTTATAATGTTTATATTTGTATTTATGTCTTATATTGCTGTTAAGTAACGTTCTTGCACTGAGGTCTGTTTGTTGCAATTATCTTTGACCTGTTTTTATGTCTTATAATGTTTATATGTGTATTTATGTCTTATAATGTTTATGTGTGTATTTATGTCTTATAATGTTTATGTGTGTATTTATGTCTTATAATGTTTATGTGTGTATTTATGCCCTTTATTGCTGGTAAGTAAAGTTCTTGCACTGAGGTCTGTTTGTTGCAAATATCTTTGACTTGTTTTTATGTCTTGTAATGTTTATGGGTGTGTATATGTTTTGTATTGCTGGTAAGTAACTTTCTTGCACTGAGGTCTGTTTATTGCAAATATCTTTGACTTGTTTTTATGTCTTATAATGTTTATGTGTGTATTTATGTCTTATATTGCTGGTAAGTAACGTTCTTCCACTGAGGTCTGTTCATTGCAAATATCTTTGACTTGTTTTTATGTCGTATAATGTTTATGTGTGTATTTATGTCTTATATTGCTGGTAAGTAACTTTCTTGCACTGAGGTCTGTTCATTGCAAATTTCTTTGACCTGTTTTTATGTCTTATAATGTTTATATTTGTATTTATGTCTTATAATGTTTATGTGTGTATTTATGTGTTATATTGCTGGTAAGTAACGTTCTTGCACTGAGGTCTGTTTGTTGCAAATATCTTTGACTTGTTTTTTTGTCTTATAATGTTTATGTGTGTATTTATGTCTTATATTGCTGGTAAGTAACTTTCTTGCACTGAGGTCTGTTCATTGCAAATTTCTTTGACCTGTTTTTATGTCTTGTAATGTTTATCTGTGTATTTATGTCTTGTATTGCTG
Organism: Aulonocara stuartgranti; assembly: GCF_965226115.1. Classification (NCBI taxonomy): domain Eukaryota; kingdom Metazoa; phylum Chordata; class Actinopteri; order Cichliformes; family Cichlidae; genus Aulonocara; species Aulonocara stuartgranti. Next base: position 38,200,417 of record NC_138944.1, read on the forward strand.
GTAAGTAACTTTCTTGCACTGAGGTCTGTTTGTTGCAAAATTCTTTGACTTGTTTTTATGTCTTGTAATGTTTATGTGTGTATTTATGTCTTGTATTGCTTGTAAGTAACGTTCTTTTCCTGAGGTCTATTTGTTGCAAATATCTTTGACTTGTTTTTATGTCTTGTAATGTTTATATTTGTATTTATGTCTTTTAATGTTTATGTGTGTATTTATGTCTTGTATTGCTGGTAAGTAACGTTCTTTTACTGAGGTCTGTTTGTTGCAAATATCTTTGACTTGTTTTTATGTCTTGTAATGTTTATATTTGTATTTATGTCTTTTAATGTTTATGTGTGTATTTATGTCTTGTATTGCTGGTAAGTATCTTTCTTGCACTGAGGTCTGTTTATTGCAAATATCTTTGACTTGTTTTTATGTCTTATAATGTTTATGTGTGTATTTATGTCTTGTATTGCTGGTAAGTAACTTTCTTGCACTGAGGTCTGTTCATTGCAAATATCTTTGACGTGTTTTTATGTCTTATAATGTTTATATTTCTATTTATGTCTTATATTGCTGTTAAGTAACGTTCTTGCACTGAGGTCTGTTTGTTGCAAATATCTTTGACTTGTTTTTATGTCTTATAATGTTTATATGTGTATTTATGTCTTGTATTGCTGGTAAGTAACTTTCTTGCACTGAGATCTGTTTATTGCAAATATCTTTGACTTGTTTTTATGTCTTATAATGTTTATATGTGTATTTATGTCTTGTATTGCTGGTAAGTAACGTTCTTCCACTGAGGTCTGTTTATTGCAAATATCTTTGACTTGTTTTTATGTCGTATGATGTTTATGTGTGTATTTATGTCTTGTATTGCTGGTAAGTAACGTTCTTGCACTGAGGTCTGTTTGTTGCAAATATCTTTGACTTGTTTTTATGTCTTGTAATGTTTATATTTGTATTTATGTCTTTTAATGTTTATGTGTGTATTTATGTCTTGTATTGCTGGTAAGTAACTTTCTTGCACTGAGGTCTGTTTGTTGCAAAATTCTTTGACTTGTTTTTATGTCTTGTAATGTTTATGTGTGTATTTATGTCTTGTATTGCTTGTAAGTAACGTTCTTGCACTGAGGTCTGTTTATTGCAAATATCTTTGACTTGTTTTTATGTCTTATAATGTTTATATGTGTATTTATGTCTTGTATTGCTGGTAAGTAACTTTCTTGCACTGAGGTCTGTTTATTGCAAATATCTTTGACTTGTTTTTATGTCTTATAATGTTTATGTGTGTATTTATGTCTTGTATTGCTGGTAAGTAACTTTCTTGCACTGAGGTCTGTTCATTGCAAATATCTTTGACGTGTTTTTATGTCTTATAATGTTTATATTTGTATTTATGTCTTATATTGCTGTTAAGTAACGTTCTTGCACTGAGGTCTGTTTGTTGCAAATATCTTTGACCTGTTTTTATGTCTTATAATGTTTATATGTGTATTTATGTCTTATAATGTTTATGTGTGTATTTATGTCTTATAATGTTTATTTGTGTATTTATGTCTTATAATGTTTATGTGTGTATTTATGCCCTTTATTGCTGGTAAGTAAAGTTCTTGCACTGAGGTCTGTTTGTTGCAAATATCTTTGACTTGTTTTTATGTCTTGTAATGTTTATGGGTGTGTATATGTTTTGTATTGCTGGTAAGTAACTTTCTTGCACTGAGGTCTGTTTATTGCAAATATCTTTGACTTGTTTTTATGTCTTATAATGTTTATGTGTGTATTTATGTCTTATATTGCTGGTAAGTAACGTTCTTCCACTGAGGTCTGTTCATTGCAAATATCTTTGACTTGTTTTTATGTCGTATAATGTTTATGTGTGTATTTATGTCTTATATTGCTGGTAAGTAACTTTCTTGCACTGAGGTCTGTTCATTGCAAATTTCTTTGACCTGTTTTTATGTCTTATAATGTTTATATTTGTATTTATGTCTTATAATGTTTATGTGTGTATTTATGTGTTATATTGCTGGTAAGTAACGTTCTTGCACTGAGGTCTGTTTGTTGCAAATATCTTTGACTTGTTTTTTTGTCTTATAATGTTTATGTGTGTATTTATGTCTTATAATGTTTATGTGTGCATTTATGTCTTATATTGCTGGTAAGTAACGTTCTTGCACTGAGGTCTGTTCATTGCAAATTTCTTTGACCTGTTTTTATGTCTTATAATGTTTATATTTGTATTTATGTCTTGTATTGCTGGTAAGTAACTTTCTTGCACTGAGGTCTGTTTGTTGCAAATTTCTTTGACCTGTTTTTATGTCTTGTAATGTTTATGTGTGTATTTATGTCTTGTATTGCTTGTAAGTAACTTTCTTTTCCTGAGGTCTGTTTGTTGCAAATATCTTTGACTTGTTTTTATGTCTTGTAATGTTTATATTTGTATTTATGTCTTTTAATGTTTATGTGTGTATTTATGTCTTGTATTGCTGGTAAGTAACGTTCTTGCACTCAGGTCTGTTTATTGCAAATATCTTTGACTTGTTTTTATGTCTTGTAATGTTTATGTGTGTATTTATGTCTTGTATTGCTGGTAAGTAACGTTCTTTTACTGAGGTCTGTTTGTTGCAAATATCTTTGACTTGTTTTTATGTCTTGTAATGTTTATGTGTGTATTTATGTCTTGTATTGCTGGTAAGTAACGTTCTTTTACTGAGGTCTGTTTGTTGCAAATATCTTTGACTTGTTTTTATGTCTTGTAATGTTTATATTTGTATTTATGTCTTTTAATGTTTATGTGTGTATTTATGTCTTGTATTGCTGGTAAGTAACTTTCTTGCACTGAGGTCTGTTTGTTGCAAAATTCTTTGACTTGTTTTTATGTCTTGTAATGTTTATGTGTGTATTTATGTCTTGTATTGCTTGTAAGTAACGTTCTTGCACTGAGGTCTGTTTATTGCAAATATCTTTGACTTGTTTTTATGTCTTATAATGTTTATGTGTGTATTTATGTCTTGTATTGCTGGTAAGTAACTTTCTTGCACTGAGGTCTGTTCATTGCAAATATCTTTGACGTGTTTTTATGTCTTATAATGTTTATATTTGTATTTATGTCTTATATTGCTGTTAAGTAACGTTCTTGCACTGAGGTCTGTTTGTTGCAAATATCTTTGACTTGTTTTTATGTCTTATAATGTTTATATGTGTATTTATGTCTTGTATTGCTGGTAAGTAACTTTCTTGCACTGAGGTCTGTTTATTGCAAATATCTTTGACTTGTTTTTATGTCTTATAATGTTTATGTGTGTATTTATGTCTTATATTGCTGGTAAGTAACGTTCTTGCACTGAGGTCTGTTTGTTGCAAATATCTTTGACTTGTTTTTATGTCTTGTAATGTTTATGGGTGTGTATATGTCTTGTATTGCTGGTAAGTAACGTTCTTGCACTGAGGTCTGTTCATTGCAAATATCTTTGACTTGTTTTTATGTCGTATAATGTTTATGTGTGTATTTATGTCTTATATTGCTGGTAAGTAACGTTCTTGCACTGAGGTCTGTTTGTTGCAAATATCTTTGACTTGTTTTTTTGTCTTATAATGTTTATGTGTGTATTTATGTCTTATATTGCTGGTAAGTAACTTTCTTGCACTGAGGTCTGTTCATTGCAAATTTCTTTGACCTGTTTTTATGTCTTATAATGTTTATATTTTATTTATGTCTTATATTGCTGGTAAATAACTTTCTTGCACTGAGGTCTGTTTGTTGCAAATATCTTTGACCTGTTTTTATGTCTTATAATGTTTATATGTGTATTTATGTCTTATAATGTTTATGTGTGTATTTATGTCTTATAATGTTTATGTGTGTATTTATGTCTTATAATGTTTATGTGTGTATTTATGCCCTTTATTGCTGGTAAGTAAAGTTCTTGCACTGAGGTCTGTTTGTTGCAAATATCTTTGACTTGTTTTTATGTCTTATAATGTTTATGTGTGTATTTATGTCTTATATTGCTGGTAAGTAACTTTCTTGCACTGAGGTCTGTTTATTGCAAATATCTTTGACTTGTTTTTATGTCTTATAATGTTTATGTGTGTATTTATGCCCTTTATTGCTGGTAAGTAAAGTTCTTGCACTGAGGTCTGTTTGTTGCAAATATCTTTGACTTGTTTTTATGTCTTGTAATGTTTATGGGTGTGTATATGTTTTGTATTGCTGGTAAGTAACTTTCTTGCACTGAGGTCTGTTTATTGCAAATATCTTTGACTTGTTTTTATGTCTTATAATGTTTATGTGTGTATTTATGTCTTATATTGCTGGTAAGTAACTTTCTTGCACTGAGGTCTGTTCATTGCAAATATCTTTGACCTGTTTTTATGTCTTATAATGTTTATGTGTGTATTTATGTCTTATATTGCTGTTAAGTAACGTTCTTGCACTGAGGTCTGTTTGTTGCAAATATCTTTGACTTGTTTTTATGTCTTGTAATGTTTATGGGTGTGTATATGTTTTGTATTGCTGGTAAGTAACTTTCTTGCACTGAGGTCTGTTTATTGCAAATATCTTTGACTTGTTTTTATGTCTTATAATGTTTATGTGTGTATTTATGTCTTATATTGCTGGTAAGTAACTTTCTTGCACTGAGGTCTGTTTATTGCAAATATCTTTGACTTGTTTTTATGTCTTATAATGTTTATGTGTGTATTTATGTCTTATATTGCTGTTAAGTAACGTTCTTGCACTGAGGTCTGTTTGTTGCAAATATCTTTGACTTGTTTTTATGTCTTGTAATGTTTATGGGTGTGTATATGTTTTGTATTGCTGGTAAGTAACTTTCTTGCACTGAGGTCTGTTTATTGCAAATATCTTTGACCTGTTTTTATGTCTTATAATGTTTATATTTGTATTTATGTCTTATAATGTTTATGTGTGTATTTATGTCTTATCTTGCTGGTAAGTAACGTTCTTCCACTGAGGTCTGTTTATTGCAAATATCTTTGACTTGTTTTTATGTCGTATAATGTTTATGTGTGTATTTATGTCTTATATTGCTGGTAAGTAACTTTCTTGCACTGAGGTCTGTTCATTGCTAATATCTTTGACCTGTTTTTATGTCGTATAATGTTTATGTGTGTATTTATGTCTTGTATTGCTGGTAAGTAACTTTCTTGCACTGAGGTCTGTTTGTTGCAAAATTCTTTGACTTGTTTTTATGTCTTGTAATGTTTATGTGTGTATTTATGTCTTGTATTGCTTGTAAGTAACGTTCTTTTCCTGAGGTCTGTTTGTTGCAAATATCTTTGACTTCTTTTTATGTCTTGTAATGTTTATATTTGTATTTATGTCTTTTAATGTTTATGTGTGTATTTATGTCTTGTATTGCTGGTAAGTAACGTTCTTGCACTCAGGTCTGTTTATTGCAAATATCTTTGACTTGTTTTTATGTCTTGTAATGTTTATGTGTGTATTTATGTCTTGTATTGCTGGTAAGTAACTGTCATGCACTGAGGTCTGTTTGTTGCAAATTTCTTTGACTTGTTTTTATGTCTTGTAATGTTTATTTGTGTATTTATGTCTTGTATTGCTGGTAAGTAACGTTCTTTTACTGAGGTCTGTTTGTTGCAAATATCTTTGACTTGTTTTTATGTCTTGTAATGTTTATGTGTGTATTTATGTCTTGTATTGCTGGTAAGTAACTGTCATGCACTGAGGTCTGTTTGTTGCAAATTTCTTTGACTTGTTTTTATGTCTTGTAATGTTTATGTGTGTATTTATGTCTTGTATTGCTGGTAAGTAACGTTCTTTTACTGAGGTCTGTTTGTTGCAAATATCTTTGACTTGTTTTTATGTCTTGTAATGTTTATATTTGTATTTATGTCTTTTAATGTTTATGTGTGTATTTATGTCTTGTATTGCTGGTAAGTAACGTTCTTGCACTCAGGTCTGTTTATTGCAAATATCTTTGACTTGTTTTTATGTCTTGTAATGTTTATGTGTGTATTTATGTCTTGTATTGCTGGTAAGTAACTGTCATGCACTGAGGTCTGTTTGTTGCAAATTTCTTTGACTTGTTTTTATGTCTTGTAATGTTTATGTGTGTATTTATGTCTTGTATTGCTGGTAAGTAACGTTCTTTTACTGAGGTCTGTTTGTTGCAAATATCTTTGACTTGTTTTTATGTCTTGTAATGTTTATATTTGTATTTATGTCTTTTAATGTTTATGTGTGTATTTATGTCTTGTATTGCTGGTAAGTAACTTTCTTGCACTGAGGTCTGTTTGTTGCAAAATTCTTTGACTTGTTTTTATGTCTTGTAATGTTTATGTGTGTATTTATGTCTTGTATTGCTTGTAAGTAACGTTCTTGCACTGAGGTCTGTTCATTGCAAATATCTTTGACTTGTTTTTATGTCTTATAATGTTTATATGTGTATTTATGTCTTGTATTGCTGGTAAGTAACTTTCTTGCACTGAGGTCTGTTTATTGCAAATATCTTTGACCTGTTTTTATGTCTTATAATGTTTATATTTGTATTTATGTCTTATAATGTTTATGTGTGTATTTATGTCTTATATTGCTGGTAAGTAACGTTCTTGCACTGAGGTCTGTTTGTTGCAAATATCTTTGACTTGTTTTTTTGTCTTATAATGTTTATGTGTGTATTTATGTCTTATATTGCTGGTAAGTAACTTTCTTGCACTGAGGTCTGTTCATTGCAAATTTCTTTGACCTGTTTTTATGTCTTGTAATGTTTATGTGTGTATTTATGTCTTGTATTGCTGGTAAGTAACTTTCTTGCACTGAGGTCTGTTTGTTGCAAAATTCTTTGACTTGTTTTTATGTCTTGTAATGTTTATGTGTGTATTTATGTCTTATATTGCTGGTAAGTAACTTTCTTGCACTGAGGTCTGTTCATTGCAAATTTCTTTGACCTGTTTTTATGTCTTGTAATGTTTATGTGTGTATTTATGTCTTGTATTGCTGGTAAGTAACTTTCTTGCACTGAGGTCTGTTTGTTGCAAATATCTTTGACTTGTTTTTATGTCTTGTAATGTTTATATTTGTATTTATGTCTTGTATTGCTGGTAAGTAACGTTCTTTTACTGAGGTCTGTTTGTTGCAAATATCTTTGACTTGTTTTTATGTCTTGTAATGTTTATATTTGTATTTATGTCTTTTAATGTTTATGTGTGTATTTATGTCTTGTATTGCTGGTAAGTAACTTTCTTGCACTGAGGTCTGTTTGTTGCAAAATTCTTTGACTTGTTTTTATGTCTTGTAATGTTTATGTGTGTATTTATGTCTTGTATTGCTTGTAAGTAACGTTCTTGCACTGAGGTCTGTTTATTGCAAATATCTTTGACTTGTTTTTATGTCTTATAATGTTTATATGTGTATTTATGTCTTGTATTGCTGGTAAGTAACTTTCTTGCACTGAGGTCTGTTTATTGCAAATATCTTTGACCTGTTTTTATGTCTTATAATGTTTATATTTGTATTTATGTCTTATAATGTTTATGTGTGTATTTATGTCTTATATTGCTGGTAAGTAACGTTCTTGCACTGAGGTCTGTTTGTTGCAAATATCTTTGACTTGTTTTTTTGTCTTATAATGTTTATGTGTGTATTTATGTCTTATATTGCTGGTAAGTAACTTTCTTGCACTGAGGTCTGTTCATTGCAAATTTCTTTGACCTGTTTTTATGTCTTGTAATGTTTATGTGTGTATTTATGTCTTGTATTGCTGGTAAGTAACTTTCTTGCACTGAGGTCTGTTTGTTGCAAAATTCTTTGACTTGTTTTTATGTCTTGTAATGTTTATGTGTGTATTTATGTCTTATATTGCTGGTAAGTAACTTTCTTGCACTGAGGTCTGTTCATTGCAAATTTCTTTGACCTGTTTTTATGTCTTGTAATGTTTATGTGTGTATTTATGTCTTGTATTGCTGGTAAGTAACTTTCTTGCACTGAGGTCTGTTTGTTGCAAATATCTTTGACTTGTTTTTATGTCTTGTAATGTTTATATTTGTATTTATGTCTTGTATTGCTGGTAAGTAACGTTCTTTTACTGAGGTCTGTTTGTTGCAAATATCTTTGACTTGTTTTTATGTCTTGTAATGTTTATATTTGTATTTATGTCTTTTAATGTTTATGTGTGTATTTATGTCTTGTATTGCTGGTAAGTAACTTTCTTGCACTGAGGTCTGTTCATTGCAAATTTCTTTGACGTGTTTTTATGTCTTATAATGTTTATATTTGTATTTATGTCTTATATTGCTGTTAAGTAACGTTCTTGCACTGAGGTCTGTTTGTTGCAAATATCTTTGACTTGTTTTTATGTCTTATAATGTTTATATGTGTATTTATGTCTTGTATTGCTGGTAAGTAACTTTCTTGCACTGAGGTCTGTTTATTGCAAATATCTTTGACTTGTTTTTATGTCGTATAATGTTTATGTGTGTATTTATGTCTTGTATTGCTGGTAAGTAACGTTCTTGCACTGAGGTCTGTTTGTTGCAAATATCTTTGACTTGTTTTTTTGTCTTATAATGTTTATGTGTGTATTTATGTCTTATATTGCTGGTAAGTAACTTTCTTGCACTGAGGTCTGTTCATTGCAAATTTCTTTAACCTGTTTTTATGTCTTATAATGTTTATATTTGTATTTATGTCTTATAATGTTTATGTGTGTATTTATGTCTTATATTGCTGGTAAGTAACGTTCTTGCACTGAGGTCTGTTTGTTGCAAATATCTTTGACTTGTTTTTTTGTCTTATAATGTTTATGTGTGTATTTATGTCTTATATTGCTGGTAAGTAACTTTCTTGCACTGAGGTCTGTTCATTGCAAATTTCTTTGACCTGTTTTTATGTCTTATAATGTTTATATTTGTATTTATGTCTTATAATGTTTATGTGTGTATTTATGTCTTATATTGCTGGTAAGTAAAGTTCTTGCACTGAGGTCTGTTTGTTGCAAATATCTTTGACCTGTTTTTATGTCTTATAATGTTTATATGTGTATTTATGTCTTATAATGTTTATGTGTGTATTTATGTCTTATAATGTTTATGTGTGTATTTATGTCTTATAATGTTTATGTGTGTATTTATGCCCTTTATTGCTGGTAAGTAAAGTTCTTGCACTGAGGTCTGTTTGTTGCAAATATCTTTGACTTGTTTTTATGTCTTGTAATGTTTATGGGTGTGTATATGTTTTGTATTGCTGGTAAGTAACTTTCTTGCACTGAGGTCTGTTTATTGCAAATATCTTTGACTTGTTTTTATGTCTTATAATGTTTATGTGTGTATTTATGTCTTGTATTGCTGGTAAGTAACGTTCTTTTACTGAGGTCTGTTTGTTGCAAATATCTTTGACTTGTTTTTATGTCTTGTAATGTTTATATTTGTATTTATGTCTTTTAATGTTTATGTGTGTATTTATGTCTTGTATTGCTGGTAAGTAACTTTCTTGCACTGAGGTCTGTTTGTTGCAAAATTCTTTGACTTGTTTTTATGTCTTGTAATGTTTATGTGTGTATTTATGTCTTGTATTGCTTGTAAGTAACGTTCTTGCACTGAGGTCTGTTTATTGCAAATATCTTTGACTTGTTTTTATGTCTTATAATGTTTATATGTGTATTTATGTCTTGTATTGCTGGTAAGTAACTTTCTTGCACTGAGGTCTGTTTATTGCAAATATCTTTGACCTGTTTTTATGTCTTATAATGTTTATATTTGTATTTATGTCTTATAATGTTTATGTGTGTATTTATGTCTTGTATTGCTGGTAAGTAACTTTCTTGCACTGAGGTCTGTTTGTTGCAAAATTCTTTGACTTGTTTTTATGTCTTGTAATGTTTATGTGTGTATTTATGTCTTATATTGCTGGTAAGTAACTTTCTTGCACTGAGGTCTGTTCATTGCAAATTTCTTTGACCTGTTTTTATGTCTTGTAATGTTTATCTGTGTATTTATGTCTTGTATTGCTGGTAAGTAACTTTCTTGCACTGAGGTCTGTTTGTTGCAAAATTCTTTGACTTGTTTTTATGTCTTGTAATGTTTATGTGTGTATTTATGTCTTATAATGTTTATATTTGTATTTATGTCTTATAATGTTTATGTGTGTATTTATGTCTTATATTGCTGGTAAGTAACGTTCTTGCACTGAGGTCTGTTTGTTGCAAATATCTTTGACTTGTTTTTTTGTCTTATAATGTTTATGTGTGTATTTATGTCTTATATTGCTGGTAAGTAACTTTCTTGCACTGAGGTCTGTTCATTGCAAATTTCTTTGACCTGTTTTTATGTCTTGTAATGTTTATCTGTGTATTTATGTCTTGTATTGCTGGTAAGTAACTTTCTTGCACTGAGGTCTGTTTGTTGCAAAATTCTTTGACTTGTTTTTATGTCTTGTAATGTTTATGTGTGTATTTATGTCTTATATTGCTGGTAAGTAACTTTCTTGCACTGAGGTCTGTTCATTGCAAATTTCTTTGACCTGTTTTTATGTCTTGTAATGTTTATGTGTGTATTTATGTCTTGTATTGCTGGTAAGTAACTTTCTTGCACTGAGGTCTGTTTGTTGCAAATATCTTTGACTTGTTTTTATGTCTTGTAATGTTTATATTTGTATTTATGTCTTGTATTGCTGGTAAGTAACTTTCTTGCACTGAGGTCTGTTTGTTGCAAATATCTTTGACTTGTTTTTATGTCTTATAATGTTTATGTGTGTATTTATGTCTTGTATTGCTGGTAAGTAACGTTCTTTTACTGAGGTCTGTTTGTTGCAAATATCTTTGACTTGTTTTTATGTCTTGTAATGTTTATATTTGTATTTATGTCTTTTAATGTTTATGTGTGTATTTATGTCTTGTATTGCTGGTAAGTAACGTTCTTTTACTGAGGTCTGTTTGTTGCAAAATTCTTTGACTTGTTTTTATGTCTTGTAATGTTTATGTGTGTATTTATGTCTTGTATTGCTGGTAAGTAACGTTCTTTTACTGAGGTCTGTTTGTTGCAAAATTCTTTGACTTGTTTTTATGTCTTGTAATGTTTATGTGTGTATTTATGTCTTGTATTGCTTGTAAGTAACGTTCTTGCACTGAGGTCTGTTTATTGCAAATATCTTTGACTTGTTTTTATGTCTTATAATGTTTATATGTGTATTTATGTCTTGTATTGCTGGTAAGTAACTTTCTTGCACTGAGGTCTGTTTATTGCAAATATCTTTGACTTGTTTTTATGTCTTATAATGTTTATGTGTGTATTTATGTCTTGTATTGCTGGTAAGTAACTTTCTTGCACTGAGGTCTGTTCATTGCAAATATCTTTGACGTGTTTTTATGTCTTATAATGTTTATATTTCTATTTATGTCTTATATTGCTGTTAAGTAACGTTCTTGCACTGAGGTCTGTTTGTTGCAAATATCTTTGACTTGTTTTTATGTCTTATAATGTTTATATGTGTATTTATGTCTTGTATTGCTGGTAAGTAACTTTCTTGCACTGAGGTCTGTTTATTGCAAATATCTTTGACTTGTTTTTATGTCTTATAATGTTTATGTGTGTATTTATGTCTTATATTGCTGGTAAGTAACGTTCTTCCACTGAGGTCTGTTTATTGCAAATATCTTTGACTTGTTTTTATGTCGTATGATGTTTATGTGTGTATTTATGTCTTGTATTGCTGGTAAGTAACGTTCTTGCACTGAGGTCTGTTTGTTGCAAATATCTTTGACTTGTTTTTATGTCTTATAATGTTTATATGTGTATTTATGTCTTGTATTGCTGGTAAGTAACTTTCTTGCACTGAGGTCTGTTTATTGCAAATATCTTTGACTTGTTTTTATGTCTTATAATGTTTATGTGTGTATTTATGTCTTATATTGCTGGTAAGTAACGTTCTTCCACTGAGGTCTGTTTATTGCAAATATCTTTGACTTGTTTTTATGTCGTATGATGTTTATGTGTGTATTTATGTCTTGTATTGCTGGTAAGTAACGTTCTTGCACTGAGGTCTGTTTGTTGCAAATATCTTTGACTTGTTTTTTTGTCTTATAATGTTTATGTGTGTATTTATGTCTTTTAATGCTGGTAAGTAACTTTCTTGCACTGAGGTCTGTTCATTGCAAATTTCTTTGACCTGTTTTTATGTCTTATAATGTTTATGTGTGTATTTATGTCTTATATTGCTGGTAAGTAACGTTCTTGCACTGAGGTCTGTTCATTGCAAATTTCTTTGACCTGTTTTTATGTCTTATAATGTTTATATTTGTATTTATGTCTTATAATGTTTATGTGTGTATTTATGTCTTATATTGTTGGTAAATAACTTTCTTGCACTGAGGTCTGTTTGTTGCAAATATCTTTGACCTGTTTTTATGTCTTATAATGTTTATATGTGTATTTATGTCTTATAATGTTTATGTGTGTATTTATGCCCTTTATTGCTGGTAAGTAAAGTTCTTGCACTGAGGTCTGTTTGTTGCAAATATCTTTGACTTGTTTTTTTGTCTTATAATGTTTATGTGTGTATTTAAGTCTTATATTGCTGGTAAGTAAAGTTCTTGCACTGAGGTCTGTTTGTTGCAAATATCTTTGACTTGTTTTTTTGTCTTATAATGTTTATATTTGTATTTATGTCTTATAATGTTTATGTGTGTATTTATGTCTTATATTGCTGGTAAGTAACGTTCTTGCACTGAGGTCTGTTTGTTGCAAATATCTTTGACTTGTTTTTTTGTCTTATAATGTTTATGTGTGTATTTATGTCTTATATTGCTGGTAAGTAACTTTCTTGCACTGAGGTCTGTTCATTGCAAATTTCTTTGACCTGTTTTTATGTCTTATAATGTTTATATTTGTATTTATGTCTTATAATGTTTATGTGTGTATTTATGTGTTATAATGTTTATGTGTGTATTTATGTCTTATAATGTTTATGTGTGTATTTATGCCCTTTATTGCTGGTAAGTAAAGTTCTTGCACTGAGGTCTGTTTGTTGCAAATATCTTTGACTTGTTTTTATGTCTTGTAATGTTTATGGGTGTATTTATGTCTTATATTGCTGGTAAGTAACGTTCTTCCACTGAGGTCTGTTCATTGCAAATATCTTTGACTTGTTTTTATGTCTTATAATGTTTATGTGTGTATTTATGTCTTATATTGCTGGTAAGTAACTTTCTTGCACTGAGGTCTGTTTATTGCAAATATCTTTGACTTGTTTTTATGTCTTATAATGTTTATGTGTGTATTTATGTCTTATATTGCTGGTAAGTAACGTTCTTCCACTGAGGTCTGTTCATTGCAAATATCTTTGACTTGTTTTTATGTCTTATAATGTTTATGTGTGTATTTATGTCTTATATTGCTGGTAAGTAACTTTCTTGCACTGAGGTCTGTTCATTGCAAATTTCTTTGACCTGTTTTTATGTCTTATAATGTTTATATTTGTATTTATGTCTTATAATGTTTATGTGTGTATTTATGTGTTATATTGCTGGTAAGTAACGTTCTTGCACTGAGGTCTGTTTGTTGCAAATATCTTTGACTTGTTTTTTTGTCTTATAATGTTTATGTGTGTATTTATGTCTTATATTGCTGGTAAGTAACTTTCTTGCACTGAGGTCTGTTCATTGCAAATTTCTTTGACCTGTTTTTATGTCTTGTAATGTTTATGTGTGTATTTATGTCTTGTATTGCTGGTAAGTAACTTTCTTGCACTGAGGTCTGTTTGTTGCAAAATTCTTTGACTTGTTTTTATGTCTTGTAATGTTTATGTGTGTATTTATGTCTTGTATTGCTTGTAAGTAACGTTCTTTTCCTGAGGTCTGTTTGTTGCAAATATCTTTGACTTGTTTTTATGTCTTGTAATGTTTATATTTGTATTTATGTCTTTTAATGTTTATGTGTGTATTTATGTCTTGTATTGCTGGTAAGTAACGTTCTTGCACTCAGGTCTGTTTATTGCAAATATCTTTGACTTGTTTTTATGTCTTGTAATGTTTATGTGTGTATTTATGTCTTGTATTGCTGGTAAGTAACTGTCATGCACTGAGGTCTGTTTGTTGCAAATTTCTTTGACTTGTTTTTATGTCTTGTAATGTTTATGTGTGTATTTATGTCTTGTATTGCTGGTAAGTAACTGTCATGCACTGAGGTCTGTTTGTTGCAAATTTCTTTGACTTGTTTTTATGTCTTGTAATGTTTATGTGTGTATTTATGTCTTGTATTGCTGGTAAGTAACGTTCTTTTACTGAGGTCTGTTTGTTGCAAATATCTTTGACTTGTTTTTATGTCTTGTAATGTTTATATTTGTATTTATGTCTTTTAATGTTTATGTGTGTATTTATGTCTTATATTGCTGGTAAGTAAAGTTCTTCCACTGAGGTCTGTTTGTTGCAAATATCTTTGACCTGTTTTTATGTCTTATAATGTTTATATGTGTATTTATGTCTTATAATGTTTATGTGTGTATTTATGTCTTATAATGTTTATGTGTGTATTTATGCCCTTTATTGCTGGTAAGTAAAGTTCTTGCACTGAGGTCTGTTTGTTGCAAATATCTTTGACTTGTTTTTATGTCTTGTAATGTTTATGGGTGTATTTATGTCTTGTATTGCTGGTAAGTAACTTTCTTGCACTGAGGTCTGTTTATTGCAAATATCTTTGACTTGTTTTTATGTCTTATAATGTTTATGTGTGTATTTATGTCTTGTATTGCTGGTAAGTAACGTTCTTTTACTGAGGTCTGTTTGTTGCAAATATCTTTGACTTGTTTTTATGTCTTGTAATGTTTATATTTGTATTTATGTCTTTTAATGTTTATGTGTGTATTTATGTCTTTTAATGTTTATGTGTGTATTTATGTCTTGTATTGCTGGTAAGTAACTTTCTTGCACTGAGGTCTGTTTGTTGCAAAATTCTTTGACTTGTTTTTATGTCTTGTAATGTTTATGTGTGTATTTATGTCTTGTATTGCTTGTAAGTAACGTTCTTGCACTGAGGTCTGTTTATTGCAAATATCTTTGACTTGTTTTTATGTCTTGTAATGTTTATATTTGTATTTATGTCTTATAATGTTTATGTGTGTATTTATGTCTTATATTGCTGGTAAGTAACGTTCTTGCACTGAGGTCTGTTTGTTGCAAATATCTTTGACCTGTTTTTATGTCTTATAATGTTTATATTTGTATTTATGTCTTATAATGTTTATGTGTGTATTTATGTCTTATATTGCTGGTAAGTAACGTTCTTGCACTGAGGTCTGTTTGTTGCAAATATCTTTGACTTGTTTTTTTGTCTTATAATGTTTATGTGTGTATTTATGTCTTATATTGCTGGTAAGTAACTTTCTTGCACTGAGGTCTGTTCATTGCAAATTTCTTTGACCTGTTTTTATGTCTTGTAATGTTTATGTGTGTATTTATGTCTTGTATTGCTGGTAAGTAACTTTCTTGCACTGAGGTCTGTTTGTTGCAAAATTCTTTGACTTGTTTTTATGTCTTGTAATGTTTATGTGTGTATTTATGTCTTATATTGCTGGTAAGTAACTTTCTTGCACTGAGGTCTGTTCATTGCAAATTTCTTTGACCTGTTTTTATGTCTTGTAATGTTTATGTGTGTATTTATGTCTTGTATTGCTGGTAAGTAACTTTCTTGCACTGAGGTCTGTTTGTTGCAAATATCTTTGACTTGTTTTTATGTCTTGTAATGTTTATATTTGTATTTATGTCTTGTATTGCTGGTAAGTAACGTTCTTTTACTGAGGTCTGTTTGTTGCAAATATCTTTGACTTGTTTTTATGTCTTGTAATGTTTATATTTGTATTTATGTCTTTTAATGTTTATGTGTGTATTTATGTCTTGTATTGCTGGTAAGTAACTTTCTTGCACTGAGGTCTGTTTGTTGCAAAATTCTTTGACTTGTTTTTATGTCTTATAATGTTTATATGTGTATTTATGTCTTGTATTGCTGGTAAGTAACTTTCTTGCACTGAGGTCTGTTTATTGCAAATATCTTTGACCTGTTTTTATGTCTTATAATGTTTATATTTGTATTTATGTCTTATAATGTTTATGTGTGTATTTATGTCTTATATTGCTGGTAAGTAACGTTCTTGCACTGAGGTCTGTTTGTTGCAAATATCTTTGACCTGTTTTTATGTCTTGTAATGTTTATGTGTGTATTTATGTCTTGTATTGCTGGTAAGTAACTTTCTTGCACTGAGGTCTGTTTGTTGCAAAATTCTTTGACTTGTTTTTATGTCTTGTAATGTTTATATTTGTATTTATGTCTTGTATTGCTGGTAAGTAACTTTCTTGCACTGAGGTCTGTTCATTGCAAATATCTTTGACGTGTTTTTATGTCTTATAATGTTTATATTTGTATTTATGTCTTATATTGCTGTTAAGTAACGTTCTTGCACTGAGGTCTGTTTGTTGCAAATATCTTTGACTTGTTTTTATGTCTTATAATGTTTATATGTGTATTTATGTCTTGTATTGCTGGTAAGTAACTTTCTTGCACTGAGGTCTGTTTATTGCAAATATCTTTGACTTGTTTTTATGTCTTATAATGTTTATGTGTGTATTTATGTCTTATATTGCTGGTAAGTAACGTTCTTCCACTGAGGTCTGTTTATTGCAAATATCTTTGACTTGTTTTTATGTCGTATAATGTTTATGTGTGTATTTATGTCTTGTATTGCTGGTAAGTAACGTTCTTGCACTGAGGTCTGTTTGTTGCAAATATCTTTGACTTGTTTTTTTGTCTTATAATGTTTATGTGTGTATTTATGTCTTATATTGCTGGTAAGTAACTTTCTTGCACTGAGGTCTGTTCATTGCAAATTTCTTTAACCTGTTTTTATGTCTTATAATGTTTATATTTGTATTTATGTCTTATAATGTTTATGTGTGTATTTATGTCTTATATTGCTGGTAAGTAACGTTCTTGCACTGAGGTCTGTTTGTTGCAAATATCTTTGACTTGTTTTTTTGTCTTATAATGTTTATGTGTGTATTTATGTCTTATATTGCTGGTAAGTAACTTTCTTGCACTGAGGTCTGTTCATTCCAAATTTCTTTGACCTGTTTTTATGTCTTATAATGTTTATATTTGTATTTATGTCTTATAATGTTTATGTGTGCATTTATGTCTTATATTGCTGGTAAGTAACGTTCTTGCACTGAGGTCTGTTCATTGCAAATTTCTTTGACCTGTTTTTATGTCTTATAATGTTTATATTTGTATTTATGTCTTATAATGTTTATGTGTGTATTTATGTCTTATATTGCTGGTAAGTAAAGTTCTTGCACTGAGGTCTGTTTGTTGCAAATATCTTTGACCTGTTTTTATGTCTTATAATGTTTATATGTGTATTTATGTCTTATAATGTTTATGTGTGTATTTATGTCTTATAATGTTTATGTGTGTATTTATGTCTTATAATGTTTATGTGTGTATTTATGCCCTTTATTGCTGGTAAGTAAAGTTCTTGCACTGAGGTCTGTTTGTTGCAAATATCTTTGACTTGTTTTTATGTC
Source organism: Aulonocara stuartgranti (assembly GCF_965226115.1). NCBI lineage: Eukaryota > Metazoa > Chordata > Actinopteri > Cichliformes > Cichlidae > Aulonocara > Aulonocara stuartgranti. Next base: position 38,217,948 of record NC_138944.1, read on the forward strand.
TTGTAATGTTTATGGGTGTGTATATGTTTTGTATTGCTGGTAAGTAACTTTCTTCCACTGAGGTCTGTTCATTGCAAATATCTTTGACTTGTTTTTATGTCGTATAATGTTTATGTGTGTATTTATGTCTTATATTGCTGGTAAGTAACTTTCTTGCACTGAGGTCTGTTCATTGCAAATTTCTTTGACCTGTTTTTATGTCTTATAATGTTTATATTTGTATTTATGTCTTATAATGTTTATGTGTGTATTTATGTCTTATATTGCTGGTAAGTAACGTTCTTGCACTGAGGTCTGTTTGTTGCAAATATCTTTGACTTGTTTTTTTGTCTTATAATGTTTATGTGTGTATTTATGTCTTATATTGCTGGTAAGTAACTTTCTTGCACTGAGGTCTGTTCATTGCAAATTTCTTTGACCTGTTTTTATGTCTTGTAATGTTTATGTGTGTATTTATGTCTTGTATTGCTGGTAAGTAACTTTCTTGCACTGAGGTCTGTTTGTTGCAAATATCTTTGACTTGTTTTTATGTCTTGTAATGTTTATATTTGTATTTATGTCTTTTAATGTTTATGTGTGTATTTATGTCTTGTATTGCTGGTAAGTAACGTTCTTGCACTCAGGTCTGTTTATTGCAAATATCTTTGACTTGTTTTTATGTCTTGTAATGTTTATGTGTGTATTTATGTCTTGTATTGCTGGTAAGTAACTGTCATGCACTGAGGTCTGTTTGTTGCAAATTTCTTTGACTTGTTTTTATGTCTTGTAATGTTTATGTGTGTATTTATGTCTTGTATTGCTGGTAAGTAACGTTCTTTTACTGAGGTCTGTTTGTTGCAAATATCTTTGACTTGTTTTTATGTCTTGTAATGTTTATGTGTGTATTTATGTCTTGTATTGCTGGTAAGTAACTTTCTTGCACTGAGGTCTGTTTATTGCAAATATCTTTGACTTGTTTTTATGTCTTATAATGTTTATGTGTGTATTTATGTCTTATATTGCTGGTAAGTAACGTTCTTCCACTGAGGTCTGTTTATTGCAAATATCTTTGACTTGTTTTTATGTCGTATAATGTTTATGTGTGTATTTATGTCTTGTATTGCTGGTAAGTAACGTTCTTGCACTGAGGTCTGTTTGTTGCAAATATCTTTGACTTGTTTTTATGTCTTGTAATGTTTAAGGGTGTGTATATGTCTTGTATTGCTGGTAAGTAACGTTCTTGCACTGAGGTCTGTTCATTGCAAATATCTTTGACTTGTTTTTATGTCGTATAATGTTTATGTGTGTATTTATGTCTTATATTGCTGGTAAGTAACGTTCTTGCACTGAGGTGTGTTTGTTGCAAATATCTTTGACTTGTTTTTTTGTCTTATAATGTTTATGTGTGTATTTATGTCTTATATTGCTGGTAAGTAACTTTCTTGCACTGAGGTCTGTTCATTGCAAATTTCTTTGACCTGTTTTTATGTCTTATAATGTTTATATTTGTATTTATGTCTTATAATGTTTATGTGTGTATTTATGTCTTATATTGCTGGTAAGTAACGTTCTTGCACTGAGGTCTGTTTGTTGCAAATATCTTTGACTTGTTTTTTTGTCTTATAATGTTTATGTGTGTATTTATGTCTTATATTGCTGGTAAGTAACTTTCTTGCACTGAGGTCTTTTCATTGCAAATTTCTTTGACCTGTTTTTATGTCTTGTAATGTTTATCTGTGTATTTATGTCTTGTATTGCTGGTAAGTAACTTTCTTGCACTGAGGTCTGTTTGTTGCAAAATTCTTTGACTTGTTTTTATGTCTTGTAATGTTTATGTGTGTATTTATGTCTTGTATTGCTTGTAAGTAACGTTCTTTTCCTGAGGTCTGTTTGTTGCAAATATCTTTGACTTGTTTTTATGTCTTGTAATGTTTATATTTGTATTTACGTCTTTTAATGTTTATGTGTGTATTTATGTCTTGTATTGCTGGTAAGTAACGTTCTTTTACTGAGGTCTGTTTGTTGCAAATATCTTTGACTTGTTTTTATGTCTTGTAATGTTTATATTTGTATTTATGTCTTTTAATGTTTATGTGTGTATTTATGTCTTGTATTGCTGGTAAGTAACTTTCTTGCACTGAGGTCTGTTTGTTGCAAAATTCTTTGACTTGTTTTTATGTCTTGTAATGTTTATGTGTGTATTTATGTCTTGTATTGCTTGTAAGTAACGTTCTTGCACTGAGGTCTGTTTATTGCAAATATCTTTGACTTGTTTTTATGTCTTATAATGTTTATATGTGTATTTATGTCTTGTATTGCTGGTAAGTAACTTTCTTGCACTGAGGTCTGTTTATTGCAAATATCTTTGACTTGTTTTTATGTCTTATAATGTTTATGTGTGTATTTATGTCTTGTATTGCTGGTAAGTAACTTTCTTGCACTGAGGTCTGTTTGTTGCAAAATTCTTTGACTTGTTTTTATGTCTTGTAATGTTTATGTGTGTATTTATGTCTTGTATTGCTTGTAAGTAACGTTCTTGCACTGAGGTCTGTTTATTGCAAATATCTTTGACTTGTTTTTATGTCTTATAATGTTTATATGTGTATTTATGTCTTGTATTGCTGGTAAGTAACTTTCTTGCACTGAGGTCTGTTTATTGCAAATATCTTTGACTTGTTTTTATGTCTTATAATGTTTATGTGTGTATTTATGTCTTGTATTGCTGGTAAGTAACTTTCTTGCACTGAGGTCTGTTCATTGCAAATATCTTTGACGTGTTTTTATGTCTTATAATGTTTATATTTGTATTTATGTCTTATATTGCTGTTAAGTAACGTTCTTGCACTGAGGTCTGTTTGTTGCAAATATCTTTGACCTGTTTTTATGTCTTATAATGTTTATATGTGTATTTATGTCTTATAATGTTTATGTGTGTATTTATGTCTTATAATGTTTATGTGTGTATTTATGTCTTATAATGTTTATGTGTGTATTTATGCCCTTTATTGCTGGTAAGTAAAGTTCTTTGCACTGAGGTCTGTTTGTTGCAAATATCTTTGACTTGTTTTTATGTCTTGTAATGTTTATGGGTGTGTATATGTTTTGTATTGCTGGTAAGTAACTTTCTTGCACTGAGGTCTGTTTATTGCAAATATCTTTGACTTGTTTTTATGTCTTATAATGTTTATGTGTGTATTTATGTCTTATATTGCTGGTAAGTAACGTTCTTCCACTGAGGTCTGTTTATTGCAAATATCTTTGACTTGTTTTTATGTCTTATAATGTTTATGTGTGTATTTATGTCTTATATTGCTGGTAAGTAACTTTCTTCCACTGAGGTCTGTTCATTGCAAATTTCTTTGACCTGTTTTTATGTCTTATAATGTTTATATTTGTATTTATGTCTTATAATGTTTATGTGTGTATTTATGTCTTATATTGCTGGTAAGTAACGTTCTTGCACTGAGGTCTGTTTGTTGCAAATATCTTTGACTTGTTTTTTTGTCTTATAATGTTTATGTGTGTATTTATGTCTTATATTGCTGGTAAGTAACTTTCTTGCACTGAGGTCTGTTCATTGCAAATTTCTTTGACCTGTTTTTATGTCTTGTAATGTTTATCTGTGTATTTATGTCTTGTATTGCTGGTAAGTAACTTTCTTGCACTGAGGTCTGTTTGTTGCAAAATTCTTTGACTTGTTTTTATGTCTTGTAATGTTTATGTGTGTATTTATGTCTTGTATTGCTTGTAAGTAACGTTCTTTTCCTGAGGTCTATTTGTTGCAAATATCTTTGACTTGTTTTTATGTCTTGTAATGTTTATATTTGTATTTATGTCTTTTAATGTTTATGTGTGTATTTATGTCTTGTATTGCTGGTAAGTAACGTTCTTTTACTGAGGTCTGTTTGTTGCAAATATCTTTGACTTGTTTTTATGTCTTGTAATGTTTATATTTGTATTTATGTCTTTTAATGTTTATGTGTGTATTTATGTCTTGTATTGCTGGTAAGTAACTTTCTTGCACTGAGGTCTGTTTATTGCAAATATCTTTGACGTGTTTTTATGTCTTATAATGTTTATATTTCTATTTATGTCTTATATTGCTGTTAAGTAACGTTCTTGCACTGAGGTCTGTTTATTGCAAATATCTTTGACTTGTTTTTATGTCTTATAATGTTTATATGTGTATTTATGTCTTGTATTGCTGGTAAGTAACTTTCTTGCACTGAGGTCTGTTTATTGCAAATATCTTTGACTTGTTTTTATGTCTTATAATGTTTATGTGTGTATTTATGTCTTATATTGCTGGTAAGTAACGTTCTTCCACTGAGGTCTGTTTATTGCAAATATCTTTGACTTGTTTTTATGTCGTATGATGTTTATGTGTGTATTTATGTCTTGTATTGCTGGTAAGTAACGTTCTTGCACTGAGGTCTGTTTGTTGCAAATATCTTTGACTTGTTTTTATGTCTTGTAATGTTTATATTTGTATTTATGTCTTTTAATGTTTATGTGTGTATTTATGTCTTGTATTGCTGGTAAGTAACTTTCTTGCACTGAGGTCTGTTTGTTGCAAAATTCTTTGACTTGTTTTTATGTCTTGTAATGTTTATGTGTGTATTTATGTCTTGTATTGCTTGTAAGTAACGTTCTTGCACTGAGGTCTGTTTATTGCAAATATCTTTGACTTGTTTTTATGTCTTATAATGTTTATATGTGTATTTATGTCTTGTATTGCTGGTAAGTAACTTTCTTGCACTGAGGTCTGTTTATTGCAAATATCTTTGACTTGTTTTTATGTCTTATAATGTTTATGTGTGTATTTATGTCTTGTATTGCTGGTAAGTAACTTTCTTGCACTGAGGTCTGTTCATTGCAAATATCTTTGACGTGTTTTTATGTCTTATAATGTTTATATTTGTATTTATGTCTTATATTGCTGTTAAGTAACGTTCTTGCACTGAGGTCTGTTTGTTGCAAATATCTTTGACCTGTTTTTATGTCTTATAATGTTTATATGTGTATTTATGTCTTATAATGTTTATGTGTGTATTTATGTCTTATAATGTTTATTTGTGTATTTATGTCTTATAATGTTTATGTGTGTATTTATGCCCTTTATTGCTGGTAAGTAAAGTTCTTGCACTGAGGTCTGTTTGTTGCAAATATCTTTGACTTGTTTTTATGTCTTGTAATGTTTATGGGTGTGTATATGTTTTGTATTGCTGGTAAGTAACTTTCTTGCACTGAGGTCTGTTTATTGCAAATATCTTTGACTTGTTTTTATGTCTTATAATGTTTATGTGTGTATTTATGTCTTATATTGCTGGTAAGTAACGTTCTTCCACTGAGGTCTGTTCATTGCAAATATCTTTGACTTGTTTTTATGTCGTATAATGTTTATATTTGTAGTTATGTCTTATATTGCTGGTAAGTAACTTTCTTGCACTGAGGTCTGTTCATTGCAAATTTCTTTGACCTGTTTTTATGTCTTGTAATGTTTATCTGTGTATTTATGTCTTGTATTGCTGGTAAGTAACTTTCTTGCACTGAGGTCTGTTTGTTGCAAAATTCTTTGACTTGTTTTTATGTCTTGTAATGTTTATGTGTGTATTTATGTCTTATAATGTTTATATTTGTATTTATGTCTTATAATGTTTATGTGTGTATTTATGTCTTATATTGCTGGTAAGTAACGTTCTTGCACTGAGGTCTGTTTGTTGCAAATATCTTTGACTTGTTTTTTTGTCTTATAATGTTTATGTGTGTATTTATGTCTTATATTGCTGGTAAGTAACTTTCTTGCACTGAGGTCTGTTCATTGCAAATTTCTTTGACCTGTTTTTATGTCTTGTAATGTTTATCTGTGTATTTATGTCTTGTATTGCTGGTAAGTAACTTTCTTGCACTGAGGTCTGTTTGTTGCAAAATTCTTTGACTTGTTTTTATGTCTTGTAATGTTTATGTGTGTATTTATGTCTTATATTGCTGGTAAGTAACTTTCTTGCACTGAGGTCTGTTCATTGCAAATTTCTTTGACCTGTTTTTATGTCTTGTAATGTTTATGTGTGTATTTATGTCTTGTATTGCTGGTAAGTAACTTTCTTGCACTGAGGTCTGTTTGTTGCAAATATCTTTGACTTGTTTTTATGTCTTGTAATGTTTATATTTGTATTTATGTCTTGTATTGCTGGTAAGTAACTTTCTTGCACTGAGGTCTGTTTGTTGCAAATATCTTTGACTTGTTTTTATGTCTTATAATGTTTATGTGTGTATTTATGTCTTGTATTGCTGGTAAGTAACGTTCTTTTACTGAGGTCTGTTTGTTGCAAATATCTTTGACTTGTTTTTATGTCTTGTAATGTTTATATTTGTATTTATGTCTTTTAATGTTTATGTGTGTATTTATGTCTTGTATTGCTGGTAAGTAACTTTCTTGCACTGAGGTCTGTTTGTTGCAAAATTCTTTGACTTGTTTTTATGTCTTGTAATGTTTATGTGTGTATTTATGTCTTGTATTGCTTGTAAGTAACGTTCTTGCACTGAGGTCTGTTTATTGCAAATATCTTTGACTTGTTTTTATGTCTTATAATGTTTATATGTGTATTTATGTCTTGTATTGCTGGTAAGTAACTTTCTTGCACTGAGGTCTGTTTATTGCAAATATCTTTGACTTGTTTTTATGTCTTATAATGTTTATGTGTGTATTTATGTCTTGTATTGCTGGTAAGTAACTTTCTTGCACTGAGGTCTGTTCATTGCAAATATCTTTGACGTGTTTTTATGTCTTATAATGTTTATATTTCTATTTATGTCTTATATTGCTGTTAAGTAACGTTCTTGCACTGAGGTCTGTTTGTTGCAAATATCTTTGACTTGTTTTTATGTCTTATAATGTTTATATGTGTATTTATGTCTTGTATTGCTGGTAAGTAACTTTCTTGCACTGAGGTCTGTTTATTGCAAATATCTTTGACTTGTTTTTATGTCTTATAATGTTTATGTGTGTATTTATGTCTTATATTGCTGGTAAGTAACGTTCTTCCACTGAGGTCTGTTTATTGCAAATATCTTTGACTTGTTTTTATGTCGTATGATGTTTATGTGTGTATTTATGTCTTGTATTGCTGGTAAGTAACGTTCTTGCACTGAGGTCTGTTTGTTGCAAATATCTTTGACTTGTTTTTATGTCTTATAATGTTTATATGTGTATTTATGTCTTGTATTGCTGGTAAGTAACTTTCTTGCACTGAGGTCTGTTTATTGCAAATATCTTTGACTTGTTTTTATGTCTTATAATGTTTATGTGTGTATTTATGTCTTATATTGCTGGTAAGTAACGTTCTTCCACTGAGGTCTGTTTATTGCAAATATCTTTGACTTGTTTTTATGTCGTATGATGTTTATGTGTGTATTTATGTCTTGTATTGCTGGTAAGTAACGTTCTTGCACTGAGGTCTGTTTGTTGCAAATATCTTTGACTTGTTTTTTTGTCTTATAATGTTTATGTGTGTATTTATGTCTTATATTGCTGGTAAGTAACTTTCTTGCACTGAGGTCTGTTCATTGCAAATTTCTTTGACCTGTTTTTATGTCTTATAATGTTTATATTTGTATTTATGTCTTATAATGTTTATGTGTGTATTTATGTCTTATATTGCTGGTAAGTAACGTTCTTGCACTGAGGTCTGTTCATTGCAAATTTCTTTGACCTGTTTTTATGTCTTATAATGTTTATATTTGTATTTATGTCTTATAATGTTTATGTGTGTATTTATGTCTTATATTGTTGGTAAATAACTTTCTTGCACTGAGGTCTGTTTGTTGCAAATATCTTTGACCTGTTTTTATGTCTTATAATGTTTATATGTGTATTTATGTCTTATAATGTTTATGTGTGTATTTATGCCCTTTATTGCTGGTAAGTAAAGTTCTTGCACTGAGGTCTGTTTGTTGCAAATATCTTTGACTTGTTTTTTTGTCTTATAATGTTTATGTGTGTATTTAAGTCTTATATTGCTGGTAAGTAAAGTTCTTGCACTGAGGTCTGTTTGTTGCAAATATCTTTGACTTGTTTTTTTGTCTTATAATGTTTATATTTGTATTTATGTCTTATAATGTTTATGTATGTATTTATGTCTTATATTGCTGGTAAGTAACGTTCTTGCACTGAGGTCTGTTTGTTGCAAATATCTTTGACTTGTTTTTTTGTCTTATAATGTTTATGTGTGTATTTATGTCTTATATTGCTGGTAAGTAACTTTCTTGCACTGAGGTCTGTTCATTGCAAATTTCTTTGACCTGTTTTTATGTCTTATAATGTTTATATTTGTATTTATGTCTTATAATGTTTATGTGTGTATTTATGTCTTATAATGTTTATGTGTGTATTTATGTCTTATAATGTTTATGTGTGTATTTATGCCCTTTATTGCTGGTAAGTAAAGTTCTTGCACTGAGGTCTGTTTGTTGCAAATATCTTTGACTTGTTTTTATGTCTTGTAATGTTTATGGGTGTGTATATGTTTTGTATTGCTGGTAAGTAACTTTCTTGCACTGAGGTCTGTTTATTGCAAATATCTTTGACTTGTTTTTATGTCTTATAATGTTTATTTGTGTATTTATGTCTTATATTGCTGGTAAGTAACGTTCTTCCACTGAGGTCTGTTCATTGCAAATATCTTTGACTTGTTTTTATGTCGTATAATGTTTATGTGTGTATTTATGTCTTATATTGCTGGTAAGTAACTTTCTTGCACTGAGGTCTGTTCATTGCAAATTTCTTTGACCTGTTTTTATGTCTTATAATGTTTATATTTGTATTTATGTCTTATAATGTTTATGTGTGTATTTATGTGTTATATTGCTGGTAAGTAACGTTCTTGCACTGAGGTCTGTTTGTTGCAAATATCTTTGACTTGTTTTTTTGTCTTATAATGTTTATGTGTGTATTTATGTCTTATATTGCTGGTAAGTAACTTTCTTGCACTGAGGTCTGTTCATTGCAAATTTCTTTGACCTGTTTTTATGTCTTGTAATGTTTATGTGTGTATTTATGTCTTGTATTGCTGGTAAGTAACTTTCTTGCACTGAGGTCTGTTTGTTGCAAAATTCTTTGACTTGTTTTTATGTCTTGTAATGTTTATGTGTGTATTTATGTCTTGTATTGCTTGTAAGTAACGTTCTTTTCCTGAGGTCTGTTTGTTGCAAATATCTTTGACTTGTTTTTATGTCTTGTAATGTTTATATTTGTATTTATGTCTTTTAATGTTTATGTGTGTATTTATGTCTTGTATTGCTGGTAAGTAACGTTCTTGCACTCAGGTCTGTTTATTGCAAATATCTTTGACTTGTTTTTATGTCTTGTAATGTTTATGTGTGTATTTATGTCTTGTATTGCTGGTAAGTAACTGTCATGCACTGAGGTCTGTTTGTTGCAAATTTCTTTGACTTGTTTTTATGTCTTGTAATGTTTATGTGTGTATTTATGTCTTGTATTGCTGGTAAGTAACGTTCTTTTACTGAGGTCTGTTTGTTGCAAATATCTTTGACTTGTTTTTATGTCTTGTAATGTTTATATTTGTATTTATGTCTTTTAATGTTTATGTGTGTATTTATGTCTTGTATTGCTGGTAAGTAACTTTCTTGCACTGAGGTCTGTTTGTTGCAAAATTCTTTGACTTGTTTTTATGTCTTGTAATGTTTATGTGTGTATTTATGTCTTGTATTGCTTGTAAGTAACGTTCTTGCACTGAGGTCTGTTTATTGCAAATATCTTTGACTTGTTTTTATGTCTTATAATGTTTATATGTGTATTTATGTCTTGTATTGCTGGTAAGTAACTTTCTTGCACTGAGGTCTGTTTGTTGCAAATATCTTTGACTTGTTTTTTTGTCTTATAATGTTTATGTGTGTATTTATGTCTTATATTGCTGGTAAGTAACTTTCTTGCACTGAGGTCTGTTCATTGCAAATTTCTTTGACCTGTTTTTATGTCTAGTAATGTTTATGTGTGTATTTATGTCTTGTATTGCTGGTAAGTAACTTTCTTGCACTGAGGTCTGTTTGTTGCAAAATTCTTTGACTTGTTTTTATGTCTTGTAATGTTTATGTGTGTATTTATGTCTTGTATTGCTTGTAAGTAACGTTCTTTTCCTGAGGTCTGTTTGTTGCAAATATCTTTGACTTGTTTTTATGTCTTGTAATGTTTATATTTGTATTTATGTCTTTTAATGTTTATGTGTGTATTTATGTCTTGTATTGCTGGTAAGTAACGTTCTTGCACTCAGGTCTGTTTATTGCAAATATCTTTGACTTGTTTTTATGTCTTGTAATGTTTATGTGTGTATTTATGTCTTGTATTGCTGGTAAGTAACTGTCATGCACTGAGGTCTGTTTGTTGCAAATTTCTTTGACTTGTTTTTATGTCTTGTAATGTTTATGTGTGTATTTATGTCTTGTATTGCTGGTAAGTAACTGTCATGCACTGAGGTCTGTTTGTTGCAAATTTCTTTGACTTGTTTTTATGTCTTGTAATGTTTATGTGTGTATTTATGTCTTGTATTGCTGGTAAGTAACGTTCTTTTACTGAGGTCTGTTTGTTGCAAATATCTTTGACTTGTTTTTATGTCTTGTAATGTTTATATTTGTATTTATGTCTTTTAATGTTTATGTTTGTATTTATGTCTTGTATTGCTGGTAAGTAACTTTCTTGCACTGAGGTCTGTTTGTTGCAAAATTCTTTGACTTGTTTTTATGTCTTGTAATGTTTATGTGTGTATTTATGTCTTGTATTGCTTGTAAGTAACGTTCTTGCACTGAGGTCTGTTTATTGCAAATATCTTTGACTTGTTTTTATGTCTTATAATGTTTATATGTGTATTTATGTCTTGTATTGCTGGTAAGTAACTTTCTTGCACTGAGGTCTGTTCATTGCAAATATCTTTGACGTGTTTTTATGTCTTATAATGTTTATATTTGTATTTATGTCTTATATTGCTGTTAAGTAACGTTCTTGCACTGAGGTCTGTTTGTTGCAAATATCTTTGACTTGTTTTTATGTCTTATAATGTTTATATGTGTATTTATGTCTTGTATTGCTGGTAAGTAACTTTCTTGCACTGAGGTCTGTTTATTGCAAATATCTTTGACGTGTTTTTATGTCTTATAATGTTTATGTGTGTATTTATGTCTTATATTGCTGGTAAGTAACGTTCTTGCACTGAGGTCTGTTTGTTGCAAATATCTTTGACTTGTTTTTATGTCTTGTAATGTTTATGGGTGTGTATATGTCTTGTATTGCTGGTAAGTAACGTTCTTGCACTGAGGTCTGTTCATTGCAAATATCTTTGACTTGTTTTTATGTCGTATAATGTTTATGTGTGTATTTATGTCTTATATTGCTGGTAAGTAACGTTCTTGCACTGAGGTCTGTTTGTTGCAAATATCTTTGACTTGTTTTTTTGTCTTATAATGTTTATGTGTGTATTTATGTCTTATATTACTGGTAAGTAACTTTCTTGCACTGAGGTCTGTTCATTGCAAATTTCTTTGACCTGTTTTTATGTCTTATAATGTTTATATTTTATTTATGTCTTATATTGCTGGTAAATAACTTTCTTGCACTGAGGTCTGTTTGTTGCAAATATCTTTGACCTGTTTTTATGTCTTATAATGTTTATATGTGTATTTATGTCTTATAATGTTTATGTGTGTATTTATGTCTTATAATGTTTATGTGTGTATTTATGTCTTATAATGTTTATGTGTGTATTTATGCCCTTTATTGCTGGTAAGTAAAGTTCTTGCACTGAGGTCTGTTTGTTGCAAATATCTTTGACTTGTTTTTATGTCTTATAATGTTTATGTGTGTATTTATGTCTTATATTGCTGGTAAGTAACTTTCTTGCACTGAGGTCTGTTTATTGCAAATATCTTTGACTTGTTTTTATGTCTTATAATGTTTATGTGTGTATTTATGCCCTTTATTGCTGGTAAGTAAAGTTCTTGCACTGAGGTCTGTTTGTTGCAAATATCTTTGACTTGTTTTTATGTCTTGTAATGTTTATGGGTGTGTATATGTTTTGTATTGCTGGTAAGTAACTTTCTTGCACTGAGGTCTGTTTATTGCAAATATCTTTGACTTGTTTTTATGTCTTATAATGTTTATGTGTGTATTTATGTCTTATATTGCTGGTAAGTAACGTTCTTCCACTGAGGTCTGTTTATTGCAAATATCTTTGACTTGTTTTTATGTCGTATAATGTTTATGTGTGTATTTATGTCTTATATTGCTGGTAAGTAACTTTCTTGCACTGAGGTCTGTTCATTGCTAATATCTTTGACCTGTTTTTATGTCGTATAATGTTTATGTGTGTATTTATGTCTTATATTGCTGGTAAGTAACTTTCTTGCACTGAGGTCTGTTCATTGCAAATTTCTTTGACCTGTTTTTATGTCTTATAATGTTTATATTTGTATTTATGTCTTATAATGTTTATGTGTGTATTTATGTCTTATATTGCTGGTAAGTAACTTTCTTGCACTGAGGTCTGTTCATTGCAAATTTCTTTGACCTGTTTTTATGTCTTGTAATGTTTATGTGTGTATTTATGTCTTGTATTGCTGGTAAGTAACTTTCTTGCACTGAGGTCTGTTTGTTGCAAAATTCTTTGACTTGTTTTTATGTCTTGTAATGTTTATGTGTGTATTTATGTCTTGTATTGCTTGTAAGTAACGTTCTTTTCCTGAGGTCTGTTTGTTGCAAATATCTTTGACTTGTTTTTATGTCTTGTAATGTTTATATTTGTATTTATGTCTTTTAATGTTTATGTGTGTATTTATGTCTTGTATTGCTGGTAAGTAACGTTCTTGCACTCAGGTCTGTTTATTGCAAATATCTTTGACTTGTTTTTATGTCTTGTAATGTTTATGTGTGTATTTATGTCTTGTATTGCTGGTAAGTAACTGTCATGCACTGAGGTCTGTTTGTTGCAAATTTCTTTGACTTGTTTTTATGTCTTGTAATGTTTATTTGTGTATTTATGTCTTGTATTGCTGGTAAGTAACGTTCTTTTACTGAGGTCTGTTTGTTGCAAATATCTTTGACTTGTTTTTATGTCTTGTAATGTTTATGTGTGTATTTATGTCTTGTATTGCTGGTAAGTAACTGTCATGCACTGAGGTCTGTTTGTTGCAAATTTCTTTGACTTGTTTTTATGTCTTGTAATGTTTATGTGTGTATTTATGTCTTGTATTGCTGGTAAGTAACGTTCTTTTACTGAGGTCTGTTTGTTGCAAATATCTTTGACTTGTTTTTATGTCTTGTAATGTTTATATTTGTATTTATGTCTTTTAATGTTTATGTGTGTATTTATGTCTTGTATTGCTGGTAAGTAACGTTCTTGCACTCAGGTCTGTTTATTGCAAATATCTTTGACTTGTTTTTATGTCTTGTAATGTTTATGTGTGTATTTATGTCTTGTATTGCTGGTAAGTAACTGTCATGCACTGAGGTCTGTTTGTTGCAAATTTCTTTGACTTGTTTTTATGTCTTGTAATGTTTATGTGTGTATTTATGTCTTGTATTGCTGGTAAGTAACGTTCTTTTACTGAGGTCTGTTTGTTGCAAATATCTTTGACTTGTTTTTATGTCTTGTAATGTTTATATTTGTATTTATGTCTTTTAATGTTTATGTGTGTATTTATGTCTTGTATTGCTGGTAAGTAACTTTCTTGCACTGAGGTCTTTTTGTTGCAAAATTCTTTGACTTGTTTTTATGTCTTGTAATGTTTATGTGTGTATTTATGTCTTGTATTGCTTGTAAGTAACGTTCTTGCACTGAGGTCTGTTTATTGCAAATATCTTTGACTTGTTTTTATGTCTTATAATGTTTATATGTGTATTTATGTCTTGTATTGCTGGTAAGTAACTTTCTTGAACTGAGGTCTGTTTATTGCAAATATCTTTGACCTGTTTTTATGTCTTATAATGTTTATATTTGTATTTATGTCTTATAATGTTTATGTGTGTATTTATGTCTTATATTGCTGGTAAGTAACGTTCTTGCACTGAGGTCTGTTTGTTGCAAATATCTTTGACTTGTTTTTTTGTCTTATAATGTTTATGTGTGTATTTATGTCTTATATTGCTGGTAAGTAACTTTCTTGCACTGAGGTCTGTTCATTGCAAATTTCTTTGACCTGTTTTTATGTCTTGTAATGTTTATGTGTGTATTTATGTCTTGTATTGCTGGTAAGTAACTTTCTTGCACTGAGGTCTGTTTGTTGCAAAATTCTTTGACTTGTTTTTATGTCTTGTAATGTTTATGTGTGTATTTATGTCTTATATTGCTGGTAAGTAACTTTCTTGCACTGAGGTCTGTTCATTGCAAATTTCTTTGACCTGTTTTTATGTCTTGTAATGTTTATGTGTGTATTTATGTCTTGTATTGCTGGTAAGTAACTTTCTTGCACTGAGGTCTGTTTGTTGCAAATATCTTTGACTTGTTTTTATGTCTTGTAATGTTTATATTTGTATTTATGTCTTGTATTGCTGGTAAGTAACTTTCTTGCACTGAGGTCTGTTCATTGCAAATATCTTTGACGTGTTTTTATGTCTTATAATGTTTATATTTGTATTTATGTCTTATATTGCTGTTAAGTAACGTTCTTGCACTGAGGTCTGTTTGTTGCAAATATCTTTGACTTGTTTTTATGTCTTATAATGTTTATATGTGTATTTATGTCTTGTATTGCTGGTAAGTAACTTTCTTGCACTGAGGTCTGTTTATTGCAAATATCTTTGACTTGTTTTTATGTCTTATAATGTTTATGTGTGTATTTATGTCTTATATTGCTGGTAAGTAACGTTCTTCCACTGAGGTCTGTTTATTGCAAATATCTTTGACTTGTTTTTATGTCGTATAATGTTTATGTGTGTATTTATGTCTTGTATTGCTGGTAAGTAACGTTCTTGCACTGAGGTCTGTTTGTTGCAAATATCTTTGACTTGTTTTTTTGTCTTATAATGTTTATGTGTGTATTTATGTCTTATATTGCTGGTAAGTAACTTTCTTGCACTGAGGTCTGTTCATTGCAAATTTCTTTGACCTGTTTTTATGTCTTATAATGTTTATATTTGTATTTATGTCTTATAATGTTTATGTGTGTATTTATGTCTTATATTGCTGGTAAGTAACGTTCTTGCACTGAGGTCTGTTTGTTGCAAATATCTTTGACTTGTTTTTTTGTCTTATAATGTTTATGTGTGTATTTATGTCTTATATTGCTGGTAAGTAACTTTCTTGCACTGAGGTCTGTTCATTGCAAATTTCTTTGACCTGTTTTTATGTCTTATAATGTTTATATTTGTATTTATGTCTTATAATGTTTATGTGTGTATTTATGTCTTATATTGCTGGTAAGTAACGTTCTTGCACTGAGGTCTGTTCATTGCAAATTTCTTTGACCTGTTTTTATGTCTTATAATGTTTATATTTGTATTTATGTCTTATAATGTTTATGTGTGTATTTATGTCTTATATTGCTGGTAAGTAAAGTTCTTGCACTGAGGTCTGTTTGTTGCAAATATCTTTGACCTGTTTTTATGTCTTATAATGTTTATATGTGTATTTATGTCTTATAATGTTTATGTGTGTATTTATGTCTTATAATGTTTATGTGTGTATTTATGTCTTATAATGTTTATGTGTGTATTTATGCCCTTTATTGCTGGTAAGTAAAGTTCTTGCACTGAGGTCTGTTTGTTGCAAATATCTTTGACTTGTTTTTATGTCTTGTAATGTTTATGGGTGTGTATATGTTTTGTATTGCTGGTAAGTAACTTTCTTGCACTGAGGTCTGTTTATTGCAAATATCTTTGACTTGTTTTTATGTCTTATAATGTTTATGTGTGTATTTATGTCTTATATTGCTGGTAAGTAACGTTCTTGCACTGAGGTCTGTTTGTTGCAAATATCTTTGACTTGTTTTTATGTCTTATAATGTTTATGTGTGTATTTATGTCTTATATTGCTGGTAAGTAACGTTCTTCCACTGAGGTCTGTTTATTGCAAATATCTTTGACTTGTTTTTATGTCGTATAATGTTTATGTGTGTATTTATGTCTTGTATTGCTGGTAAGTAACGTTCTTGCACTGAGGTCTGTTTGTTGCAAATATCTTTGACTTGTTTTTTTGTCTTATAATGTTTATGTGTGTATTTATGTCTTATATTGCTGGTAAGTAACTTTCTTGCACTGAGGTCTGTTCATTGCAAATTTCTTTGACCTGTTTTTATGTCTTATAATGTTTATATTTGTATTTATGTCTTATAATGTTTATGTGTGTATTTATGTCTTATATTGCTGGTAAGTAACGTTCTTGCACTGAGGTCTGTTTGTTGCAAATATCTTTGACTTGTTTTTTTGTCTTATAATGTTTATGTGTGTATTTATGTCTTATATTGCTGGTAAGTAACTTTCTTGCACTGAGGTCTGTTCATTGCAAATTTCTTTGACCTGTTTTTATGTCTTATAATGTTTATATTTGTATTTATGTCTTATAAT
This sequence comes from Aulonocara stuartgranti, assembly GCF_965226115.1. Lineage (NCBI taxonomy): Eukaryota > Metazoa > Chordata > Actinopteri > Cichliformes > Cichlidae > Aulonocara > Aulonocara stuartgranti. The sequence goes on from NC_138944.1 coordinate 38,234,494, forward strand.
GTTTATGTGTGCATTTATGTCTTATATTGCTGGTAAGTAACGTTCTTGCACTGAGGTCTGTTCATTGCAAATTTCTTTGACCTGTTTTTATGTCTTATAATGTTTATATTTGTATTTATGTCTTATAATGTTTATGTGTGTATTTATGTCTTATATTGCTGGTAAGTAAAGTTCTTGCACTGAGGTCTGTTTGTTGCAAATATCTTTGACCTGTTTTTATGTCTTATAATGTTTATATGTGTATTTATGTCTTATAATGTTTATGTGTGTATTTATGTCTTATAATGTTTATGTGTGTATTTATGTCTTATAATGTTTATGTGTGTATTTATGCCCTTTATTGCTGGTAAGTAAAGTTCTTGCACTGAGGTCTGTTTGTTGCAAATATCTTTGACTTGTTTTTATGTCTTGTAATGTTTATGGGTGTGTATATGTTTTGTATTGCTGGTAAGTAACTTTCTTGCACTGAGGTCTGTTTATTGCAAATATCTTTGACTTGTTTTTATGTCTTATAATGTTTATGTGTGTATTTATGTCTTATATTGCTGGTAAGTAACGTTCTTCCACTGAGGTCTGTTCATTGCAAATATCTTTGACTTGTTTTTATGTCGTATAATGTTTATGTGTGTATTTATGTCTTATATTGCTGGTAAGTAACTTTCTTGCACTGAGGTCTGTTCATTGCAAATTTCTTTGACCTGTTTTTATGTCTTATAATGTTTATATTTGTATTTATGTCTTATAATGTTTATGTGTGTATTTATGTGTTATATTGCTGGTAAGTAACGTTCTTGCACTGAGGTCTGTTTGTTGCAAATATCTTTGACTTGTTTTTTTGTCTTATAATGTTTATGTGTGTATTTATGTCTTATATTGCTGGTAAGTAACTTTCTTGCACTGAGGTCTGTTCATTGCAAATTTCTTTGACCTGTTTTTATGTCTTGTAATGTTTATGTGTGTATTTATGTCTTGTATTGCTGGTAAGTAACTTTCTTGCACTGAGGTCTGTTTGTTGCAAAATTCTTTGACTTGTTTTTATGTCTTGTAATGTTTATGTGTGTATTTATGTCTTATATTGCTGGTAAGTAACTTTCTTGCACTGAGGTCTGTTCATTGCAAATTTCTTTGACCTGTTTTTATGTCTTGTAATGTTTATGTGTGTATTTATGTCTTGTATTGCTGGTAAGTAACTTTCTTGCACTGAGGTCTGTTTGTTGCAAATATCTTTGACTTGTTTTTATGTCTTGTAATGTTTATATTTGTATTTATGTCTTTTAATGTTTATGTGTGTATTTATGTCTTGTATTGCTGGTAAGTAACGTTCTTGCACTCAGGTCTGTTTATTGCAAATATCTTTGACTTGTTTTTATGTCTTGTAATGTTTATGTGTGTATTTATGTCTTGTATTGCTGGTAAGTAACTGTCATGCACTGAGGTCTGTTTGTTGCAAATTTCTTTGACTTGTTTTTATGTCTTGTAATGTTTATGTGTGTATTTATGTCTTGTATTGCTGGTAAGTAACGTTCTTTTACTGAGGTCTGTTTGTTGCAAATATCTTTGACTTGTTTTTATGTCTTGTAATGTTTATGTGTGTATTTATGTCTTGTATTGCTGGTAAGTAACTTTCTTGCACTGAGGTCTGTTTATTGCAAATATCTTTGACTTGTTTTTATGTCTTGTAATGTTTAAGGGTGTGTATATGTCTTGTATTGCTGGTAAGTAACGTTCTTGCACTGAGGTCTGTTCATTGCAAATATCTTTGACTTGTTTTTATGTCGTATAATGTTTATGTGTGTATTTATGTCTTATATTGCTGGTAAGTAACGTTCTTGCACTGAGGTCTGTTTGTTGCAAATATCTTTGACTTGTTTTTTTGTCTTATAATGTTTATGTGTGTATTTATGTCTTGTATTGCTGGTAAGTAACTTTCTTGCACTGAGGTCTGTTTATTGCAAATATCTTTGACTTGTTTTTATGTCTTATAATGTTTATGTGTGTATTTATGTCTTATATTGCTGGTAAGTAACGTTCTTGCACTGAGGTCTGTTTGTTGCAAATATCTTTGACTTGTTTTTTTGTCTTATAATGTTTATGTGTGTATTTATGTCTTATATTGCTGGTAAGTAACTTTCTTGCACTGAGGTCTGTTCATTGCAAATTTCTTTGACCTGTTTTTATGTCTTATAATGTTTATATTTGTATTTATGTCTTATAATGTTTATGTGTGTATTTATGTCTTATATTGCTGGTAAGTAACGTTCTTGCACTGAGGTCTGTTCATTGCAAATATCTTTGACCTGTTTTTATGTCTTATAATGTTTATATTTTATTTATGTCTTATATTGCTGGTAAATAACTTTCTTGCACTGAGGTCTGTTTGTTGCAAATATCTATGACCTGTTTTTATGTCTTATAATGTTTATATGTGTATTTATGTCTTATAATGTTTATGTGTGTATTTATGTCTTATAATGTTTATGTGTGTATTTATGTCTTATAATGTTTATGTGTGTATTTATGCCCTTTATTGCTGGTAAGTAAAGTTCTTGCACTGAGGTCTGTTTGTTGCAAATATCTTTGACTTGTTTTTATGTCTTATAATGTTTATGTGTGTATTTATGTCTTATATTGCTGGTAAGTAACTTTCTTGCACTGAGGTCTGTTTATTGCAAATATCTTTGACTTGTTTTTATGTCTTATAATGTTTATGTGTGTATTTATGCCCTTTATTGCTGGTAAGTAAAGTTCTTGCACTGAGGTCTGTTTGTTGCAAATATCTTTGACTTGTTTTTATGTCTTGTAATGTTTATGGGTGTGTATATGTTTTGTATTGCTGGTAAGTAACTTTCTTGCACTGAGGTCTGTTTATTGCAAATATCTTTGACTTGTTTTTATGTCTTATAATGTTTATGTGTGTATTTATGTCTTATATTGCTGGTAAGTAACTTTCTTGCACTGTGGTCTGTTCATTGCAAATTTCTTTGACCTGTTTTTATGTCTTATAATGTTTATATTTGTATTTATGTCTTATAATGTTTATGTGTGTATTTATGTCTTATATTGCTGGTAAGTAACTTTCTTGCACTGAGGTCTGTTCATTGCAAATTTCTTTGACCTGTTTTTATGTCTTGTAATGTTTATGTGTGTATTTATGTCTTGTATTGCTGGTAAGTAACTTTCTTGCACTGAGGTCTGTTTGTTGCAAAATTCTTTGACTTGTTTTTATGTCTTGTAATGTTTATGTGTGTATTTATGTCTTGTATTGCTTGTAAGTAACGTTCTTTTCCTGAGGTCTGTTTGTTGCAAATATCTTTGACTTGTTTTTATGTCTTGTAATGTTTATATTTGTATTTATGTCTTTTAATGTTTATGTGTGTATTTATGTCTTGTATTGCTGGTAAGTAACGTTCTTGCACTCAGGTCTGTTTATTGCAAATATCTTTGACTTGTTTTTATGTCTTGTAATGTTTATGTGTGTATTTATGTCTTGTATTGCTGGTAAGTAACTGTCATGCACTGAGGTCTGTTTGTTGCAAATTTCTTTGACTTGTTTTTATGTCTTGTAATGTTTATTTGTGTATTTATGTCTTGTATTGCTGGTAAGTAACGTTCTTTTACTGAGGTCTGTTTGTTGCAAATATCTTTGACTTGTTTTTATGTCTTGTAATGTTTATGTGTGTATTTATGTCTTGTATTGCTGGTAAGTAACTGTCATGCACTGAGGTCTGTTTGTTGCAAATTTCTTTGACTTGTTTTTATGTCTTGTAATGTTTATGTGTGTATTTATGTCTTGTATTGCTGGTAAGTAACGTTCTTTTACTGAGGTCTGTTTGTTGCAAATATCTTTGACTTGTTTTTATGTCTTGTAATGTTTATATTTGTATTTATGTCTTTTAATGTTTATGTGTGTATTTATGTCTTGTATTGCTGGTAAGTAACGTTCTTGCACTCAGGTCTGTTTATTGCAAATATCTTTGACTTGTTTTTATGTCTTGTAATGTTTATGTGTGTATTTATGTCTTGTATTGCTGGTAAGTAACTGTCATGCACTGAGGTCTGTTTGTTGCAAATTTCTTTGACTTGTTTTTATGTCTTGTAATGTTTATTTGTGTATTTATGTCTTGTATTGCTGGTAAGTAACGTTCTTTTACTGAGGTCTGTTTGTTGCAAATATCTTTGACTTGTTTTTATGTCTTGTAATGTTTATGTGTGTATTTATGTCTTGTATTGCTGGTAAGTAACTGTCATGCACTGAGGTCTGTTTGTTGCAAATTTCTTTGACTTGTTTTTATGTCTTGTAATGTTTATGTGTGTATTTATGTCTTGTATTGCTGGTAAGTAACGTTCTTTTACTGAGGTCTGTTTGTTGCAAATATCTTTGACTTGTTTTTATGTCTTGTAATGTTTATATTTGTATTTATGTCTTTTAATGTTTATGTGTGTATTTATGTCTTGTATTGCTGGTAAGTAACTTTCTTGCACTGAGGTCTGTTTGTTGCAAAATTCTTTGACTTGTTTTTATGTCTTGTAATGTTTATGTGTGTATTTATGTCTTGTATTGCTTGTAAGTAACGTTCTTGCACTGAGGTCTGTTTATTGCAAATATCTTTGACTTGTTTTTATGTCTTATAATGTTTATATGTGTATTTATGTCTTGTATTGCTGGTAAGTAACTTTCTTGCACTGAGGTCTGTTTATTGCAAATATCTTTGACCTGTTTTTATGTCTTATAATGTTTATATTTGTATTTATGTCTTATAATGTTTATGTGTGTATTTATGTCTTATATTGCTGGTAAGTAACGTTCTTGCACTGAGGTCTGTTTGTTGCAAATATCTTTGACTTGTTTTTTTGTCTTATAATGTTTATGTGTGTATTTATGTCTTATATTGCTGGTAAGTAACTTTCTTGCACTGAGGTCTGTTCATTGCAAATTTCTTTGACCTGTTTTTATGTCTTGTAATGTTTATGTGTGTATTTATGTCTTGTATTGCTGGTAAGTAACTGTCATGCACTGAGGTCTGTTTGTTGCAAAATTCTTTGACTTGTTTTTATGTCTTGTAATGTTTATGTGTGTATTTATGTCTTGTATTGCTGGTAAGTAACGTTCTTTTACTGAGGTCTGTTTGTTGCAAATATCTTTGACTTGTTTTTATGTCTTGTAATGTTTATATTTGTATTTATGTCTTTTAATGTTTATGTGTGTATTTATGTCTTGTATTGCTGGTAAGTAACGTTCTTGCACTCAGGTCTGTTTATTGCAAATATCTTTGACTTGTTTTTATGTCTTGTAATGTTTATGTGTGTATTTATGTCTTGTATTGCTGGTAAGTAACGTTCTTGCACTCAGGTCTGTTTGTTGCAAATTTCTTTGACTTGTTTTTATGTCTTGTAATGTTTATGTGTGTATTTATGTCTTGTATTGCTGGTAAGTAACGTTCTTTTACTGAGGTCTGTTTGTTGCAAATATCTTTGACTTGTTTTTATGTCTTGTAATGTTTATATTTGTATTTATGTCTTTTAATGTTTATGTGTGTATTTATGTCTTGTATTGCTGGTAAGTAACTTTCTTGCACTGAGGTCTGTTTGTTGCAAAATTCTTTGACTTGTTTTTATGTCTTGTAATGTTTATGTGTGTATTTATGTCTTGTATTGCTTGTAAGTAACGTTCTTGCACTGAGGTCTGTTTATTGCAAATATCTTTGACTTGTTTTTATGTCTTGTAATGTTTATGTGTGTATTTATGTCTTGTATTGCTTGTAAGTAACGTTCTTGCACTGAGGTCTGTTTGTTGCAAATTTCTTTGACTTGTTTTTATGTCTTGTAATGTTTATGTGTGTATTTATGTCTTGTATTGCTGGTAAGTAACGTTCTTTTACTGAGGTCTGTTTGTTGCAAATATCTTTGACTTGTTTTTATGTCTTGTAATGTTTATATTTGTATTTATGTCTTTTAATGTTTATGTGTGTATTTATGTCTTGTATTGCTGGTAAGTAACTTTCTTGCACTGAGGTCTGTTTGTTGCAAAATTCTTTGACTTGTTTTTATGTCTTGTAATGTTTATGTGTGTATTTATGTCTTGTATTGCTTGTAAGTAACGTTCTTGCACTGAGGTCTGTTTATTGCAAATATCTTTGACTTGTTTTTATGTCTTATAATGTTTATATGTGTATTTATGTCTTGTATTGCTGGTAAGTAACTTTCTTGCACTGAGGTCTGTTTATTGCAAATATCTTTGACTTGTTTTTATGTCTTATAATGTTTATGTGTGTATTTATGTCTTGTATTGCTGGTAAGTAACTTTCTTGCACTGAGGTCTGTTCATTGCAAATATCTTTGACGTGTTTTTATGTCTTATAATGTTTATATTTGTATTTATGTCTTATATTGCTGTTAAGTAACGTTCTTGCACTGAGGTCTGTTTGTTGCAAATATCTTTGACTTGTTTTTATGTCTTATAATGTTTATATGTGTATTTATGTCTTGTATTGCTGGTAAGTAACTTTCTTGCACTGAGGTCTGTTTATTGCAAATATCTTTGACTTGTTTTTATGTCTTATAATGTTTATGTGTGTATTTATGTCTTATATTGCTGGTAAGTAACGTTCTTCCACTGAGGTCTGTTTATTGCAAATATCTTTGACTTGTTTTTATGTCGTATAATGTTTATGTGTGTATTTATGTCTTGTATTGCTGGTAAGTAACGTTCTTGCACTGAGGTCTGTTTGTTGCAAATATCTTTGACTTGTTTTTTTGTCTTATAATGTTTATGTGTGTATTTATGTCTTATATTGCTGGTAAGTAACGTTCTTGCACTGAGGTCTGTTTGTTGCAAATATCTTTGACTTGTGTTTTTTGTCTTATAATGTTTATGTGTGTATTTATGTCTTATATTGCTGGTAAGTAACTTTCTTGCACTGAGGTCTGTTCATTGCAAATTTCTTTGACCTGTTTTTATGTCTTGTAATGTTTATGTGTGTATTTATGTCTTGTATTGCTGGTAAGTAACTTTCTTGCACTGAGGTCTGTTTGTTGCAAAATTCTTTGACTTGTTTTTATGTCTTGTAATGTTTATGTGTGTATTTATGTCTTATATTGCTGGTAAGTAACTTTCTTGCACTGAGGTCTGTTCATTGCAAATTTCTTTGACCTGTTTTTATGTCTTGTAATGTTTATGTGTGTATTTATGTCTTGTATTGCTGGTAAGTAACTTTCTTGCACTGAGGTCTGTTTGTTGCAAATATCTTTGACTTGTTTTTATGTCTTGTAATGTTTATATTTGTATTTATGTCTTTTAATGTTTATGTGTGTATTTATGTCTTGTATTGCTGGTAAGTAACTGTCATGCACTGAGGTCTGTTTGTTGCAAATTTCTTTGACTTGTTTTTATGTCTTGTAATGTTTAAGGGTGTGTATATGTCTTGTATTGCTGGTAAGCAACGTTCTTGCACTGAGGTCTGTTCATTGCAAATATCTTTGACTACAAATAGTTGTAACTGTAAACTTGCTCTCTTGTGGGAAAATCTTACTCAAGGTTTAGGAGTGTTTATGGGAATTTTTGAGCATTCTTGTAGAAGTGTATTGTGAGGTGAGACACAGATATTGGATGAGAAGCCCTGGCTAACAGTCTCCACTCTAATTCATCCCGAAGGTGTTCTGTCGAGTTGAGGTCAGGATTCTGTGAAAGCCAGTCAAGTTGTTCCAAACCAAACTCGCTCATCCGTGTCTTTATGGACTTTGCTTTGTGCACTGATGTGCAGTCATGCTGGAACAGGAAGGGGCCATCCCCAAACTGTTCCCACAAATTTGCTTGTTTTTATACACCTGTGGCCATGGAAGTGATAGGAACACCTGAATTATATCAGAGACTACTACACCATATATCTGGAAGATGTCGTGTATATTCAAAAACGTAAAGCAACTCTTTGATTAAAGAGCTCGTAATTTTTGGCCAGCAATGTATAATTTTCGTTTTCAGGGCTTGTTTCTGTTGCTGCCAAGAGGCCAAAGAGTGCATGTGTGTGTCTTTGTGGAACGTTAAGTGTGTTTCCCCAAACCTTTTGTGTCACGTGGTCTGCGTGTCCTGGAGGGCCTAGCAGCATCTGGTTTGCGCTCGGTGCGTTTTGCTCTGGAGGTCCCAGGCCTGCAGAGCGTCACTGCCAACGACTTCCCTGCATGTGAGTGAAGTTGGCCCCCCCACCTTCTTCAAATCCAACAAAAGTGGTATCAAACGTTTGTGCTACGTTTGTGCTACTATCATTTTAAAGATATTAATAAAAATTTCTAGAGGTCATCAGAGGTCAACCAGCCCCCCCACATTAATTAAATCAAACAAAATGGGTGTCAATCAACTGTGCTACGTTTGTGCTGGTTTGTGCTGCTAAAATTTTCATTTGTGCTGCTTCTGTTTTAAAGATATTAATGAAAATGTGAAGGTCAAAAGGTCAACCAGCCCCCCCACATTACCCAAATCAAACAAAATTGATGTCAAACGTTTGTGCTACGTTTGTGCTGCAAAAACTTTCGTTTGTGCTGCTATCATTTTAAAGATATTAATAAAAATTTCTAGAGGTCATCAAAGGTCAACCAGCCCCCCCATATAAATGGAATCAAACAAAATTGGTGTCAATCAGTTGTGCTACGTTTGTGCTGGTTTGTGCTGCACAAATTTTTGTTTGTGCCGCTATTATTTTAAAGATATTAACAAAAATTTCTAGAGGTCAACCAGCCCCCCCATATTAATGGAATCAAACAAAATGGATGTCAAACGTTTGTGCTGGTTTGTGCTGCAAAAATGTTTGTTTGTGCTGCTAACATTTTAAAATTTTTAATAAAATAACGTCTTGATGCGTGCTTAATCATCCAGGTAAGTCAATCCCAAAAGGTTGATTCTGTTCATCTGGACATTTTCAGTTGGAGAAATGTTTCGTCACTCATCCAAGTGACTTCTTCAGTCTCAGCTGACTGCAGGTTTCCCCAACCTTATAAACACACGTGAGTGAAGTTGGCAACCCTACATTCTTCAAATCGAACAAAATTGATGTCAACCATTTGTCCTGCAAATTATTTTGTTTGTGCAGGTTATGTTTCCCTAATTTTATAAACAGTACATGTACAGTGAGAGAGAGAGATGTTACATCTGTCTTCACTTGCATCCCAGTCATAGAGGCGTTGGAGGTCGTTCATAAGAGATTACAGGATCATCCCAACCTCAGCAACAGGACCACTCTCAGCACTGATCAGTTGTGTTTGCTTTTGGAACTGTGTCTTAATTCCACCTATTTTGCATAAGGGTCAGTACAGGCAGAAATCTAGGTGTGCCATGGGTTCCCACAGGCCCCTGGTCAAAGTCACCAAACCAGTTCGTAAGCAGGTACAGGTGTGGCCAGAAGGGTCCTCAGAGGCACTGCTTTTCCACCACAGGCTGCCACACACGACAACACCACAGACTTTCAGGAATATACAGAAACTGTCACTGCCTACATCCCAAAATGCATCGATGATGTCACAGAGACCAGGACTATCACTGTCCGGGCCAATCAGAAATGCAAGCCTTCAGAGCCAGGAATTAGGAGAGTCTAAGAACAGCAAGGGCAAACCTGTCACGTGGCATCAGCTACAGCAAAGCTTCAGCGACAGCAGAGATACTTGGAGGCAGTGGCAAGGAATACGAACCATTACAGACTACAAGCCCACTCTACAGACCGTGGTGACACAATCCCCAGACAGTGTGTGGAGATCCCTTGCCAAAATCAGTACACGCAAAGCTCCAGGTGCTGATAACATCCTTGGACGAGCACTGACGGACTATGCTGTGGAACTCACAAATGTCTTCACAGACATCTTTAACACATCACTAGGGTCAGGCCGTCGTTCCCACATGCCTCAAAGCCTCCACCATCATTAGTGTACCCAAGAAGTCATCTATCTCCTGCTTTAAGGACTACCGTCCTGTCAAACTCACCTCCATCATTATTAAGTTAAGTGCTTTGAACGGTTAGTCATGCATCAAATCAAATTATCGCTTTCCCCCAACCTGGATCCATTTCAGTTCGCATACCGGTCAAAACGCTCAACCGATGATGGAATTTCAACTGCCCCTCACTCAGCCCTCACACATCTGAACACTAGAGACTCATATGTCAGAGTGCTGTTCATAGACTTCAGTTCAGCATTCAACACCATCATTCCCCAGCAACTCATTCACAAACTGGATCTGCTGGGGATCAGCACCTTGCTGTATAACGGGCTGCTAGATTTCTTGACAGGAAGACAGCAGACAGTACGGGTCGACAGCAACACCTCCAGCCCAAGAACACTGAATACGAGGGCTCCCCAAGGATATGTGTGTTGAGCCCCCTTCTCTTCACTCTGCTGACCCACGATGAGATCTACTACAGGGGTGAAGTTAACCATCTGGTAGAGTGGTACAGCAACAACAACCTGTCCCTGAATGTGGAGAAGACCAACAGCGACTCTACTTCCTCTGCAAACTGAGAAGCACAAGAGATTCAACCCCCATTATGAGCACCTTTTACAGAGGCACAGTTAAGAGTATCCTCACCAGCTGCATCACTGTATGGTATGACTCCTGCACTGGGTTCTGCAGGAAAAAATGACAATCAGTAGATCTCCCCAGGAGATCTACTGCACCTGCCTCATCTGGAAGGTCCTCTCCATTACAGGTGACTCCACTCATCTCTTCAACAGCGTCTTCAGTTTGCTGCCATCAGGAAGGATACTGAAGAGCCTCCGGGCCAGAACCAGCAGACTGAGAGACAGCTTCGTCCATTGGGCCGTCAGGATGCTGACCATCTCTGAATCGAGAAGGGGGGCCCAAGGGTACATCTTTCGCCATCCTAAAATGCTGTGATTGTAGCCATTCCCCACTTTCTGTGAATGATACTCATGGCCATTGATCAGTAGGCTTTGATTAGTTGTCATTGATCAATGGTCATAAGAATTTGCATACTAACAATCATGGAACTAACCCCCCAGCACATTGTTCATTCAGTGGCGCTAGTTTCCTTCACTATGCAAATGTACTGTTTATAAGGTTGGGGAAACCTGCAGTCAGCTGAGACTGAAGAAGTCACTTGGATGAGTGACGAAACGTTTCTCCAACTGAAAATGTCCAGATGAACAGAATCAACCTTTTGGGATTGACTTACCTGGATGATTAAGCACGCATCAAGACGTTATTTTATTAAAAATTTAAAATGTTAGCAGCACAAACAAACATTTTTGCAGCACAAACCAGCACAAACGTTTGACATCAATTTTGTTTGATTTCATTAATATGGGGGGGCTGGTTGACCTCTAGAAATTTTTGTTAATATCTTTAAAATAATAGCGGCACAAACAAAAATTTGTGCAGCACAAACCATCACAAACGTAGCACAAACGTTTAACATCAATTTTGTTTGATTTGGGTAATGTGGGGGGGCTGGTTGACCTTTTGACCTTTACATTTTCATTAATATCTTTAAAACAGAGGCAGCACAAACGAAAATTTTTGCAGCACAAACCAGCACAAACGTTTGATACCACTTTTGTTGGATTTGAAGAAGGTGGGGGGGCCAACTTCACTCACATCTTCCCTGCTAAGACGGCGGCTCTGATCGCCAGGAATGCCCAGTACAACGGAGTGAGCCACCTGCTCCACGCCAGCTGCAGAGATGCCAGGTATGACTAGTCAGCATGTTTCCTCTGCTTTACTTCCCACTTTTATCAGCTCCACTGTTCAGTACCATCTTCTTTCCCCCCATACTTCTTGTTTCATTGTTCTTCACTTTTGACCTTTGACCATTTAAAATAAATAAATAAAAATTTCTCTCCCGGGTTTTAAACACAGCATGCTGATGTATGGTAAATGGCCTACATTTGTATAGCGCTTTTCTAGTCCATAGGACCCCAAAGCGCTTTACACTACATTCAGTCATTCACCCATTCACACACTGGCGATAGCAAGCTACATTGACAGAGGCGAGGCTGCCGGACACAGGCGCCACCGGGCCCTCTGACCACCACCAGTAGGCAAACATGGGGTTAGTATCTTGCCCAAGGATATTTGGCATGCAGCCAGGATGCAGCCTGGGATCGAACCACCGACCTTCTGATTAGTGGCTGACCTGCTCTGCCACCTGAGCTACAGCCACCCCTGTGTATGACATGCGAGCGAAGAAGGATCGCTATGACGTCATTGATCTGGATCCCTACGGTAGCCCGGCCTCTTTCCTGGATGCTGCCGTTCAGTCTGTCAGTGAAGGAGGTGGGTAGTTCACCGTAGCAGCTCCTCTAGGTTTCATCACTGTCAGGGATGTGGAAAGTTTCAGATCACTGTTGTAACTGCAAGTATTCAACTAGTGCAGAGGCTGCTGACACATGCATGTATGCAGTCTTTTAAAAAGCCAACAGCATGGTGCATGTGTGTGATAGACTAAATGTTAACTGGCTGAAAGTTTCAATTAAATGTGATTTTTATAGCAACAAATCACAACAACAGCCACCTCTAGGTGCTTTATATTCTAAAGTAAAGATCGTACTCTAAGGAGCTCGGTCAAGTGCTCCTTGCCAGCTTAATGGCCTGTTGTATGTAGCCCAATAATGGAGGTAGAAGCTGACACCACACGGAGCTGTTTTCAACACTGCGTTTCATCTGAAGTGAATTCAGATTACTTTTCAAAATTCACCATAAAATCAGTTTGGCAGCTGATCAGAAGTGGGCGAGAGATTGTTAGTGAAATAATTCTTGTTTGGTTTGATCCACTTTAAGTGTCAAAATCACTTTGTTTGTCACAAAGCAGAGAATAGTGTGCGTGTGTGTGTGTGTGTGTGTGTGTGTGTGTGTGTGTGTGTGTGTGTCTCTTTTTGTGTATATGTATGATGTCTAATCTACACGGTTAAGCTGCCACTGCAGGTTTATAAATTTCAGTCTTTTAGATTTCTCGTCTTCTCTCCCCCCCTCTCAGGTCTTTTATGTATAACCTGTACAGACATGGCGGTGATGGCAGGAAACAGTGGAGAAACTTGCTACAGCAAATACGGTTCAGTCTCCATCAAAGCCAAATATTGTCATGAAATGGTGAGTATACAGAGTATACACACAAACAAACACACTCTCCACACTCTGGCTCACTCTCAGAAATGTGAAAATGACACATTGCAGTACATGCACAGTCATGTTTGCATTAGTGTGTAAGCATGCAGAATGTATCTGAGTGAGACGGTGACGCTGTAAGTAATCGTACGTTCAATTTAGCCAAGTGAGTTTTCGTGACGTCAAAAACAAATGATATTTTATTCTTGTTGCGATTGTCTGAGGTTATAATCCTTCAGTGTGCACACTTTGGGAAAAGAAATAGCAGAGCAATGATTGGCTACCTCTCCAGAAGTTCCTCTTCTTGTGGATCATCTCCAGCTCCTCCATTTTGGACCGCAGATGGTGACTCTACTTTCTGTTCAACCTGAAGGCATCAAGCCTGCACTTGCTTCAGGTACAGTATAAGTTGGACCTCCGGCTAGTAACGGATCACCGGGACAGCCGTCACCAGCTGCAGTCCAAGATGTTGGAGTCAGTTTCGGGATGAGAGACTCAGAATTGACTGTTTTATTACATGTAATTAGAAAACTCCCTGAAAAGCCTTCAGTTGATCCAAAATGATGCAGCGAGAGTACTGACAGGGACTAGAAAGGAAGAGCATATTTCTCCTATTTTGGCTTCTCTTCACTGGCTCCCTGTTAAATCCAGGACATAAAAGATCTTTAATAATCACCCCCCATCTTATCTTAAAAACCTCAGAGTACTGTATCACCCCAGTAGATAACTTCACTCTCAGACTGCAGGCTTACTTGTGGCTCCCTTTCCTGTTGAGATTTGGGAGACAAACACTCTCTACCTTTAAGATTAGGCTTAAAACTTTCCTTTTTGATAAGGGATAAAGTTAGGGTTGGATCAGGTGACCCCGAATCCTCCCTTATATATGCAGCAATAGGCCTTGGCTGCTCAGTGCTTCCCCTGATCCACTGGGTGTTTCTTCTAAACTCATTATGTGTTTAATTATTAGTAATTGATTAATCTTTGGATCACGTTCACAGTATGCCTTTGTCTCGTCTCCCTCCCCTCATCCCAACGGGTCACAGCAGATGGCCCCGCCCCTCCCTGAGCCTGGTTCTGCTGGAGGTTTCTTCCTGTTAAAAGGGAGTTTTTGTTTCCCACCATCACTAAGTGCTTTCTCATGTTTTGTCAGATTTGTGAGTTTTCTCTGTATTATTGCAGGGTCTTTACCTTTATAATATAAGGACACTGTTGTTGTGATTTGGCACTATATAAATAAAAATGAATTGGATTGAAATTAAATATTAGTAAAATAACAAAATATATGCAAAAAATACAGAAAAAAGTAAAAGACATAAAATATCTCTATATACCACACAATTCTACATGTTTGAAAAGCAGAAGGATAAATTTTACACTTATTTGATGAGTGAAAGTCACGACTGTTACCTGCCTGTAGGGAAACATGAGACAGGAAGACTGTAGGTGGCTTTTTAAAATAAGGGTGAAGGGCTTATCGAGTCATCTAAGTCAAACATGCAGCTGTCTCAGTGGGATCCAGATGGATAACAATAAATTACACAGTATACTTGGGCAACCATCCAAAGAGTCATCGTGTAGACAACGCCGTTCGTGTTGAATATTTTCTTTGGCAGAAATACAAGAAAAGAGCAACTGGTGAATGTGTTTGCACCACAGCCAGAACATGTGTGGTGTTCTCATAAAGGTCTTTTCTTCTTTTTCCCACCTTCTCATGTGCTATCATGATCTGATTTCATGCTGCATATAGCACAAGTAGTTTTCCACACAGTAGTGGAATTCACACCTTCTCTAGCTGTGAGTGGCAGTAATGGAACATAAATGCAAGGATCATTAAAAAAACCTCATAAATTCTATTTGATTTGATGAAAAAGAAACCCCTCTGCAGCCGAATAAAACTTCTTATCCAACATAATTTCCTCACATCCCTGTAAACAGATCCGAGATGTTTTCCAGATTTTCACAGCAAGAGAAAAAAAGTGCTGAATACGTGCCTCTCTCCATCTTTGAACTCCAGGCTCTGCGTATCATCCTGCACAGTTTGGACCAGAGGGCAGGAGTGTACCAGCGATACATCCAGCCCCTGCTGTCCGTCAGCGTCGACTTTTACATTCGAGTCTTCGTCCGCGTCTTCACAGGACAGGCTACAGTCAAAAACTCAGCCAGGTGCTCGCTCACACACACGCACGCACTGTCTGCTAACAAAGGCTGATCTATCCTGTGTGATGAAAGATGAATGATCCTGAAACTGGGTCATTGCAGGAACAAATGCACAAAGTAACAGCAGCAGGGGGATTTGTGAGGGTAAAAGTAAAGTGCTAATAGAATAATAGAAATCTGGGTACGTGACACTAAAAGATGATATTATGACTGATGTGCTCAGTATTGAAACACAATATGACACTGCAGTTGAGTCCCGTCTCTCTTTGTTGCAGTAAGCAGGCGCTGGTGTACAACTGTGTCGGCTGCGGGGCTTTCCACTTGCAGAGAATGGGCAGGAGAACAAGCAACGGAAAACAGTGAACACTAAACACTCTGCTGCTTCTTCTAATGAGGTTCTGTGTGTGATGGTTCAGTCGAGGTGTGCTCATCAGCGAACTGGCGGCTTGAAATAAAGTCCTCAGTTTATGGTGTTTCTGTAAAATAACATTCTTTTTGGATGTAAAAATCTTAGGTTGAACTCAATCAAAAGGTTGAGTTCAAGGAGCCATGGATGGATACGTTAGGCTAAATGCTTTACTATTAAATGTGAGGTTTGCTGTTCAGAGTATGGAACGCCAGGACTGCCATAATGAATTAATTAAATACACCATTAAATAATTAATTAAATGTGGCAATAATTAATTAAAATTGGAATTAATTAATTAAATAAATAGTACTGACCTTACTTTAAGTTTGATTCCATAAAAAGTGACAAAAACATTAGCGTCCATTAGCATTGTGCGTGGGAAGAAAACATCTTTTTACAGCGAAAAAAACCCCTAAACTTCCAAGCAAGCTCCGAGTGCGCTACCACGTAATGGGAAATTCACAGAGAAACTGCCGTATCCTTCCACTGACCGCTGCGGCACACCTGCACCAAGGTAAACCTCCGCCTACCCAACTCCTGCTTTACAGGTGAAAATAGAGCAAAAGGATATATGGAACGCCAGGACTGCCATAACGAATTAATTAAATACACCATTAAATAATTAATTAAATGTGGCAATAATTAATTAAAATGTGAAATACATAAATAATTAATTAAATATATAATTAAATAATTAATTAAATGTGGCAACAATTAATTAAAATGTGAAATACATAAATAATTAATAAAATGTGTCAATAATTAATTACATGTGTCATACCTATTTATTTAATTAATTAATTCCAATTTTAATTAATTATTGACACATTTAATTAATTATTTAATGGTGTATTTAATTAATTCATTATGGCAGTCCTGGCGTTCCATAAAAGGACCGCTAGTCTTTGACTTTATTTATTTTCTGCTGTGCTTTACTTGCATCTATTTGAAAGACTGAGTGTAAACACAAAAAAATATATATTTTATGTGCTGGAATGTGCAGAAAATAGGTTTAAATATTAAACAAATTTCTTCCAGTCAGAGAATGTTGCATATAATTACATTTTTGCTTGATGCATAAAGTTAAAAGATTAAAATTAATAAAACTATAAAAGTTTTAAAAAGAGACTTTTCCATTTGATTACATTTTGTATGATGGATTATGCAGAAAAAGTAGAACTGGGCTGAAAGATCTATCGCTTTATCACCTATTCAGGTTGTAAATCGTATTTTAAAAAAGTAACTAAGTAACTAAGTAATTAATTACTTTTGAAAATAAGTAATCAGTAAAGTAACGGGATTACTTTTTGGGGGAAGTAATCAGTAATTAGTTACTGATTACTTTTTTCAAGTAACTTGACCAACACTGGACATGACATTAAAATGTTAGCTTTAGATTTCCAAATTGCCTTAGTGGATTAACCACCACTAGAGGGAGACAGAAGACTGCATTTCATTTAGTAGTCTTTGAAATTTTCTCAAAATTTCACTGAATTATTTTCATGTAATTTTTTTCACATAGCAATTAACAAATGAAATGAAATATTTAAGTCAATGATCCATGACACTGTGTCCATGATGATGTGTTAATTGGTTTTTCCAGTACATATACTCCTGTAACGTTGAAAAACTTGATCTTGATGAGATGGCACATTTTAAGCCTGAATTATTTTTCTTTTTCTTTTGTAAAGAACCACATATAACACAAGGTTCATTCAAAGCTCATCTGAATGTTGGTGTTTGTATACAGTGGGGCAAAAAAGTATTTAGTCAGCCACCGATTGTGCAAGTTCCTCCACTTAAAATGATGACAGAGGTCAGTAATTTGCACCAGAGGTACACTTCAACTGTGAGAGACAGAATGTGAAAAAAAAAAAATCCATGAATTCACATGGTAGGATTTGTAAAGAATTTATACGTAAATCAGGGTGGAAAATAAGTATTTGGTCACCTCAAACAAGGAAGATCTCTGGCTCTCACAGACCTGTAACGTCTTCTGTAAGAAGGTTTTCTGTCCCCCACTCGTTACCTGTATGAATGGCACCTGTTTGAACTCATCATCTGTATAAAAGACACCTGTCCACAGCCTCAAACAGTCAGACTCCAAATGCTGCCATGGCCAAGACCAAAGAGCTTTCGAAGGACACCAGGAAAAGTATTGTAGACCTGCACCAGACTGGGAAGAGTGAATCTACAATGGGCAAGCAGCTTGGTGTGAAAAAATCAACTGTGGGAGCAATCATCAGAAAATGGAAGACATATAAGACCACTGATGATCTCCCTTGATCTGGGGCTCCACGCAAGATCTCATCCCGTGGGGTCAAAATGATCATGAGAACGGTGAGCAAAGATCCCAGAACCACACGGGGGGACCTGGTGAATGACCTGCAGAGAGCTGGGGCCAAAGTAACAAAGGTCACCATCAGTAACACACTACAACGGCAGGGAATCAAATCCCGCAGTGCCAGACGTGTTCCGCTGCTGAAGCCAGTGCATGTCCAGGCCCGTCTGAAGTTTGCCAGAGAGCACAAGGATGATACAGCAGAGGATTGGGAGAATGTCATGTGGTCAGATGAAACCAAAGTAGAACTTTTTGGTATAAACTCAACTCGTCGTGTTTGGAGGAAGAAGAATACTGAGTTGCATCCCAAGAACACCATACCTACTGTGAAGCATGGGGGTGGAAACATCATGCTATGGGGCTGTTTTTCTGCCAAGGGGACAGGACGACTGATCCGTGTTAAGGACAGAATGAATGGGGCCATGTATCGTGAGATTTTGAGCCAAAACCTCCTTCCATCAGTGAGAACTTTGAAGATGAGACGAGGCTGGGTCTTCCAACATGACAATGATCCAAAACACACCGCCCGGGCAACAAAGGAGTGGCTCCGTAAGAAGCATTTGAAAGTCCTGGAGTGGCCTAGCCAGTCTCCAGACCTCAACCCCATAGAAAATCTGTGGCGGGAGTTGAAAGTCCGTGTTGCTCGGTGACAGCCCCAAAACATCACTGCTCTCGAGAAGATCTGCATGGAGGAATGGGCCAAAATACCAGCTACTGGGTGTGCAAACCTGGTAAAGACCTATAGTAAACGTTTGACCTCTGTTATTGCCAACAAAGGTTATGTTACAAAGTATTGAGTTGTATTTTTGTTATTGACCAAATACTTATTTTCCACCCTGATTTACGAATAAATTCTTTACAAATCCTACCATGTGGATTCATGGATTTTTATTTTTATTTTTATTTTTTTCACATTCTGTCTCTCACAGTTGAAGTGTACCTCTGGTGCAAATTACTGACCTCTGTCATCATTTTAGGTGGGGGAACTTGCACAATCGGTGGCTGACTAAATACTTTTTTGCCCCACTGTACATCTCAACAGATGAGCTGTTACTTAGAGAGTTCAGGGTCTTATGGTGGAAAAGTTTGTAATTATGTGAGCTGCTCTGGATAAATCCTCTGCTCCATCTGAGTCTCAGTCCACAGAACCTCACAGTATTCCCAGCAAACAGATGACTTCACCTTATAGAAACCTTTTAGAACTATTAATTTATCTTAACTGGTTTTTTTTTTTTCCAGTAGGTAAGTTTCTACCACAAACTTTGTCTTTATTAGCTTTATGACGTAGTCCCAAGGGAACAACAGAATTTCAACCACTTAAGCTGTAAATAATTTATTTCCTCTAAATAAATAAAATAAAGTGATGATAATAACGCTAATAACAGCAGCCATGTGTAGTCCTCTGGAACACAACTCTGTTTGCATTATTACAGGGGTGGTTGTAGCTTAAGTGGTAGAGCAAGAGCAGGTCATCTAACCGGAACGTTAGTGTTTTGATCCCAGTCTGCATGCCAAATATTCCTGGCCAAGATACTAACCCCATGTTGCTCGTATGCTTTAGACAAAAGGCGCATAGAAACAGCATATAAAAAAGTGCTTGGGTGAATGAGGTTGTGTAGTGCTCAGACTAGAAAAACGTCTGACGAACCTAATTTCTTTTTGCCAGTAAGAACTGAAGCGCTAATGTCAGGTGCACCTACACTCTAGCGCCTCATGAGGGCAGCATTTCGTCTTTGCGAACGTATTCGTGACGTCATCCCGTGTAACTTCCTGTAATCTCGGGTCCGTTCCTCAAATCGTCCGCTGTTGTGGTTCAGAAGGCCAAGTACCGACGTGCCGGTCATTTCAAAAACCTTAAAGGTAGAGAAACAATTTCCAAGTTGTTTTATGACAGTGAATTGTTGACTTGGCGTCATGCTCGGTTAATATAAGATGGGATATAGATACAGCAATTTAGCTAAAAGGAAATGTGCAAAAGTCCTTGACAATGTGCGCTACAAATCGGCTGCTATTCAGTGCTAGCTTAGTTTAAGAAACAGGTGAGCTTAGCAAGAATCGCTTACGTTCCGTTTGGAAGGCAAACCTAAACTCTGCTAGTATTTATTGTGTATTAAATGATGGGAAGTTGGTTGTCAATTTGTCATGACGTGTGTGTTTTAGTAGTCACTGTCACTATCGCGTTCTGCCGAAGTACTTTTATTTCCAAATGTTGGTATTGTTATGTAATCTAGAAAGGATATGTTGCATTGTACATTACATCTAATATTAGAAAGTAACAATACAGGATTAATAAACGTTTGCATGCATATTGTTTCATATGGCATAACTTACCTGTGCCCCCCCATAAAAAAAATAAAAATGAACTTTAATCTGTTAATGTTATCCACGTTGTGTTCTCTTTCAACTATTACACCTTAATGCATAAACTTTGATGTCTGGTTTCAGATTTAGGACGTGATGGCTGCAACACTGCGTGTACTTTACTCTGCATCAAGGCCAGGTATGACGGCCTTACATTCTTATTCACTCAACAGTTCAGAGAGCCTTGTTGCCACATATCCTTTCTTACTTCTCACCCCTGTCATGCATTTATGTATACCAGGGGTCCCCAACTCCAGGCCTCGAGGGCCGGTGTCCGCGATCCAACACAGCTGATTCAAATGGCTAAATTACCTCCTCAACATGTCTTGCCGTTAGGGCTGAACGATTATGGAAAATAATCTAATTGCGATTTTTTTGCCCCAATATTGCGATTGCGATGCGATATGCGATTATTTTTTAAGGTATTTGTCTTCTGTATTATTAAACAAAGACAAGCAATACATCATATAGTATGGCCAATACTATATTACATTAATTTTAAACTGTTCTTTCCTGGAAGACAGACCTCTGTTATGATGACATGAGGTGATGCATGAATTGATGACTGACATTTTTATTTAACTTCTTCAATCACAACAGTATATTTGAACATACACAATAGTTTATTTTTAGCTTACAAACATCTGAGCATAAAGTGCTGACAAGGAACCCTGGTGTAAACATTAAAATGAAAGTCAGTACAATGTGCAGATTGCAGAAATATACATAAAAAAAATCAGTGGCTTTACCACACTCAGTTTTTTGACATCTGTGAACTACTAGACAGTCATTCAATTAAAAAATAATATTAAATAAATAAAACTAATAAATAAAAAATACACACATCTTACTGATCTCTGCAGTCAGTAACATTACACATAAAGTGCAAACATAATAGCAATTGTATAAACACACACACAAACACGCCTTTAAAATTTAAAGGCGTGAAATTGGACGGTCTAGCCTTCTGATTAGCCTTCTAATCAGAAGGCTAGTTCTGATTAGCGTCACCGCTGTCTCGGTGGAGTTTAATAAACTCGGCCGTCTGCTTCTTGCTATCTAAAATATAACCAGACACTGGTGTAAATTCTCGACTGTCTCATACTTCTGTTTAATAAGTTTTCTGTTTGACGTTTAGTCAGCTGTGTGAAAACCAAGGAGGAACCCACCCGGGGGATTAATAAAGTTTTATTTTATCTAATCTAATAACTTTAATCTCAGCCAAACCGATTTACTCACGAACAAACAAAACACTGAAAAAAGCCCAACAATAACATTTTTAGGTTGTCTAAGTGACTTATATATTACGTTTAACCCGAGCAGCGAAACTCCGCGGTGATCTGAAAATGATGTGCCGGGAGTTGTGCCGTTCTCGGCCGCATCAGTAACCCTCGAGCTCCCGGCTAGCTGTCGAGCTGGTGGGTAGCAGACGCCTCTGAAAACGTCGAAGCACTTTTGCAAATATGGGATATCTTGATAAACCGAGCAGATATTTGATGTTTACACAACTACTTTCTCGCCTGAAAATATGTTAAAAGTTTATTTTGTGACCCAGAAAGATTAGTATGAGTAATTTTAAAACTTAGTAGCGGCCGCCATTGCTGGAAACTGGAGTTTGGCTGGGCCGCGCTATGAATTCTGGGATATGGTAGTAATTTGGACAGCCTTCGGCGCGTCGCTGTGACGTAATCGGTCTACAAATGCGGCCTCAGGAGGATGCAGCCCATGAATTGTATAATATAATCGCAGTATAATCGCAGCCTTTGCGGTTAGAAAATTGCACTTGATCATGTCGCGATATTATCGCAAATGCGATATATCGTTCAGCCCTACTTGCCGTTCTCCAGAGGCCTGATAATGAACTAATCATTTGATTCAGGTGTGTAGACCCAGAGTGAAATCTAAAACCTGCAGGACACCGGCCCTCGAGGCCTGGAGTTGGGGACCCCTGATGTATACAGATGTCGGTAAAGTTGCAGCCTAGCCCTAGCACAGAATGAGAGTGAGCATTATCACGTTAAATGCTTTTTTAAGCTTTAGAAGTAGCAGGTAATGTCAAACACCTCAATAAGGAAACTGTAGTTTTGAAGTTTAACTCTAACACAATATTTCTGCTACCTAAAGGTAACATTTCTGTTTTTACAAGGAAGTTATTGTGTGATAAAATCATTCTTACAAGTAGAGAGAGCCGTTGCCGCACAGCAAGAAGGTCCTGAGTTCAATTCCAACATCAGGCCGGGGTCTTTCTGTGTGGAGTTTGCATGTTCTCCCCGTGTTTGCGTGGGTTCCCTCCGGGTACTCCGGCTTCCTCCCACCGTCCAAAGACATGCAGCTTGTGGGGATAGGTTAATTGGATAATCCAAATTGTCACTAGGTGTGAATGTGTGAATGAATGTGAGTGCGAATGTCTCTGTGTGTTGGCCCTGTGACAGACTGGCGACCTGTCCAGGGTGTACCCCGTCTCTCGCCCTATGACAGCTGGGATAGGCTCCAGCGCCCCCCGCGACCCTGAAAAGGATAAGCGGAAGCGAATGGATGGATGGATGGATGGATGGAAGTAGAGAGAGATGTAAGAAAGAGGTGACAGGAGAGGAAACATTATTCTGTTGCTGATGTCATCTGGGTATTTACCATAAAGAGATGTCTTGAAAAGCAAAGTGATTTATAAACATTTCATTATTCAAAATCAGTGTTGTATGACAACAATAGGCTGTTCACTTTATTGGAATGTAGACTAAGTTGGTTTGTTTGTAGTCTTGTTGTATTATTTAATGTAAGGGATTATATTTGACTGGTGCAGATTAGGCTGTGATATCCATAACTATTGCTAGGTTCAGTGAAGAGACAATAAAAGCTAGTTAGTTGTTGTTTAATGCTGATAATTAAAGCAAACAGTACAAGCTTAAAGTGCTTTTAGTGCTCAGTAGTAAGGCAAGAATAGAAAACGGCAATATAATTAGCAATTCATTTACCATCACAAGAGTTTTAAATTTTTCTGGACAGAAGCTAAAAGTGAGAAAGATTTATACTCTGTGTTGATGGAAAATTCTATTGTATTACTCCACTCTAGACTGCTTCCTGTAGTGTCAAGTTGACTGCATTGTAGTAGGTTTACTGTTTATCTTTTCTGAAATGTTTTTACCTTCAGGTTTTTTTGTGGCCAGCCAGAATCTAGCAAGGTCCTTCAGTGTGTCGGCACAAAGGGACGGATTCAGTAAGTGCTGCTACAACACAACTCAATTCAAGGGCTTTCAGAGGCTGTACCACGATATTTTCATTCACACATGGACTTCAGACAGTTTTAGAATTTAGTTCAGGATGTTTTCCTTAGTTGGGCTTTCCTCACATTCTTACATCCTGAAGAAGGATGTACTCAGCTTCACTTGATGAAAAAACAAAAAAGATTTATGAATTACACTGATATTTTACAGTTTACACTCATGTAAATTGGGCGTATTACCATTATTTTGTTTTGGCTGTGTGTGTGTGTGTGTGTGTGTTCCTTTCTTTGTCTACATAAGAGTATGTGAATGCTCAGGAGATCCCTGTCGACATGAAGTCCATCACAGACAGAGCAGCACAAACACTGCTATGGACAGAGCTCTTCAGAGGTCAGTTGAATGTTTCTCTGTCCTGTACGAATAATTGGATCTTTGTGTTTTCCTTTACCAGTGGAAGTAGTTGGGGTACTGTCACTTCATGGAAAATGTTCTTTGTATTTGTTATCTTACAGATGAGGGTAACATTAGTCCCCCCATGATATTTTAACGTTTTTGTCCCAGTAGGTTGATTCTGTGCATCTGGATGTTACATTTCAATGGTAAATGGTTTGAAATAAAACCTCAAGCAGTTAGCAGCAAAACTGGGTCTGGAACGTCAATTTATCTTCCAACACGTCACCGACCACCAACACCTAATCCCTGCCCATGATCAGGTACCCTGCTGGGATAATAAGCTAGCCAAAGGAGGAGATGCAAACTGGACCGAAAGACAGCACAGTGTAAAGATGCCCCTGAGACAATCCAGCACATAAGTAGGGTGCAAGATGCTGGCATGCAGGGCACACTTTGAACGCCATAACCAAGTGGCCGGCATAGTATACTGTGCCAAGTATGACCTGGAAGTCCCGAGGTCAAAATGGTGGTCCTGTAGGACTTCCAGATACAAACGGATAAACTGGTGATAGCTAACCAACCGGACGTAGTAGTGGTAGGGAAGCAGAGGAAGACAGCTGTACTGATAGATGTAGTGATACTAAATGACAGCAAATCAGAAGCTGGACAAATACCAAGGGCTCAGAAAAGAGCTCGAGAAGATGTGGAGGGTGAAGGTAACAGTGGTCCCAGTGGTAACTGGAGCACTCGGTGCAATGACCCCCAAACTAGGCGAGTTTCTCCAGCAGATCCCTGGAACAACATCTGAAATCTCTGTCCAGAAGAGCGCCGTCCTAGGAACAGCAAGGGTGCATGACCTTCAAGTTCCAAGGCCTCTGTCAGGGGACCTGAGCTTGAGAGATAAAAGATGGGGAATTTTTTTTTTGATAGATGGGGAATTTTTTTTGATACAGATGCATAAAATTTTCATGGAGGTGTTAATAATTGTAAGCATTCTCATTTGAAAATGTGGTTTTATTGTAATGCCAGGTCTAGGCATGACAATGAGCTACCTGTTCAGAGAGCCTGCCACCATTAACTACCCGTTTGAAAAAGGACCACTGTCGCCACGCTTCAGAGGAGAACATGCGTTGCGCAGGTGAGGATGATTATTTGACAAACACCAGTCAGTGTAATATGATTGGTAGCAATGATAAGATGTCAGAATAATAAATTTGATAGTCATTGATTGGTGCTTTGATATATATATATATATATATATACACACACAATACAGTGTGTTTGTGTCTGTTTAACAAATCGACCAGTAACTTCTTATATAAGGAGGATCATATGCAATGCAAGAAAAACATTGTAACTTTTTAGATTTAACTTTTTTTCTAAACTATTAGCATCTTTGAATAGTATCTGAAAACACCTCCATACATCTGAGATTTTATAGGAGGCTCTGAGATGACACTGTATTAGTAATCAAACCTCACCAAGTTTTTGGAATGTGTCAAAACAGGTATCCCTCAGGAGAAGAGCGTTGCATTGCTTGCAAGCTGTGTGAAGCAATCTGTCCTGCCCAGGTATAAACAAATAGTCATACCTATGTGAACAAATATGAATGAGGTAAAAACAACTTTGGCTATAGATTAGGGCTGCCACGATTAGTCGACTAGTCACGATTACGTCGACTATCAAAAGCTGATTATCAGAACTGTGAGATGCTCGAGAATTTACTAAGATAAGATAAGATAAGATAACCTTTATTAGTCCCACACGTGGGAAATTTGTTTTGTCACAGCAGGAAGTGGACAGTGCAAAAGTTATGAGGCAAAAATTAGAATACAATAAGAATAAATACAGTACACAACTGTACAGAATAGAATAAAATAAAATACTATATACAGTAGAATAAAATAAAATAAATATACAATAAGATAAGAATAGAATACAAATACAAATACTATATACAACTGAGTAAAAATACAACGATGACAGAAAGGATTATTGCACTTAGTATTATTGCACATGTGTGGATGTGTGTGCTTGATCAGTTAAAGTCTTTATTATGGAGTCTGACAGCAGTGGGGAGGAAAGACCTGCGAAATCTCTCCGTCCCACACCGTGGGTGCCGCAGTCTCCCACTGAAGGAGCTGCTCAGTGCTGTCACAGTCTGCTGCATGGGGTGGGAGATGTTGTCCATCAGGGATGACAGCTTAGCCGCCGTTCTCCTGTCACTCACCACCTCCACTGGGTCCAGAGGGCATCCTAGAACAGAGCTGGCCCTTCGGATCACCCTGTTCAGTCTCTTCCTGTCCCCAGCAGAGATGCTGCCGCCCCAGCAGACCACGCCATAAAAGATAGCAGAAGCCACAACAGAGTCATAGAAGGTCTTCAGGAGTGGGCCCTCCACTCCAAACGACCTGAGTCTCCGCAGCAGGTACAGCCTGCTCTGCCCTTTCCTGTAGAGGGCGTCTGAGTTATGAGTCCAGTCCAGTCTGTTGTTCAGATGAACACCAAGGTACCTGTAGCTGTCCACAGCCTCAATGTCCATACCTTGGATGTTCAGTGGTTGCAGTGGAGAATGCTTGTGCCTGCGGAAGTCTACCACCAGTTCCTTGGTTTTACTGGCGTTGATCTGGAGGTAGTTCAGCTGGCACCAGTCCACAAAGTCTTGAGTCAGTCCTCTGTACTCCTTGTCGTCCCCATCAGTGATGAGGCCGACTATTGCAGAGTCATCAGAGAACTTCTGCAGGAAGCACTGGGTGGAATTGTGGGAGAAGTCTGCAGTGTAGATGGTGAAGAGGAACGGAGCCAGAACCGTTCCCTGTGGGGCCCCCGTACTGCAGACGACCCTGTCCGACACACAGCCCTGAGTCCTCACATACTGTGGTCGGTCGGTGAGGTAGTCCAGGATCCAGGTAGTGAGGTGATGGTCCACTCCAGAGTTCACCAGCTTGTCCTTTAGAACCGAGGGAAGAATGGTGTTGAAGGCACTGGAGAAATCAAAGAACATGATTCTCACAGTGCTTCCAGCGGTCTCCAGGTGAGCGAGGGAACGATGTAGGAGGTGAATGACGGCATCATCCGCTCCAATGCCAGGCTGGTAGGCAAACTGAAGTGGGTCCAGTGATGAGCTTATTAGGCGCCGAAGCTGAGCCAGGACCAACCGCTCCAGGGTCTTCATCAGGTGGGATGTCAGAGCCACCGGCCTGTAGCTGTTGAGGTCCTTGGGGCGTGAAGTCTTTGGCACTGGTACAACACAGGAGGTTTTCCAGAGCTGTGGGACTCTTCCCAACCTCAGGCTCAGGTTGAAGAGGTGCTCCATCACCCCACACAGTTGGTCCGCGCAGGACCTGACGACCCTCGAGCTGATGCCATCTGGACCCGCTGCCTTCTTGCCATTAAGTACTCTGGTGTCCTGTTATATCTTAGATAGCAAGGAGTTTATTAAACTTCACCGAAACAATCTGCAAATTTCATTAAAATTTAATAAACTATCATCTTGTCTTTATTTTTAGTTAGCTTAAACACTTAAAGCTGTAAGCTAATGATAGTTATATAAGAGCAGATGCTGCTGGTGCAATAAGCTGAACGTTTTACGTCCAATGGATGATGATCTGATTAGTCGACTAATCGCAAAAATAATCGGTGACTAGTCGACTATCAGAATAATCGTTTGTGGCAGCCCTACTATAGATACGTTTGCAGCATAACTGTCCTCACAGGACCTCAACTGTACAACTGAACATGTATATGATACAGTGCAAAAGTCTTGAGCCACCTATCATTTCTTTGTATTTTGCTGGGAAATTTGGAAATATGTGCAGAGATTTATTCAAACATGTTCGAGCATAAATGGAAATACAATAGATAAGTCAAAAACATAATTTGTACAATTCTAATGAGCTTGAAAATCAATATTTGGTAGGAGCAGCTTTGAATTCTCTTTGTGTAATTTCTTTAAGCAGTCTTCAGGAATGGTTCACCAGGCTTCTTGAAGGGCATTTAAAGCTCTTCTTTGGATGCCACCCTCCACTGCGAGCAATTCTGAGGCTTTGGCAAACAGTAGATGGTGAACCATGGGAGTCAGATGCATCTATCAGGTCATGTGTCAGGTCTATGCTGGATTTTTTTATGACTTTCAGATACCTGCCACTTTTTTTTTTTTTTTGTCCCCTAATTGTCCAATTTCCTCAAAGCTTAGCCCACTTAGCTGAGATATGCCAGGTTCTTGGTTAGCAGTTCTTAGAACTAATCTTGTTGCTGTAAAAATCGTATTTCATGCTTCTCAAACTGTTGTCTTTGAAATATAGGACTAAATAATGGATTTATGTGACAGGCTGAAAGGATGCAATCTAAAATTGTTTTGTTGCTAAGTTGTCTGTTGTGTGTAGACACAACACTGGTTCCCAGGAGTTAGGTGCCTTTTTATTGCTTGAATGATTCAAAAGTCAGTGTTAAAAGTGTCTTAAAAAACTTTTGTCCTCTGAAAGTCATTTTCAGTCAAGGACTGGACTGAAAAAGCGCACCTGAATATTAGCCGCACAAGCTAAAATTAGGGGAAAATCCTGTTTTGTACATACATTAGCCGCACCTGACTAAAAGCCGCAGGTGTTTTAATGTTTACTTACCATATGTATGAGAATGCGCACAAAGGGGATTGTCAGGAAAGAGATGGCTGTTTGGGACCACATCCCTTTTATTAATATTTTGAAAAACAAGTTACCGGTACATATTTGCATAACTTTTTACGTATATGCACAAGTACCGGTAATTACAAGTACGAAACATGCTGTGCTTTATAAACGAGTAACAAATGTAGTACATAACAATAACCTACAGCACACCAGAAAAAGAGATTTGGCCTACCTTTTAGGCTCAGGTGCAGTAACACGGCTTTAACAAGAAGAAAAGTCAGTCATTCACCACCATCTTTCTCTTCTTCCTGCGCACTAAAACCCATAAAGTCCTCAGGCTCAGGATGGCTTCGTCATCCACTCTCCGCTACTCCCCTTCGTTGTCACTTTCAAAACCAAAGAAATCCTCGTCAGTGTCGGAGTCGAAAACCCTCTGAAGGGCAGTGGTGGTGTCCCCCTCTCCATCATGCAGCAGTCCAGCCCTTCGAAATCCTTTGGTGATCGTGGATGCTTTTACACTTCTCCACGCTGTCAGAATCCACTGGCAGACTTGGGCAAAACTTGCTCTTCGCATGCGACCAGTTTTGGTGAATGATTTATTACCGCTCGTCATCCATGCCTCCCACTGAACGCGTAGTGCTACTTTGAACGCACGATTCACACTGATGTCGAGTGGCTGCAGGTGCTTCGTTGTGCCTCCAGGAATCAAAGCTGGAATCGAGTTTGTGCTCTTAATGGCTGCTTTCACAGAATCTGTGATATGGGCCCTCATGCTGTCCAAAACAAGCAACGCTTTTTTTTTTTTTTTTTTTTGGCGAAAGAATCCTCCAGGCTGCTTCCCATAGCACTCTTGCAGCCATTCCTTCATTACGCTTTCCACCATCCACCCATTCTTGTTGACCTTAACAGAGATGCCGCTCGGGATCTCTTCTCTTGGCATAGTCATCCGCTTAAAGATCACCATTGGCGGAAGTTGAAACCCTGATGCTGTGCAGCCCAGCGCACAAGTGAAATTCGTTCTCTCATGGCCAGTGGTTCTCACCGTGGTGGTTGATTCGCCTTGCTTGTTAACAGTCCTAGTGAGGGGGCAGGTCAAACGTCAATAGCACTTCATCCATGTTTATGATCTCGTCCGGTCCGATGGAATATTCGTTTATCTTTCTTAGTGTGAATTTGCGGAAGTTTGTTACTTTCCTCTGCGTAGTCGGGAGGGAGTTGCTGACACACAGTCGTCCGTGCCCTCATGGACAGTCCTTTTCGTTTCATAAATCTGTGACACCAGGATGGCCCACCTCTGAAATTTTCTATCTTCATTTCGTTGGTGACTGTTTTGGCTTTTAGTTGGATCTGCACAGTTTAAACACCTCGCCCGTTTGCTCTCTGCGTGTTCACCCAGTCTTCAATACAGTCTTCAAGTTTGGGCCATCTGCTCTTATTTCCTCTGAAAGCTTTTTTCGTCTTTTTGCACAGAGCCAGTTCGTCTCCAACGTCTCACCATTGATTCGTTTATACCAAGGGTACGTGCAGCAGCTCTATTTCCCTTGCTGAGTGCCAAATAGACTGCCTTTAATTTGAAAGCTGCATCATATGCATTTCTTTTGTTTGCCATACTGAGGGTTTTTGAATGATCACATGCCCTTCCACCAGGCAACGTAGTGCCGTACAACAGCGGAGCAACCAAAACAAATCCTCTTACGATATCACAAAAATCATGGACGATCCATAGAAAAGCCGCGGGGTTCAAAGCTTGTGCAAAAAGTAGTGGCTTATAGCCCGAAACTAACGGTAATGTCCAAAGAAACCCTGGAGAACTATTACTCAAGACCACTCATTAAGGATGCGATCAGAGTAGAGCCTTGATTTGAATGTATCGCTCCATGGAAGCAAAAAACACAAAC